>NC_043005.1:95847882-95912882 GCF_006345805.1 Octopus sinensis | reverse complement strand
GAGGTCACGGTGACAGTGCTGCTTCTGATTGGTCAATCCATGGTGATGACCTGAGGTCATGGTGACGGCACTACTTTTGTCATTCATAAGTTACTACTAAACGTGAAGAATTTAGTTATTGGGTTAATAAAATATGGTCGTTTATTCATGTGTAATAAATAAAATACCAAACTCATTCCCTATGGATACCGTATTTATTACAACTCGTGGCTTGTAAACGTATCTAACTCGCTTTTGCTCGTTAGATATGTTACAAGCCACTCGTAATAAATACACTGTCCATAGGGAACTCATTTGGTATTCTACATATATATATATATATATTATATATATATATATATATATATATATATAATATATATTTATATACATACATATATACACACACACACACACACACACATATATATATATACTAGCAGAATGCCCGGCGATGCTCGGGGCTGAATTGCTTGAAAGTACTGTTAATGATTGCACTGAATTATGATGATTATTCAGGTAAATATTGATATAAGTTTACGGTGGGAGATAAGGACTTAACGATCAAACGTGTGCCATTGCATTGTTTTGGGGGAACCAAATTTCTAATGAGCATTATAGGGGCACCAACTTTAAGTTTGAGAATGTGTGGTGGTAGTCAGGGGGGCTCAAAGGAATTGAGTACCTCTATTGGATAGTTGATGACGTCCTCTGGGTCAGGAGTTGTATCGATAGACTTATATACATAGACATCCCCAGGAATGATTTTTAGCATTTCATCATTAATATGGTGAACAGTTTTATTCCTCGGGGCCAGAATAGCCCTTTGGCCAATCCAATCCATATTCTGATAATTAGCTTGTAGATCTGGGAACACTGCATCTCTGAGATCAGAAGGCGTTTTAACAATGGTACAAATGGAATCGATGGCAATATTACCATTTTCATCCCCTGGTATTTTGCCTTCGCCAAGTTGAGAGTTAAAAAGGTCGAGTTGCGCTCCCTAGACAGTCTGTGGTTTGTGTTTCTGATTCTCGACCCCATGTCAAATTTATCGATTTTTTTCAGAACTGGGGGAACTTTTCAAAATTTTCGCTGCGTTAGTTTTGAATTATGACATTGGGCTATGTGTGTGTCAAGTTTCATCAGAATCGGTTGAGAGCTGTGGTCAGGGTGAGGGTACAACCTAACAGACACACAGACACGCACACAGACAAACTGCCGTTTATATATATATATCACCGTGACTGACCAAGCTATCAAATGTTGCTACACATCGCTGGTCACAATGCGCTACGCAATGTTTTAGCCTTCAAATGACGCCACCCCGATGGCTAAGTGAGCAGGCCAACAGAAGAAAGAGTGAGAGAAAGTTGTGGCGAAAGAGTACAGCAGGGATCGCCACCACCCCCTGCCGGAGCCTCGTGGGGCTTCAGGTATTTTCGCTCAATAAACACTCACAACGCCCGGTCTGGGAATCGAAACCGTGATCCTACAACCGCGACTCCGCTGCCCTAACCACTGGGCCATTGCACCTCCACACACACACACACACACACACATATATATATATGCATAAACATATATGCCTGTATTTATATGTATAAGTGTGTGTTTGTGTATATGTTTGTATGTGTATGTGTATTTATTATATGTATAGCTTTGCACCTTTGGAGACATGAGAACAAACAGTTTGCTTATTTGAAAAAGAAGAAAAGGATCATGTTATTATTTATAAATAACACATCACCATCATCGTCATCATCATGATATCAGTATCCACTTTTCCATGCTTGCATGGATCAGTGGACATTTTCTGAGGAAGATTTTGTAATCCCTGTATGTTTCTAAGTAAAGTAATATTTCTCCATGGCCAGGCATGTTTTCGCAGAATATTGGAAGTGAATGCAACAGTTACGGTGTCAAGAGACAAGAACATAAACATACTTACACATGCATGCACATAACAGGCTTCTTTCAGTTTCCGTCTATCAAATTCAGTCACACGGCTTTGATCACCTCCAGGCTGTAGTAGAAATCATTTGTCCAGAGTGTCACAAAGTGGGACTAAGCCCAAAACCATATGGTTAAGAAGCAAAGTTCTCACAACACGTCCACAGCTGTGTTATATATGTGTGTAGTTATATATATATATGTGTGTGTGTGTATTTATATATGTATCTGTATTTAATTCTTTGTCAATATATTTCAGGAATTATCATTCTCATTGTTATTGTTGTTTTCAACTCAAGATCGGCATCTATATTCAGCTTATGACCAAAGGCATTTGGACACAGCTCCTGCGTTCAGCTTTTCAAAGACCACCATATCCACTGTGTCCTTCTTTCTTCTGATGGATGGTTGTGTTTGAAGCAGGCCACAATAATGTTGAGGCTCTTTCGTTCATTCATTTATTTTGTTACCATAGTTTCAGGTGTTTAGGAAGACATAAGATGGACATGATTCAGTCGTAGATTGATGCTATTTCATTTCACATAGACAGACGCTCCTCTTGAAATATGTTTGACTTTGCTCCCTTGATTAACTGGCATTGTGCCTTGCCAAAAGTAATTCTTATAAATATTGAGAGACAGTATAGCATATCAGAGAGAGAGTTTTACATGTTTTACTCCTCTATTTTATTTTTCCATCATTATTGCCCTCTAATCTTACTAACATTAGTATTTTTCTTTCATCTCTCTTTCTCTGATAGAATTATACTTGTGCTTAAAAATTTCCAAATAAAATACCTCCTGCTAATTTTCCACAATGGAATGATACAAACACTGCAAAACCTAAGGTGTCAAATGCTGATGGCCTCACATCTCTCCAAATGATACCTGAAATGAAATAGAAAAAAGAAAGTGTATAGTGACTATTGGGATATCCTGTATATACATATAATATATATATATATGTGTGTGTGTGTGTGTGTGTGTGTGTATACACATATATCGTATGTATATACCCTGTATATACATACAATATATATATGTGTATATGTGTATATATATATATACACACACAAATACACAAAGAGGTTTATAAGCTATTTAGTTTTACAAATACATATATGTGTATATATATATATATATATATAATATATATATATATATGTATGTATGTTTGTTTGTTTGTTTGTTCATTTATCATGTTCTGTTTCGTCTCCTGCATATGCTCTGTGTAGCACTGAAACCTGAATTTCAAAGCAAAGAATTGCAATTACAGTTTAACAATTGGGAATACACATGAAGTTCTAAATACTGGTTATTTATCATACAATTTAAGGTTTAAATTGTACTGTACAAATATATTTGTGTGTGTGTGTGGTGTGTTTGTGTATATACAAAGCTGGTGATTTGCTCCTTAGTTTCCTTCAGACAAAGATGACACTAATTTGTATTTTTACCTTCCTAGAAACTCTGACTGAAGGAGCATCAAGTTTTGTCTTTGTATAAATAAGTAATTATACTCTACAACATGGATTGAGTTCTTTTCCACTCATTTTGTGAATCTGTTCCACTAAAATAGAAAAAAATACATGTGTATGTTTGTACGCGTGTGTGTGTGTATGTATATATATATATATATATATACATATATATAGTAAATAACAAAAGTAATGAGTTAAGAGCCTGAAATTTTGTGTGTGTGAAGGAGAGTGAGTACATTGCTACTTTTTGCTGAATCTATTCATTGAGATTATGTAGAGTAATATATGAATTTTACTAACATTTTCTGAATAAGTTTCTACATATGTATATATATATATATATATATATATATACACATACATACATACATACATACATTACATACATATACATACACATACATACACGGTGAACTGTGGTGAAAAATTTAATAAATGGGAATTTTGTTGTTGTTGAACTTCTGTTATTTTTGTTGTTGTTATTATCATTGTTAAAAAAAAGAAATGTTTACAGAGTCATATATTGTGATTGAGCTTTATAACAGTTCTACGTGGTATCATCATCATTTAACATTTTGTTTTCCATGGCATGTAAAGAAACCTGGACGTTATCAAAGAAGCTTGAGAGGCGGTTGGATGGAACTTACACTTGCCTCCTTATGAAAGCTCAAAATATCCCGTGGAAGTGTCATCCAACCAAAGTACAAATATATGGGAAATTACCATCTCTTGTGAAAGGTAGGAGAGTCCAGTTTGCTGGACATTGTTGTAGAGCTGAAAACGAGGTAATCTCTACTCTTCTCCTCTGGAAGCCATCTGCTCACGATACCAGAGGGCGCACACTCTCCTACCCTGATGTAATCTCCAGGGATACAGGCATCCAGCAACAGAACCTCCGTAATGCTATGATGGACCGTGAAGTCTGGTGTAACATAGTAAATTCCATTGTCTCGACCACAGTCGAACAATGAATGACAGAACAGTGAACACTGAAACTCACAAAAATGAAGCTGTTTGTGATGCCAGCTTTGTATAATCAGATGTCCCAAAAGCTTGGCGAGCTTTCCTCTGTTGCAGTGTTTCGGCAGATCGGGCCATGGCTGTGTTTGCGGCGTCAGCAGCTTGGTGTGCTCTCCTCTGTTGCGGTGTTTCGGCAGATCGGGCCATGGCTGTGTTTGCGGCGTCAGCAGCTTGGTGTGCTCTCCTCTGTTGCGGTGTTTCGGCAGATCGGGCCATGGCTGTGTTTGCGGCGTCAGCAGCTTGGTGTGCTCTCCTCTGTTGCGGTGTTTCGGCAGATCGGGCCATGGCTGTGTTTGCGGCGTCAGCAGCTTGGCGAGTTCTCCTCTGCTGTGGGGTTTCGACAGATCGTGTCCTGGCGGAATCAAAAGGGCCATATAGCTCCTTGGAGCAGACATGATGCTCGCTGTGAATTTCAAAAAAAATTCCTGCCAATTTGTTAAAGATATTGTCGAAAATATGTCATCTTGAATTCGAACGCGATTTCTCAAAATTTTTTCTGATGGTAAGGTATTGCATGGAAAACTAACGTCAGAATTAAGTTCCTTAGGGTAACATTAAGCTTCACCATGAGTTTGGTGAAAATCGATTGCAAGTTGCGAAAACTACAACGGAATGATAAGCCTAGATTCTCGACCCCATGTCGAATTTATCGATTTTTTTCAGAACTGGGGGAACTTTTCAAAATTTTCGCAGCGTTAGTTTTGAATTATGACATCGGGCTATGTGTGTGTCAAGTTTCATCAGAATCGGTTGAAAGGCGTGGTCAGGGTGAGGGTACAACCTGACAGACACACAGACAAACTGCCTTTTATTTATTTATATATATATTATATATATATATATATATATATATATATATATATATATATATATGTATATATATATATATATATATGGTGAAAGCCGACTCGTGATCGAGTAAGACAGCTTCGTATAATCAGATGTCCCAAAAGCTTATCTGCATGAAATTATTTCTAAGCACAGAACTCATATTTCAGGGCAAACATCTATAAAACCAGTGGGGCAATAGAGCTTGAGACTGTCAGAAACTAACTGCACTTCAGGGTTTTTTATACGAGTTTACCTACTCATAGAAGGAAGTTCGAACGAGAACTTGACTAAAGAAATCTATAGAAAACCAAAAGAATCTGTAGAAAAAAGAAAGAAAGAACCTATTTAAGGACGAAATGCGTAACTATGCGGTTTTGGCGTTTCACTTTGTTTCTGGGATTCAAATGCACTGATATTATTTTTTAAGATACAACATTTGATGCATGAACGAATGATTGATTATCGATCATCAATACTTTGACCTTGCGTTTCAACAAAGCCTCTTTTGAATAAGGTGGATTATTTTAAAAACCATGGCATATTACGTTATTGGAGGGAGTTAAAAATCTGTTATTAAAATGCATGGATATTATTTTTTTAAGTCGATGATCGTTGATCAATACTTCGATCTTGCGTTTCAATTAGACCTCATTTCAGGAAGATAGATTATTTGATAACCTTCGTCATATTAGTTTATAGCGAATCACTTCCTTGATTCTTTGTCAGGATTCGAAACCCAGTCCAGATTTCTCTATGACCTCCCTCCTATTGTTCTCGACATACTTACAAACTTATGAGAGTCAACTACTATTTCGTGTGACTTAGTTCAAGGCAGTTAACAGATTAAAAAAAAAAACCTTGTTTAACCTGACCTAATTTAATTAGGGAAAAATATAAATACAGAATCTAAATTTGGTCCTACCTCGAAATTTGCCCAAAAGAAATACTGCACCTATGACTTGTCATTGCAGGATAACTCAACTTTCACCCTCTCTCGACTTGTCAACACAGAGAGGTAAATTCTCTTACCTTTCTCTCTCTTTCTCTCAGAACCCATGATAAAAAAAAGATGAATACAACGAACAAAAGAATGTCTACACACAACTGATCTTTATACAATAACAACTCGAAGAAGTTTCTTCCTATATTGTAACGTTAGAATTAAGTCCACGTCAACTATTATTTTACTTGTTATTTATTTACTGAATACAATCGTTACACGTTAATAGCGGGACTTTAAAATATGTTTTAAAATAAGACGCGTAAAACCACTTCTTATGATCACGAATCCCAGAAATTCCTTTTACGTGAATTTGTTTTGAGTGGATAAAGTGTTGCACGGCACAGAACCCATATTTCAGTACAAACATCTATAAAAACCAGTGGCAGAATAGAGACTGAGACGACCAGAAACTAACTGCTCTTCACGATATTTATACGAATTTACCTTCTCCAAGAAGTAAGTTCTAACGAGAACTAGGGAGCCTTCACTCCCGGATGTCAATGTTCTAGTTAAACCACAGCTAGGACTCTGACGATTTCTATTACTCCGAGTCAAAGTAGACTTGGGAATAATAGAGGCTAAGAAATGGTTCCACACCCCACAAGCTTGGCACTACTGAGCCAGGGCCCCAATACCGGATGTAGTTTAAAGTCATATCCGGGACATGCATACATACATACATACATACATACATATATGTAGGTCTTCTTCTTAATCCTTTTTGCCCCTTGTGGAGCATAGGGCCTCCACAGTTGTTTTCCACTTTTTGCGGTCATTGGCGTGTTTCTTGGCTGCTTCCCATGTGCACTAAATGTCCTAAGGGAATGGATAGTTGTGTAGTAGTACTGCCTTGAGGCCTCTCTTTGATGACTCAATGAATAAGCGCCATTCAGCTGGAACATGTTCTTGGAACAAACAGCGAAATAACTCATCAGTGTTAGTACTGAAACAAAGTGGTCCATCAACAGAGAAGCATGAGGTAAGATCTTTATTTCTCTTCCTGAAATGACTAATACAAACATATTTCTTAAGTAGACACTTTTCTTGTAGGCGAGATGCTAATAGTTCAGCTTTATCCTTCGACAATGACAAGTCTCTAACTAAATAATTTAACTCTCACCGAGAAAATTTCTGTGGCATGTCTTCTAGCGTCCAGAGTAAGCCACTTTTAAACCCAGAAAATGTTCTTCCTCCTCTTCACATAAAGCTTGGCCTCATGAAATAATTCGTGAAGACACTTGCCAGGAAAAGCTCAAAAGGTTTTGAATGTGTGAAAGCCAAATTTCCAAAAATCACCGAGGCAAAACTAAAGGAGGGCGTATTCATAGGTCCGAAGATAAAAGAACTCCTGAAGGACAACCACTTCCTCACAGCACTGGATGAGATTGAGCTTAAAGCCTGGGAATCCTTCAAATGGCTCTGTGAAAATTTTCTATGCAAGAAGAGATCTCTAGAGTTTAGAAATGGAGTGAAATAACTTCTAGGCTCCTACGCTGCAATGGGAGGTCGGATGTCACTAAAAGTCCATTTTTTTTATTCACATCTGGACTTTTTTGCAGAGAACCTTGGAGCAAAAAAGAGAACCTTGGAGCACCTTGGAGCATGAGAAACACCTCCATCAAGATATTGCATCGATGGAACAACGATATCAAGGATTTTTGAATGCAGGAATGTTAGCTGACTACTGTTGGATGTTATACAGGGATGAACTTGAGACAAAACACCATAGAAAGTTCAAATCCCAAAGATTTTAAGTTATGCATTTGAGTGTATTCTAACTTATTTGTACACAATAATTAAAATTTTGTACACTAAAAAGCCATGAAATTATCGTATCTTGTATTCAATATACTTTATATAGACATGCTTTACGTATCCAATAAGTTAAAACAGCAGGTATAATTAACATGAAAATATGACCTGATACAGGAAATCGGACTCCAGATTTGTAATCAGCATCAAAAATTGACCAGCAACTCCGATGATTAAAAAAAGTTTCATTTTGTTGACCAGTGTAATCCTAACATTTTGTACTTTAAAGATTATTAAAGCATATCAATGAGAATATGGCCGAAAAGGAAGATACTGTATTTCATTAATAGGAGCTGGGTCGAGAGAGTGCATTCTCAATCTATGGAAATTTCTGGCAGAAAATGTGCCTTGTGTGGTAGGTACCTTAAACGAAGTGCAAAGACCTGTACATATGTACCGAAGATGAAGACATAAGAAAAATGACGGAAAACTTTTTCAAATAAATTTTTCATTTTAACTAGTAAAAGAATACGATAATTACTGGGAATTACAAAATTGTTATAGTTAATTGTACATATAAACGCTTTGAAGCTCACAAACGTACACACGGATAGACACACACAAACACACACACACACACCACACACACACACACACACACACACACACATGCAGATACATACATAAACATATAAATGATGGCAGTCAACTCGTTAAACGAATTTGAACACCACTGACTAAATAAAATGTATCACAACATTATATGTTGTGTGAACGGCAAAAGCTCTTGAATCCTGCCAGCAACTTACTGAACTTGTTGCAAATTCGATATCCATACAAATTCTCTGGCTAATTGGTTATTCTGGATCATTCCAATAATTTTCTCTGTGCATGATCATGTGCCTAGATAAACCTGAGTGATTTATACACGTCTTCTAGAAGACAGTGTATGTGAGGTTGACCTCAGCTAAAAACCGGTAATTTGGGCTTTCTGGGTGGCTTCTCTGGTGGTTCATCGGGTCTGCGCAAGACATACATATGCGGTCACAGACTTCACGAACTGTAGGATCAATGGAATTGTCTTTTTGTGCTCATCTCCTTATGCGTGACCACTCGTTTTCATTTCTCTGGAATATGTTCACCCCGTATACACATGTAACGAATACCACCGGTACATGTGTATAGGTCTTTGCGCTTCGTTTAAGGTACCAACCATACAATGCACATTTCTACCAGAAATTTTCCAATTATACCATGGATTGAGAATGCACCCTCTCTCGCCTCAGCTCCTATCAATGAAAGTTCGCTGCTGTATCATTTTCAGCACATGTATACGAAATTTATTACTGTGTAGTGACGTTATACAACAGTGCGCGCGCGCAACGTCATTTTCAGTGTGCGGGTGCGGAACGTCCTTCTTCAGTGTGCGTGTGCGGGGTTGGAGCCTTCTGGAAAGGCAGAAGGGAAGTGCCCTCTCGGACATGCGCGAAGACTGAAGAAGGAATTGCTGATGTGGCATTAGCTGATAGGTGAGGGACAGCGTTCCCTTAACAAGGGAACAGAGAGACACGCATAGCAGTAGTAGCAGAACGCCTTCATACGAGATTGTGGCAGACCTATTTTCTCCGCTGTCTCTGGACGCTAAGATCTGACCTGCTCTGTTTTGCTGCTGAACTTGTAAGATTCTTACAAGTGTTAAAGTTCAGCCTTGCCACACCAGAACCAAGTGGATACCAAAATACCACCTTACTTCTTTCTGTAAATAAGAAAATAAAGAATATATATACTTTTAAGGTTGCGTTCGTGTTCCTTGACTGGTAGATTCTGGAAATTAAAGAACGGAAATTGTGTTGCACCTGAGTTGCACCCCAAAAGTGTAAGAAGCAACGAGTTCCCGTTACAACTGAATCATGCACACGCTCACTTAACGCTGCCTCGAAGCCAAAACACAGACCCTGCTCTTTGCACAGAAGCGACATTGCATTACTCGAATAGGCACCTCCTGTCTTGTACACATCACCTAAGATTCTCTCTCCTGATATTTATGAGTTTTCTGGCCTTGCTGATGCACCTGTAACTTCACACTTTGCATTCACAGTTTTGAACGTTGTTCAATTTTTGCATAGTGCCCATTGCTGCAATAATTCCTATTATCATTTGTTTGTCTTTTGACAAACTCTCTAAGGGAAAGAATAGTGTAACGAATAGCTTTGTAAGAAATAGGATCACGCTTGGTCGTATCGTGTAGGAAATACGATTGCACGCGGTTCTACTCTTAACGAATTATTCAAAGCCATAAAATACATACAAACGATAATAGGACATAAGTGAATTGACACAAGTCTTCTGTTGGTAGATAAATATTATTTATTTTACATATTTTACAATCATGTGGATTCTAAGAGTTCGTAAGCGTTAGCATGTTTTGTGTCTGTGTGTTCGGGTGGCGTGAAGCATACCCAAAGGTACTGAACATAGAATTAAGAATGGCATTTAGTTTACTGTTCATAGGGTAAGGTGCCGGAATCTACTCGGGAGGCTTTCAGTGGTTGTATAGATTAGCGTAGCAACAGGCAGTAGCAGAGACAATCGCATATCTCTAAGTTGAGCAGGTGGCCTAAGTTAGTTCTTAGAAGAACTGGAACCCAAGACCTAAGTGCCTGTGAACCCTGCTTTATATACTGTTCGGTTGGCTCACCGAACTCCAGAAAATGGAATTTTAACCGAAAGTCTTGATTGGCTGATTCGCAATTATGGCGCGAAATAAGTCGAGACAATTCGCGTCACGTGTCCATCAGTGGCGCGGACTTTGTAGGGACCCTCGTGTCACATGTCAACCAGTGACGCGAAATAAGTCGAGGCAATTCGCGTCACGTGTCCATCAGTGGCGCGGACTTCGTAGGGACCCTCGTGTCACATGTCAAACAGTGGCGCGAAACACGTAGAGACCACTCGTGTCACCTATCAGCCAATCAAGTTAGTGTTTAGAACAAGAACAAGTTGACCAAAGATGGTTGTAACCTCAAACGAGATCATTTCTACCTTGCCCTTCACACAGACAAGATATTAACAATCGCTATGGTCATATTTCAAAAAGGCTGAAATTGCCCCGCTACATCAGCCTCTCACCAGAAAAATTGTTACAATTTTGCGAATGAAATTAGTTATACATATGTATTTTTTTTTAATTTATTTATTATTTTTTTTATATATATACCCAAATGCATTTACAAGGTTAAAACATGAATTTAGTCTCTCCGCTTACATTTCATGTCCGTACATTGTTTTTCTCCTTTCACTGAGAAAAAAAATAACGTTTTTCTTTTGCTTTTTTTTTTTTTTTTTGTTTTTTTCCGTGAAATAATCCATGAATAAAAATCAAATCTGTCTTATTTTAAAAAAAAATATAAATAAATATGACTAAATCTATCTTTGAAAAAATGGTACAACCACTCAAGGAAGTCGCAAAATCCATTATGTGGGGTATTGGATATTTGTCAGGCTTTGTTTTCGCATTCAGTTGTCTGAAACCTCCACAAGGTCGCCAGTCGATGAGGTTTTTCATTACCATAACTAATGGTGTTGACCAGCTACTACTGGAAGGTCAGATTATACCCAGATCCATCATATGCCGAAACTCCGCCTTAGCCACCTTCAATTTCTCCGGCGATAATCTCCTCGGCTTAGAAAAACTCGGTGGTCCTTGTGTGATGATGTGATGTGTCACCGAATGCGTACACGTGGTATTCAGAGTTAACTGCTTCGTGATTTGTGGATAGTTTTCCAAAATCTTGTGGTACTTATTTTCTGCGGACGCTATGAAATATAGTGGACTGATTGTTGCTCTTCTGCATCTCATTCCCTGAATTTTTAGGGAAGTTTGTGTATCTATTAACTTTTGTTTGTTCACATCTACCATTAAATGGTAGTGCGCCAAAAAATCCGCTCCTAATATTGGATATGGTAAATCTGCTACTATGAATACCCATTTGTATTCCCTTCGCAAATTTATGTCGAGCGTTAAGCTGATCTCTCCAAACGTTTGAATTTCAGACTGATTCACCGCTTGAAGAGTCATATACACGGGTTTGGTCTTCTGTTTTAAGAGCCTTACAGGCCATATCGAACACGCTGCTCCTGTATCCACGAGAAATCTTTCTTTTGATTTTAAGTCGTATACGAAAAACACGCGACTTTTTACAATGTTACCCACAGACTTCGTCGCATCCAATCTATGGTTTAGAAGTTTCCCGAATTTTCTTTTTTTTAGCAAGGAAATCGAACGCACAGGGTTTGATGCACTTAAAGGAATTCTCTCCGAATTTAGCGTGATACCAGCATATGGCGTTTCTGTTCACGCTAGGGCTCTTCGATCTCCTGCGCCACTTTGTGTTTTTTCTCTGATCGGCGCGGCTGTTTCTCTCCAGTTGTAAGCTCTTAATTTTTTTTGTCAATACTTCGAACTGTTGCTCGTAACATTTCTTCAATTCTTGTATCTCATTTGAAATTGAAGGAATCGCACTGATAGTCTCCTTGGACGATAACTCCAAAATACCGTCCGCTAGGTCCGCCAACTGTTGGATTGAGTTCTGGTTTTTTACTGCCGAGAGCAAGGTTTGTGTTTTATGCGGCAGTTTGTTGAAAAATACCTCCTTGAGGTACGATTCCTCTATTTGCTGGTTCCCCAGCAGTTCGTTCATCCTTCTCAACAGCTGCGTGGGTTTTCTATTACCCAGCTCTTCACCGTTAAACAATTTCGCGAATTCCTTTTGCTTGGAACTAGACGTGCGCTTCAATATTTCTTCCTTAATCGAAGAATACGACACCGGTTCCATAGGGTTCAGTAACAGATCCCTGATTTCATTGCTTAGCGGTGGCGGCAAGTTACTAAGCATGATGTTGTACTTCTGTTCTTCGTTCGCTATTCTGTTGGCTCTGAAAGTTGCCTCTAGTTGCGTTAACCACATCAGTGTGTCACCAGTCCAGGGGGGACTACTCAAGACATTGACAGAAGCTTGTGTGTAACTTTTGTCGAAGTACGATGCTCCGCATTCTTTTTTTTCCTGCTCCATTATATTTGTGGATATGCATTTTGTTTTTGGTTTTCAAAAAATATTCCTTTTACAGCTTCTTCTGTGTCAATACTTCCGTACTATTATCGGCTGCGTAGTGTATGCGAATGGCTGCGTAGGGTCGGGTCACCAGTGTAAGAAATAGGATCACGCTTGGTCGTATCGTGTAGGAAATACGATTCTACTCTTAACGAATTATTCAAAGCCATAAAATACATACAAACGATAATAGGACATAAGTGAATTGACACAAGTCTTCTGTTGGTAGATAAATATTATTTATTTTACATATTTTACAATCATGTGGATTCTAAGAGTTCGTAAGCGTTAGCATGTTTTGTGTCTGTGTGTTCGGGTGGCGTGAAGCATACCCAAAGGTACTGAACATAGAATTAAGAATGGCATTTAGTTTACTGTTCATAGGGTAAGGTGCTGGAATCTACTCGAGAGGCTTTCAGTGTTTGTATAGATTAGCGTAGCAACAGGTAGTAGCAGAGACAATCGCATATATCTAAGTTGAGCAGCAGGGGCCTAAGTTAGTTCTTAGAAGAACTGGAACCCAAGACCTAAGTGTCTGTGAAACCCTGCTTTATATACTGTTCGGTTGGCTCACCGAACTCCAGAAAATGGAATTTTAACCGAAAGTCTTGATTGGCTGATTCGCAATTATGGCGCGAAATAAGTCGAGACAATTCGCGTCACGTGTCCATCAGTGGCGCGGACTTCGTAGGGACCCTCGTGTCACATGTCAACCAGTGACGCGAAATAAGTCGAGACAATTCGCGTCACGTGTCCATCAGTGGCGCGGACTTCGTAGGGACCCTCGTGTCACATGTCAAACAGTGGCGCGAAACACGTAGAGACCACTCGTGTCACCTATCAGCCAATCAAGTTAGTGTTTAGAACAAGAACAAGTTGACCAAAGATGGTTGTAACCTCAAACGAGATCATTTCTGCCTTGCCCTTCACACAGTCAAGATATTAACAATCGCTATGGTCATATTCCAAAAAGGCTGAAATTGCCACGCTACACATATATATACACATACATACATACATACATACATACATACATACATACATACATACATACATACATACATACATACATACATACATCATACATACATACATACATACATACATACATACATACATACATACATACATACATACATACATACATACATACATGGTAATTGTTCTATCTTCGCAGATAATTGCGGTGTCCTTGTACTTCTTCATTGTCAAGGCCATTCTTACTTCCCCTGCATGAGCTCTCCGATGGCTATTCAATCCCATTGCAGACCTCCATGGTTAGAAGCATAGATGTCTGACAGAAGGTGCATTTTACTGTGCGCTCCCAACTGGTTGGGTCTGCGCACATCGCCACTCTTCTATCCCCATTGTTGTTGTTATATATATATAATGTATTGAGTATTAAAAGAAGTAGTGAGTACTTAGTATGAAAGATTAAGAAAATGAGAGAGACTGAAAAAACGTGTTAACGATACGAGATACTTTATTAGACTGCCGTTGTTGTACAAGGTATTTGTTATGGCGGGAAACTTACTGAATGTCCTTGTATCAAGGGAGACAATGGGCAACGTTAATTGTTCATGTTTGTTGGGATGATTACATAACACCCATAAGACTTTCAGTTGATGAAATGACAAATGAGGTCACCATAAAAAGGACATCTGTGCGTTATAGGTTTATAGTGATAAATACTTGTAGAGCACGAGTACCACTCTGACTATCCGTGTGTAATATCTAGTGACAGGCCGAAGTGAAATGACCCAGTAACATGCGAAATTGCATGATTTACATAAGAGCGTCCTTCTAGAACATGTTATGATGGCTGCCCCCTCGTTATCGAGTATGGCCATTGCACGAGGCTTAACTGTTATTGGTGCTGTGATCGAATGTGACTTTTTAGCCCAGCTAAAGAGCTACAATGTCTTGTGCAGAATTGGCAGTTAAAACCTTTACCGGCCAACAGCCGGCTGTAGTTGTAACTGGGCTTCATGTACCTTTGCATGTCGTTTAAGTCCTCCTGCCGAATCACGCTCTCTTCCAAATGCCTGACAGATATGATTAGTATGGTGTGTTACACCACCACCAGTGGCCAGGTTGTCACTCATCTGCCTTGCTTTATGACTACGAAGATGACTCTTGAGTCCAGCTTTACTGAGGCAGGGTCTTTCGCAGACATTGCATGTCAGCGTCATAGGAAGACCCTTCCCATCTGGAACATACATACATGTACGCGCGCGCACACACATACCCATGTATATATACATACACATATATACAAACACAAATACAATTATACATGGTGATTGATCTATCCTCACAGATAATTGTCATCTCTCTGAGCTTCCTTGTCGTCAATGACATTTCTCAGATTCCGTCCATGACCTCTCACATGACTATTCAGCCGATCGGTATGGTTTGAAGCATAGACGACAGACGAAAGTTGCAACTTTCACTGGATTGATCGGATCACTTTGTGAGATTTGATCCTGTGAATTGCCATAAGTCTCTTCAGGTCATAAATCGACTTACAAGCCTTTTTGCACACGCTGTACCGTCGAATCACCCGGTCTAGGAGGAATGTCGTTGCATATTGTTGATCTTTCATTGGGACTTCAGATGGTTGACATACCTAATCCTAGAAAGGAGTACACGGCCACACGTTTCACACTGTATGCTCTCATTGAGGTTCTGATGACAGATCCTCCGAAGCCAGTGCAATAGTTTTACAACATTCTCTCATACATACATACATACAAACATACATACATACATACATACATACATACATATATACATACATACATATTTACATGCATACACACACACACACACACACATACGTACATACACTCATACGTAGAAAAAAAAGGAAGAACCGATTCAAGGATGTGTAGCAATATCGTTACCTTCATTCCTATCTTCACTGTTTGAGAAGAGTATTAAGAATAATCTCGTTCGAGATTACAAACATCTTCGGCTAGTTTAACATTGTTGTAAACACTAATTCGATTGGCTGACACGTGGTCTCTACTACGTTCGCACCGCTGGTTGTCACGTGACGCGATTTGCCTCCGCTTATTTTCGCGCCATTGTTCCAAGCAGCCAATCACAGCTTTCCATTTCTGAAGTTTGTTTTGAGCCTCATAAACCTTATATAAAGAAGGGTTCTCAGACAAATATCCGTCTTTGGTTCAAGTCCTTCTCAGGGCGAACCTCTGACCACACAGAGCATACTCGACCATGTTCCAGTTCGAAAGGCAGGCGACCACCATTAACACAAGATGTTACAGATTCCTCTCATACTGTTAGTGTGAAAATATCACCACGAAAAGAACGGTTACAGGATATCTATAACTAGAGAAAAATAACCAAGCAGAATATATAATGAAGACGCAGCAAAAACCAAGCGACAGACACAACTCATCGCCAAACATCGTCTCTATCTACTAAGGTTTAATTTGTACACAAGACAACTACAGATTCAACTATAGCGATTAGGTGAAAATCTCACCACGAGAAAAACGGCTACAGTTAACACATCTGGAAGTATATTCATATCAAGAGAAAGATAAACACAAGTGATTCAATTAATCTCAACTACGAGACGCAACATCTTGATATGGAATTCTTACCCTCCGTATACCCCATAAACGGTAAATCAATTATCTGTCTTGAGTTCTAGTTCTTCTAAGAACTACCTTAAGCCATCTGCTACTACCTGTTGCTAGGCTGATACCAACAACATGAACTGTGAACCAAATTCCATTGTTATTTCTCTGGTCAGTACCTTTTATGCCTCACGAACACACAGACACAAAAACATGCTAACACTTATATAAACTTCCAACCAACATGGTTGTAAAATATGTAAAATAAATAATGTATATAAATCAAAAAGAAATCCTGTTGTCAATTCACTTATGTTCAATCGTTACTGTATGTATTATATGGTCTGTAATATTTCATTAAGAATGGGATCGCGTGCGATTGTATTCCTACACGATACGACCACATGTGATCCTATTTTTATAGATGAAACGCTTAACTGTGTAGAATAGTAACGAGAAGTTTGGCGTTTGCCGTTGTTTCCGGTATTCAAATGCGCTGATATTATTTTTTAACTGTAACACTCGATGAATGAATGAACGAATCATCGATTATCAGCGATCAATAATTCGATATTGCGTTTCAAGTAGACCTCATTTCAATAAGGTAGATTGTTTGAAAAGCCCACGTCACATTACGTTAATCTGTTTTAAACGAAAACGTGCAAAACCATTTCTTATAATAAAGAGTCCAAGAAGTTTCTACACGGCACAGAAACCATATTTCAGTGCAATCATCACTTCAGGATTTTATACGTATTTACCTTCTCCTAGAAGAAAGTTCTAACGGTTCTTCACTCCCAGTTGTCAATACACCTGCTAACCCATAGCTAGGGCTCTGACAGGTTAGAGTACACCTAAGAACAATAGTAGTTAAAAGGTGATTTCAACTTAAAACCCTGAAACTTCCGAACTAGTGCCGTACTACTGGGTGCATTTCAAAGTCATACGCAGGACATACATGTATACTTATATACATGCACACACATGTATTTATACAAGATATATACATAAATATAAATTACACACAGGATCCAAGTAGGATTACAAATAAAAGAGGAGACAACAAAACAAATAGCAGACGGAATCGGACTGAAAAAAGCGTGGAAACATAAAACGAAGAACAACAACAATCAAAGAAGGGCACAATAAAAATAAATGCATTATCGAATGAAACAGCACAGAATCTAAAGTTTTGAGTGATAACAGTAATTAAAAAAAAAAAAAGTACAAGAAAGGCTAAAAAAGAGAAAAATATAATGGATACAGAATTGAAGACGTGTATTCTTGTCTCTCTAATTTGAGGTAATACATATATACATGCATATTATATATACGTTTATATATAAATATATATAATCTTTTTGCCAAGGAAGAAACTATACTGAAGATGTTTAAGTGTTTTAAGATAACCTGCATAGTGTCAAATGTAATGGCAATATATTTTGCATTACTGTTAGTTGTTGTAGGCGCTGTTGTATATACCACCAGCTATCCAATTACTCTTTTACTGTCAGCACTCAAAGAGACATATATATCATTATACCTGAACGTTGAAATAATACAGAGTTACTTTACGGTGGTGATATGTCTTATAACACTTGTAATATGTGTCATAGGTGTTGCAGGATGTATGAAAACAAGTTTACATTTATTAAAATGGGAATTGACCTTAAGCTGTTTGATTTTCATGTGTGATTCTGGCTTTTTGGTAGTTACACATTTATATTTCTATAATGATTTAAATGATATATCCGATCAATGGATAGAAAAGCTATCAATTTCATTATTCAGCCTCCCAAATACCACAAATGAATTTATGCAAGTAATGGCACATGTCGAAAGCTCCCTACTGTGTTGCGGAGTATTGAACTCATTTGATTATGACTTTTATGCAGATGTTTTTGGTGAGGATCATTACCCAAAATCGTGTTGCTATGATCCTGATCTCCTCACATATGACTGTCCTTCTAAAAAGCCTCCCAAATCCCGCCCTGGTTGTATTGAAGTTTTTTTAAAACTCAAAAAAAACCAGGTGACATTGCTTGTAGACATAATTTTGGTCTTGATTTCTTTACAAGTAGTTACAACAATTTGTACTTTTAAGCTTGTTAAGGATATCAAAGAGAATTTGGGCGGAAGGGAATACTCTACATCAACTTACTTGAGTAGATGAAGTCAAATGAAAAGTTATTGAAAATGTTTTCAAATAAATTTATCATTTTAACAGCAGAGCCCCAACATGGTTGCCGATCTCAAGCTAAAACTAGTAAACGAATAAAAAAAATTACTGAGAATTATGAAATTGTTATAGTCAATCTGTACATCTAATTACATACAAACATTCTTCAGATCATCATCATCATCATTTAATGGTCATATTCCATACTGGCATTGGTCGAACAGTTAAATAAAATTGAACAAGTATGGAGTCTATTTCTTGTATGTCTGCTTTGGTGCACTTTCTACAGTTTGATGTCTTTCCTAACTCCAACTGGTTTACTGTGTGTACCAGGTGCTATTTTCAGGGGACTTATGAGGTCATCATGCAACCTGCAAAACTTAAGATCCACCTCAACCGGTACTAGAGTAGAGAAGGAAGTATGGGACGAGGGTTTAAAGGGAGAGGGAAGGGTCCATAACAGAACAGTTTGCCTTTTCTTTTTGCTGTAGAGTTAATTACATAGCAGAAGAGAGGGTTTTGCACGCGATTGCCTCGTCTCCCATAACTACCTTTGGTCAGATTTCTCTGCGCCTCGATATTAATCTTCGTCAAAATTTTCAATGGGTTTTCGTCATCGCTGACATCCCGCATCCTATTCTCGGTGCTGATTTCTTGGATCATTTTAATCTATTGGTAGATGTCAGGCGTCGGAGGCTTCTCGACAGTACTATGTTGCTCTCCAATGCAATTCTTAGCCCGACATTTTTTGTTGCCACTTCTGGAGACGTCTTTCATTCTCTTTTGGCTTCATTTCTGGAGTTAGTGAACATTACTTTTCAGCTGGCAAAGCCTACCCACTTGACCCTTCATTTTATCACCACCACTGGGCCGCCTTTTTTTTCGTGCCCACAGCGCCTTGCGCCTGACCGTCTAAAAGTGGCTTGGGCTGAGTTTGAGCACATGCTCCAACTTGGCCTGATATGCCCCTCCACCAGCCCATGGGCATCTCCCCTTCACTTAGCATGAAAAGGGAAGTCTGATTTTCACCCGGTAGGAGATTATCGACGCCTAAATGCAATAACGATACCAGTTCGCTACCCCATAAGAATTCTTCAGGACTTTTTGGTTGTACCATTTTTTCAAAAGTCGATCTTATATATGCTTACCACCAAATACCGGTCAACCCAGCCGATGTTCCGAAAACTGCTATTACTACCCCTTTTGGGTGCTTTGAGTTTTTATACATGAGTTTCGGTTTGCGGAATGCTACCAGCAATTTTCAGCGCTTCATTGATGAAGTTGATTTCATGTTTGCCTATGTTGATGATATACTCATTGCGAGTGACACCGGTGAAAATCATCTCCGGCACCTCACTCAGCTTTTTCAGCGTCTTTACACTTATAGTATACGCATAAATCCCGACAAGTGTATTTTCGGAGAATCTTCTCTAGATTTTCTAGATCATCATATTGATTCGAGTGGAATCAGACCTCTGTGATCAAGAGTCGATGCCATTCAACGCATTGCACCTCCTACTTCCTTGCACCAGCTCAGGCATTATCTAGGGATGGTCAATTTCTACAGACGCTTTATTCCCGGTTGTGCAGATAAGCTACTTCCTCTCACCAAGGACACCCCTAGAAAGGACGGTCAAGTCACCCTCTCTGTTGAGGCACTGACAGCTTTTGAGTCCATCAAGAAGGATTTAGCTTCTGTTCCATTGCTTGCACATCCGGTTCCTGGTGCTTCTCTCTCTTTAACTGTAGACGCATCGGACATGGTGATTGGCGCTGTTACAACACACAGTGGACGACCGTACTCGACCTCTGGCTTTCTTTTCCTGCCAACTGCAACCAGCTGAATGACGATTGTGAACTCCTAGCGGTCTATATATCGGTTCATCATTTCCAGCATCAACTCGAAGGTCGAGATTTTGTGATCTATACGGATCACAAGCCTCTTATGTTTGCCCTGTCTTCTAAAACGGACAAGCTCTCGCCTCGTACTTTCCGTCACTTGGATTTTATTTCACAATTTACCAGTGACATTCGTCACATACCTAGAAAAGAGAACGTTCCTGCTGCTGCTCTCTCTCGCCTTCCAGCCTGCTCTCTGTTCGTCTCCTGCTGCTATCGACTTAACTGCCATTTCGTAGTTCTTGGTTGTCGTACTACAGTGACTAGCTCCATGGCTACTGGTTCGCCCTGAAGGAAATCATCATCATCATCATCATCGTTTAGCGTCCGCTTTCCATGCTAGCATGGGTTGGACGGGTCAACTGGGGTCTGTGAAGCTGGAAGGCTTCGTCAGGCCCAGTCAGATCTGGCAGTGTTTCTACGGCTGGATGCCCTTCCTAACGCCAACCACTCCGCGAGTGTAGTGGGTGTTTTTTACGTGCCAGACAGAGCTGGCGAACGGCCACGAACGGATGGTGCTTTTACGTGTCACCGGCACGGGGCCAGGCGATGCTGGCAACGGACACGAACGGATGGTGCTTTTACGTGCCACCGACACGGGGCCAGACAGAGCTGGCAACCGGCCACGAACGGACGGTGCTTTTACGTGTCACCGGCACGGGGGCCAGCCGAGGCTGGCAACAGACGCGAACGGATGGTGCTTTTACGTGCCACCGACACGGGGCCAGACAGGGCTGGCAAACGGCCACGAACGGATGGTGCTTTTATGTGCCACCGACACGGGGCCAGACAGGGCTGGCAAACGGCCACGAACGGACGGTGCTTTTACGTGTCACCGGCACGGGGCCAGGCGAGGCTGGCAACGAACACGAACGGATGGTGCTTTTACGTGCCACCTACACGGGCCCAGGCAGAGCTGGCAAACGGCCATGAGCGAATGGTGCTTTTGCGTATCACCGGCACGGGTGCCAGACGAGGCTGACAGCGGTCACGAACGGATGGGTCACTTAACCCCTGCTTTCTGATATATGATTTGATTTTGATTGTTCTCACTGGTCTTGCCGGGTCTTCTCACGCACAGCATACTTCCATAGGTCTCGGTCTCTGGTCATTTCCTTGGTGAGACCTAGAGTTCGAAGGTCGTGCTTCACCACCTCAACCCAGGTTTTCCTGGGTCTACCTCTTCCACAGGTCCCCTCAACTGCCAGGGTGTGGCACTTTTTCACACACCTATCTTCATCCATTCTCACCACATGACCATACCAGCGCAATCGTCTCTCTTGCACACAACATCTGATTCCTCTTAGGTCCAACTTTTCTCTCAAGGTACTTACACTCTGTCGAGTATGAATACTGACATTACACATCCAACGGAGCATACTAGCTTCATTTCTCGCGAGCTTACGCATGTCCTCAGCAGTCACGGCCCATGTTTCACTGCCATGTAGCATGGCTGTTCGTACACACGCATCATACAGTCTGCCTTTTACTCTGAGCGAGAGGCCTTTAGTCACCAACAGAGGTAAGAGCTCCCTAAACTTTGCCCAGGCTATTCTTACTCTAGCCGTTACACTTTCAGCACACCCACCCCCACTACTGACTTGGTCACCAAGATAACGGAAGCTATCAACTACTTCTAGTTTTTCCCCCTGGAAAGTGACGGAAGTTGTTTTCTGCAGATTTTCAGAGGTTAATGCTCCCGAGCATCTGCCACATACAAAAACCATCTTCCTAGTTAGCCTTCCTATGACATTGCTGCACCTCTTATGTGTCCATAGCTTACACTTGGTGCATCTTATAGAGTTTCTACCTACACCTTTTCTACAGATCGAGCAGGGCCATCTACCTGAAGGCGTTTGTGATTTGTCTACCTTCCTACTTATTAGGACTTTGGTTTTAGCTAGGTTGACTCTAAGGCCCTTCGATTCTAAACCATGCTTCCACACCTGAAACTTCTTCTCCAGTTCTGATAATGACTCAGCAATTAGAGCAAGGTCATCAGCATAGAGGAGCTCCCAGGGGCATCCTGTCTTGAATTCCTCCGTTATTGCCTGGAGGACTAACGGAGGATGCGAATCCAGAGAAATAAAATATTTATGTTGTTGAAGATATTCAAAGTTCTGGCTTTTCCTTCAATGAATAATTTAATGTAAGGGATGAGATCTGCACCCCTCAAGTGTTACAGACCTTTCATCCTGTTCCATTGTAAACAAACAGATTCAGACGGTCAAGCTGTGGTGAAGTAAAAACACAAAGGCACACAAACATATACATGACAGATTTCCACATAGTTACCATCTACCAAATTCATTCACAAGACAGTGGTCATCTTGAAACTAGAATAGAATACACTTGGTCAACGTGATATGCAGTGAGACTGAACATGAAATTTTATGGTAGCAAAGTGAGTGTCTTATCTTTAACAAAGTAAGCAGAACTGACAGTGAATTAAAATCTTTACTGCTGTAAGCAGGAAAATTAATACGAAACAAGGCTGATGCCAGCAGTTTGTTCCATGCTTCAGCAACTCTTAGCATGAAAAAATGTTTCCGAAAGTCATGGGAGCTGTGTGGTTTTCTGACTTTGTAAACAGTCCACGGGTGTTAGACAGATGGAGTTTGGAAAGGTGCTCAGAGTTATTGTTTGTAAGATGGTTAATAATTTAAATTTATTTATTAATTTTTTTTTTAGCATGAGGCTTCACAAGTACAAGAAGTCACATATTTTAAAATGAATACAAAAAAAGAAAGAAAGCAGCAGAGAATCTTCAGTCACTGTCTAGTTATAAATGAAGAGTTGATAAATATATCTCAAGCTAGTTTAGCTGTTAATCCTGATATTCTGTATTGTGGAAAATGATACAAGGAAAGACTAACTTGGAGAACAAGCGCACCTACTAATTTGATCAATTTACATTGATTAGTTTTGCCAGAATAGTACAAAATATACATTTCACAACCAAGAATGCCTGAGAATTTTTTGGTTGTATGATAGTAGAGCAGTCCCTGATCAGATCTTAATTTTTGGAAGAGAAAGTTGGCTGCAATATTTAGTATGTGGTTTGCCTCTTTTCTCAAATTTATTTTCTTTTTTAATCTAATCAAACTGAATAATGGTACTACTGGCGAATAATGGTCCCGGTGCGTGCACTCGCGCTAGCTAGTCGTAAGTAGTCGATCCTACAACGACTTGCGCGTATGCAAATGAGTTGATTTGCGCATGCGCGATTCACTTGTTTCGATATAAGTTTCTGAAGGAGAAGAAAGTTCTCAAGAATGTTTCTCCCTGATGTTTGCATTGCCAGAAAGAGATGACGCTGATAAAGCATAACGAAGAGAGGATATTTTGCTGCCCTACGCATAAAGCTGTGAAAGAATCAATTAGAAAGAATTCCTATCTGGAAAAGTCTAAATTAAAACTTCGAGACTTTGTCCTCGTTACATATTCATGGTCCCATAACACACCAATTTGTACATCGACTGAATTAACTGGACTGGCACAAAGTACTTGTTATTCAATGGTATCAGTACATCCGCGACATTACTAGCAATCAACTTGTTCATAACCCATACCAAATTGGTGGACTTGGGCACATCATGGAAATAGATGAATCCATAAAGTGCAAGCGAAAATACAACAGAGGTAGAATGCCACAGGAGAGATAGGTTTTTGGAGGATGGGATAGAGAAGACAAGAAAGGTTTCGAGTCTTCGTACCTGACCGTTCCGCTGAAACTATGTTACCCATCATTAAAAAGTTCATAAAACCAGGTACGACTATTTATTCAGATTGTTGGAGTGCTTATAATGGAATTAATGAAATGGATGTGACACCAAAATACATCCATTTCAAAGTCAACCACTCGGAAAATTTCGTGGATCCGATAACAAAGGTACACACCAATTCTGAGGAATGTTTTTGGAAAAATGCAAAAAGACGATTCAAGACAATGATGGGGGTACACACTAACATGGTGGAGTTGTACCTAGATGAATTTCTGTGGAGGGAACAATATGGAGAAAGTGGAAAGGAATGTTTTGAAAACATTCTCTAGCACCTTGCAGAATGGTTCACATTCGAGGAAATCAAATGAGCTACAACCTTTTATTTTATTGTTTGGTGGCATTTTCGAACGAATTGCAAGAACTGTGAGATATTCAATTTTTTATTTGCTATTTGCTTTTTATTTACTTTGTTTAATTTGTGTAAAAAAATTATATACATTTAAAAAAAAAATCTTATTTTGTTTATAAAAAATAAATTAATTAACTAAGTTTTAAAAATTATTTTGTTTGGAAAGTATTATTTAATTTGTGTAAAAAAATCATATACATTGTTTTAAAAAATAATTTATTTACTTTCTTATGAAAAGTAAAAAAATTGCATTGTGTAGCTTGTTATTCTCTTTAAGTGAACATTTTTCTGGTTGAAATACACCGAAAAATGGCGGCACAGCAGTCAAAAAATCGTAAAAAAAAATAGGGATTTTCATAGAAAAAAAGCACCTTTTTGATGTAAATAATTTTTGGTGTTAACATGGTCCGATTTGAATTTTTTTCGTCTACGGAAGTAAGTGCAAGCCTTCTTCTATCATACTCTCAATTTTGGTCAACTTGCACCGCAGAGTCTCGGAAGAGATAATGTTAGTTGAAGGCTTCCAAACACCTGCCACACACAGACAACTTCAGCTTTATATAGAGAGAGATATTTGTTTTGTAATGGGAGATAACTCCAATTTAACTCTTCCAGTCTTATTTCACTTACTGTCTCACACTGATGTTTTTCTTTATGCAGATGTGAAATAGGTGTACGTTTGAAACAACCAGAGTAATTTAATACATTTAATTTCTCTCTCTATGTGTGTACTCAAAAGTCACTATAAATTTTGGACATCTGAAATAGTAATGATTGGAAGAAAAGACAGAATTATAATTTTAAAATTAGCTTTATTATTGTTTTCAAATTTAACAGACGGTATTAATAAAGATAATCTGAAGGTAATACTCCACTGAGACTTCATTCTACTGTTGTTTGATGTTGGAACAGTTTCAACTAATGATAGTGGCAATAGTTTTCTAGACTTCTGTTGTGGAGTGAAATGAACCTGAAGTTTTGTCACAACTTCAAGAGCTAAACAGTCTTGTAATCCAAATGAGCAGCACGTTACATGCACACACACATGCAGTTTTACAATGTAATTTCAACCTAATTAGTAACGGAGCAAACACACAATGGTAAATGAAGTTCTGGACCTGCTGTCTTTGGCCTTTTCGGCAAAGATTACAGTGGATGGAGTGAAGACATGTCATTGCGATAACAAATACTCAACCAAAGTCTCAGTTATGTTTTCAAATTCAAAAAGTGAAGCAAACTTGAATGCACTGAAATAGTTAAAACCTATAGCTACAGATGGAGTGAATGAAATTTGTCTTATGGCTAGAGAATAGTTATACAGGGTGTAAGCAGATTCAGACACACCAGCAACTTGTCAATTCTTCAAAGCCTAAATTCATAAAGGATCTTTCATTTCTTCATGCTAACTACTCACAAAACCCAACATAAACACTTACATTCCATGATTAAAATTTGTTTTAATTTGAGGAACGGGTTTCATAAAGCAGTTTTTGTCCTACATCATTCAAACTGCTAGTATACATGATTTGAACTGTAAATGGAGAGAAAATGATGGCATTTTAAGGTAAAAATAGCTGTTTCTTCACTTAATGGACATTTTAAATAAAATTAGGATTTTCTTTTTTCATAAATTTGCTATGAATTTAAATTTCCTTTTTAAGTGAAAAGAATAAAAAGACAGTAATTTGACGAGTAACTGCTGTCATCTATGCAATCATTTGCACACAAAAAGAAATGCCAGCACTGAAGCATTCAGAACAGATACAGAAATATGTGTCGAACCCTTTAGTAGTGTTATCTTTAATTAAAGACTCCTTACTTGCAAAAGCAATGACTAAACATTTGAGACGAGATGTTTTTTAACAACATTGTAACATTGGCTTTATGATAATAGTAGAGGTAGCATTAACTGATAAATTTGCTTCACTTAAATGTGTGTGTGTGTGTATATATATATATATATATATATATATATATATATATATATGTATGTATGTATATGTATATATATATATGTATGTATATGTATATATATATATATATATATATATATATATATATATGTATGTATGAATATGCACTATGTATATATATAAATATATGTGTGTATATATATATGTATATATGTGTGTATATATATATATATGTATATATAGTATATATATATATGTATATGTATATACATATATACACACACACACACCACACATATATATATATATGCATATATATATATGTATGTATATGTATATATATATATATAATATATATATATATGTATGTATGAATATGTACTATGTATGTATGTACTATGTATATATATATATATATGTATGTATGAATATGTACTATGTATATATATAAATATATGTGTATATATGTGTGTATATATATGTATATATGTGTATATATATATATATATATGTATATGTATATACATACACCACACACACACACACACATATATATATATATATATGCATACAGATATACATATATATATAAACACACACACACACACACACACACATATATATATATATATAATACATATATATATATGTGTGTGTGTGTGTGTACATACATACAGACATATATATATATATTTATATACACACAGACACACACCACCAGTAATTTACAGACACCTGAAAGAGAACAAAGAGCTGATAATTATTATTATTATTATTATTATTATTATAAGATAAAAGAAAGTTACTAATCAGTCTTTTGGGGATGTATTTTTGTCTGCTGAAAGAATCTAAAGAGCTTGAAACAAAACATGGTGAATAAATGAAATGGTTTTTTCACTTTGTTTGTTGCTGAGACAAGATCTGCTGTTGTATTTATATCACGAAATACAACAGTCCACACGCTTCGCTACATCTACACACTCAAATTCTACTTTCACTACCTTCACAAGGTTGACTTATCCTCCTCACCAACTCCTTCTCCTACCATTTACTTCACAATCAGAATAGCTTTGGTCATTTGTTTTCAGAATCATTTGCTTTTCAAGTAAAAAGATTCTAAATTGTTTTCCTGTTTTGCTTTTTTTTTTTGTTATTTTTCTTTATCTTTTAATTATATTTCCCTCATTCACTTTCACCAGTGAACTTTTCTATTGGTCTGTGTAAAAATTATAAATTAATATTTTATATTATTATCATTAATTATTATTATTATTTTTATGATTATTATTAATTATTATTTTTATTATTAGTATTATTATTATTAATCATTATTATTTACAAAACTTATGTTGAACTGAAAGCCGTATGCCAGCTTGGTTCATTTAATGAAAGGGCAGGAAGTACTGAAGGGATCAAGGAAACACCAAAGAAGGGAATGTTACTGAGTTCTCTCTGGTCATTTCCTTTATTTCCTCCAGCTGCCCATCTACTTCCCATCCACATCTCAGCTATGAAGTCCCAGCTTCTTGCATAACCTAAAAATTGCAGCAAACAGCTGGTTTAAGAGCTAGTTCTAGTTGAATGGGGAAAGAAAATAACAAAAAAATGAAAAATAATAATAATAATAATATTAATAATAATTTGGATCATTGCCACAAGTTAGTTGATAAAGTCTGTCCTGAAGTAGGCTGCATGCCCCAGGGATTACTAGCTTGATTAGCGGGAGCTCCAACAGGTGGCCGTACTCCCATTTGACCAGTGGGTGGGATGACATTTGATGTATTTAAACGCATCGCTGCTAACTGGTGTTGCATCTGTAAGAAAGACGTTGAGAAGAAATTAGTTGTAATGGAAATTTGAGAGTTTTGTGGGGTACAAAAGTAAAATAAGTAAAAGATTTAAATTGAGTTCCTTCTGCACTAAAAACTACAGCGTTTTTTGGCAGACAAGTCAAATTTTCCAGACCAAAGTTTAGTCAAAATGGTAGGTCAACTTGTACTTCAAGATGATTTTGGAGGACCAAAAATTCCATATGAAATGCAACAGGACTTGGGAGAGATAGATGCAATATTTCAATGTTTACACAACATCTTTACACTATATGAGCTTGCATACTGTTCTGTTGAGTCTGGGGAGAGTCATTTTTTTGTGTGCCTTATTATTTAACACACTCACCAGTAAAATAGTCAAGACTATTGAAAAGGTTGCAAGACGCAATGAAAATTTTAAGAAAATAAAAATAAGAAATAAGTGGAAATTTTACTGGTGAGTGTGTTACATAATAAGGCACAAAAAGAAAATGACTCTCCCCAGACACAACAGAATATGCTTCAACACACAAACTCATATAAAGAATCTTGC
Source organism: Octopus sinensis (assembly GCF_006345805.1). Lineage (NCBI taxonomy): Eukaryota > Metazoa > Mollusca > Cephalopoda > Octopoda > Octopodidae > Octopus > Octopus sinensis. The sequence continues at coordinate 95,883,659 of NC_043005.1, read as the reverse complement.
AAACCAAATCCAAAAACGAAACTTGTATACTAGATAATATGGTAATTCCAAATGAATATCATCCATCAGTATAATGTGCATTCTTTTCTGTTGGCATGGCTACAAAAAGATTATACAACTTAACTATGAAGGGTAATAACTAAGGTCATATCTTATTCCTTCCATATTATACTGTAGACACGTCTTTATGTTACAAGAGTAGCTGTATGTTTTGTCGTCGTGACCCATCTTTCAAACACACACCCATTTCCCTTATATATATCTGCCTACAGTTGTATTTTATTATCTCTCTATTGACTAACATTACATGCATAATGTATCATCGTCATCTTCGTTTAATGTCTGCTTTCCATGCTGGCATGGGTTGGACGATTTTGACTGAGGGCTGGCGAACCAGATGGTTGCACCAGGCTCCAATCTTGATCTGGTAGGGTTTCTACAGCTGGATGCCCTTCCTAATGCTAACCACTCCGAGAGTGTAGTGGGTGCTTTTTACGTGCGACCGGCACAGGGGTCAGTCAGGCGGTACTGGCAATGACCTCGCTCGAATCTTTTTACACAAGCCACTGGCACAGGTGCCAGTAAGGCGATGTTGGTAACGATTATGCTCGAATGGTGCCCTTTTACGTGCCACCGGCACGGAAGCCAGTTGGCTGCTCTGGCTGGGGCTGCTCTTGTATCATAGCTGTTATTTGCAAGTAAGTATGTCTTGGCAGCATGCACAATACTTTTGCTCATTGTTTTAGATGTATAGATAGATGTAAGCAGACACAGACAACTTCTGGCCCTCTGACCTCTTGACCCAGCAGGACACCAAGGCTATGACAACTGAGGTGCAAAAGGGCTGCTCCAGCACTGGGCTAATACTCATTTTTGGCTGAACAGACTAAAGCAAAGTGAAATGAACTGTCTTGCTCAAAGACACAATGCACTGCTTGGTCCAGAAATCAAACTCACAGCCTTATGATCCCGATCCCAATGCTTTAATCACCAGACCATGTGCCTTCACAAATGCATAATGTAAACTACAAAATCATCATCATCATCATCATTTAGCATCCATTTTCCATGCTGGCAAGGTTTAGACAGTTTTGACTGTGACTGGTAAGCTGGAGAGCTGTTAGGCTCCAGTCGGATTTAGCTTGGTTTCCATAGCCGGATTCCCTTCCTAACACTAACCACTCCAAGAGTATAGTGGGTGCCCTCTGCATGTCACTGGCATGGGTGCCTTTTACCTCGCTCTGGTCACAGCTACAATTTCACTTGGCTTTACATGAAAAACAAAGTTAATGTCAGAAAAATTATTAAAACATGGAATAGGCTTTTTTAATCTTTAGGGATCTTAAAAAAACACTTACAATCAAGGTTATATTGTACTATGCAATATACCTATAGATTTTAAGTTATCTTTACATACAATATTTTTGTGAGCAGGATAAGAAAGATAAGCTGGATTAGGTTCAATCCTGTTCTAGAATTTCATCAATGACTGATTATCCTTTTTGCTACATAAAAACCACTGATACTGGTGCCATGTAAAAAGCACTGGTGCTGGAGCCACATAAAAAGCACCCAGTACACTCTGCAAAGTGGTTCATGTTAGGAAGGGCATGCAGCTGTTGAAACCAAGCCAGAACAGATTATGAAACTTGGTGTGATCTCTGGCCATGCCAGCTCCTGTCAAGCTGTCCAACCCATGCCAGCCTGGAAAACAGACATCAAATGATGATGATAATCCATAGAGACACTGTTTATAAATCCACAATTATTAAAGGCAGCAAGCTGGCAGAAACGTTAGCATGACAGGCGAAATGCTTAGTGGTATTTCGTCTGCCGTTACGTTCAGATTTCAAACTCTTTTGTTTTCTTTAACAATTTTTTTTTTAAATGAAAGAAAATAAAGCCTTGTTTAATTGATCCAAACTAGAAAAGTAATAAATGAGAAAGCCAACAGGCAGACAAAAATATTTGTTATTCTATAAGCAGGACAGTTTCTAAACATATAAACAAAATTATTTTTAGATAGATATCCATACTCTGTGTCTTTCTCTGTTCTGCTCAACAAAGCAGGCAACCCGTTCCATATTTATTATTTTTCAATTAACAATCCCATTTCACTTCCTTTATTTTTCTTGATTTAAAAGAATTTCATATGACTAATATTTCAATTTACAGCCAATTTGGGAAATCCCTCCACTGTTGAGTGGTTGTATGTAAAGCTGTTCAGTGCCTTGAGACAGTGATGGCTCAGTTACATATTATGCACTCAACCATTTCTATTACTAACAAATCAGTGATATCACAATAAAAGAAAAGCTGACAATGTTGACTGGATCAATATACAAAATCAATTACCTGTTGCATATTCATTTGGTTCATCTGTGGTTGTGCTTGAGTAGCTGCATACATCCCCATCTGAGGAGGCTGCATCATCATACCAGCTGCTGCTGCTGCTGGCATAGAATTGCTTCCAGGGGCAGTTGCCATCATACCAGTTGCATTCAGTTGATACAAGCCAGCTTGCTGTAATTAAAATATCGGTGGAAATCACAACTAAACTACATTTACTGGGTAGGTCACTCGGTTCAACCAATTATTCATTGAAACTTGTACACATGAACAACACATAACACCCATTTCATTAGAGTGAAACTACTACTACACGCATTGTATATGGAAAATGTGCCCCCCTCACACCAATTTTTGATATATATCATTTATGAAGTAATTATTTTTGATTACTTCATTAATGACAATTATCAATTATTTTTGTCACTGCTTTAATTATTTTGTTCCGGTTAATCTTGCTAATATGAATTTGGGATGAACTGATGTGAAAACAATTTAGTGATTTATTTGTAAAATAATATGAATGAGTTTTAGATTTTGTTGAACAATCCCAGTTTTGAAAATACCTATATTAAAGCTAGTGAATAACCATTATCATCTGATATTAATGTTCAATGAAGGGTTACAAACTTTAAATAATCATAACTTACTGGCATGCCAACTATTCCTGGATTCACCATCCCTGTCATGCCTTGCTGTACAGCCATAGAATTGTTGGCCGGCATTGTTGGCTGAACATTGATTCCTTGGGCTGGCATATACATCCCTCCTGAAAGTTAAAGAAGTTCATGAAAACATTAAATGCTCAGTTTTTACAGTTATGTGAGAAATGATTATTTTTAGTTATGAGCATTTCAACAAAAAGATATTCAGAGTAAAATGAAGGAATAGTTTGAAATAAACAGGTTTAGGTTTCTCTATCTAAACAATGGTAGGTAGAAGTTATGTGTGACACTGTCTTTTGAAATAAAAAAGATGCCAATATTTCTCAGCTTGGCAAATAACTTAGCCATTTATAGGAAAGAATAACTAAAAACAAAATGACCTACATTTAAATAAGACAAAGGAGAAGAAAGAAATGAAATTAAATTTAAGAATGAATTATCCTTAAGTTTGAAGTTATAGAAAAGTTTACCAAAAAGAAAACAAAGTTGATATATCTCAAAATTAGGTATGTGAGTACAATGTGAAAGATGCTGGAAAGAGGTAGCGAAGAGACAGGAATATAACAGGTATCATACAATAGAAGAAGGGAAGTATGGTGCATCTTTGACATGAAAAACTGCAGAGACTATATTTGTCATAAAGAATATACATTTCTCTCATACTTTTATCCATCTTGTAGCATAAAGTTACCCTCTTGGGGTTTGTTGAATTGCAAACTGCATGATGGCCTCACTAGTGCTGGTGGCATGAAAAAAAAGCACCCAGTCCAACCCATGCCAGCATGGAACATGGATGTTAAATGATCATGATGAGGCTGAATATACAGTAATATGTGAGTATAATCAGTTTGATGATAATAGATAACTAATTAGGCGAGCTGGCAGAAATGTTAGCATGCCAGATGAAATGCTTAGCTGCTATGTTCTGAGTTCAAATTCTGCCGAGGTTGACTTTGCCTTTCATCCTTTCAGGGTCGATAAATTAAGTACCAGTTTTGTACTGGGGTCAATATAATAGACTTAATCTGTTTGTCTGTCCTTGTTTGTCCCCTCTATGTTTAGTTCCTTTTGGGCAATAAAGAAATAAATAGATAACTAATTTATAGTTATACATATGTAATGTAAATAAAAATGTTTCAATGCCAACAGGTTACAACCATTTACTTGGTCTTAACTATTGTCTGTTTATGAGTTGCCACACTGATAACCTTTAGCTTCCAGTGGTATCGGACATAGAAGTCATGAAATGTATACAATTATGCTTTAGAGCAAAGGCTTCCAAAGAGCATTAAGACAGTTCATCCTTGGTTAGTATTTTAAGTGAGAAAGTCACTCGGGTATTTCCTTCAGCTATTCTGGCTTCAGATTGTAATGTTTGTTTTTGTTTTAATTCAAACTGTATACATGAAGAACAACAATTGTTTAACTCTGGGAATTGAATTATTGTTATAAGCGGAGTTTCTTGGAATGTTTTGAGCTGGTTTTGCAGTATGAAATGTAAATAAATGAAGATGATGATTCCAGAGATCTAGGAAAGATAACAATGAGAATAACTTATAATATCAAAAACAAGTAGTTGGCCACAATGGATACAAATAAATATCAATCTGAAAAACTATACCCAGTGAGAAGAAACCAAGCCCCAGCCCTGCTACCATAAAAAAAATAGAAAAGAAAAATACTCAAGAGATATAAACAAGTCCATTAGAAATGTGTTAGACAATTACAATTCTAATAAAAAAAGAAAAAAATGTATTGAAACTTTGCTAATCAATCTAACTTGAATATCTCAATGTTTTTTGTTAAATTTGTCTTTTTTGCTCTTGATGAATTTTTAGGTATGAATATTCATCATCACCATCGTTGTTTTAATGTCTATTTTTCTATGATTTCATGGGTTCATATAAGCCCTCACTGAGGCAGAACTTGCTACAGCTGGATGCTCTTTCCATTGTCAACCATCGCCTATTTCCAAGCGAGGTAATATTTCCCCTAGTCTACTGAATAGTACAGACATTCTTTCACAAAGAATTCAGACCTGTGACATCATTGGTATGAATGAGGACTCGTTTATTGCAATCAGCACACACATCAAGATAAGGGGAATACAGACCTTCTCTCTATCTCACACACACACCATGAGCTTTTAGTTTCTGCCAAGCAAATGTCACTCACAAGGTGTTGGTCAACTTACATCTATAACAATGGATACCAGCTGACAGTGTCAATGCAGTGAAGTGAACCTCTAATCACATGGCTTCAAAGCAAACTTCTCAACCAAACAGTCATGCCAAAATTATTTTTGTTTTACTTTAGTTTTTTTCCCCATCAAGTATTAATACATAAGTAATCATAAATCCCATTTCTATATTACAAGGCTTTATTCTCAATGTATCATTTTATGTACATCTCTCTGCTTTGATGTGTTAAAAGAAAAAAAAAAAGGAAAGAAACTGAGGAAAAAAAGGAAAGAAACTGAGGAAAAAAAAAAACAAACTAATTTTGTGCAAATAAAGATTTTATCTTAAGAGTTTCACTGTTTCCTTTTCCTTTTGACATTCCATTCAAATTCATCTCAATCTGAATAGAAAGAGGAAACTTTTATTCTTTTGTATCAGTTCAGTACCATGGTTAAGCAGCACCTAATAACCTGTTGCTATTCTAACTTGGATCTTGGCAATGAAAAAGTGGAAACTTTAAAATATTGCCAGAAATGTGAGAGCATTAGAAAAATGTCTTGCAGTATTTCTTCTGACTCATATATATACATATATAGAGTGGGGGGGGGGGAGAAAGAGCAGGGAGATAAAAGAATATACTACACCATTTAGAAATGGAACCCAAAGAAGAAACATCAGAAAATTTAGAACTCTTACTAATAACTTTTGCAGGCTGGAAGTCATTCAGTTTGGGATAATTTGGAAATTCATGCCTATTCCAAGGACATTAGTAAGGTGAAGCTGAGATGCATGAAGTGGGAATCGAAACCGGGCTGCAGAAGTCATTCCTTAGGAACTTACAGCTTCTCAAAGAGCTCAAAATACAAAGACCCTTTTTCAAATCCCAGAATGAGTTTTGATGTAACTGTGTACGTTGCCATCCATTAAGCAATATTGTCATATCTCTTTTGAGAAGGGTGTCCAGTATGAAGTTGACATTCTACCCAGTAATTGTTTTAAAAAGGGGTACAAGAGTAAAATTTTCAGGGAAATTACTGTAGTCAGTTGAGAATTCAATCTAGCATATTAAGGTGCTTATTTTATTGATCTAAGTCACTAAAAAACACATTGACCCTTGTCATCATCATCATCGTTTAACGTCCGCTTTCCATGCTAGCATGGGTTGGATGAATGACTGAGGGCTGGCAAACCAGATGGCTGCACCAGGCTCTGATCTTGATCTGGCAGAGTTTCTACAGCTGGATGCCCTTCCTAACGCCAACCACTCCGAGAGTGTAGTGGGTGCTTTTATGTGCCACCGGCACGGGGCCAGTCAGGCGGTACTGGCAGTGACCTTGCTCAAATCTTTTACACATGCCACCGGCACAGGTGCCAGTAAGGCGATGCTGGTAACGATCACGCTTGAATGGTGTCTTTTACGTGCCACCAGCACAGAGGCCAGGTAGCCGCTCAGGCAATGATCACGCTCGGATGATGCTCTTAATACCCTACTAGGACGGGGCTTGAGTGCCAGTAAGGCAACGCTGGTAACGATTACGCTTGAATGGTGCCTTTTAAGTGTCACTGGCACTGAAGCTGGTTAGCTGCTCTGTCAATGATCACACTCATATGGTGCTCTTTGCATGCTGCTAGCACGGACGCCAGTCATCGAATTTGATTTTGATTTTGATTTGTAAGTTTTGAAATTACAAACAAGGAATGGAGTGAACTAAATGAGTCTATAGTTCTTTTTTTTTGCATTTGGCAGAAAATATAAAAAAAAAAAGTCAAAAATAAATAATTGTGTTTAGAAAACAGAGCTAAATGTCATCTACAGAGATAGCATCTGTACTTATCAGTAAGAATAGAATAATGCATGAGGTTTATAAATGTGCATTTACAGATATATATTAATAGCAAGCATGCACTAAGAGGTGTGTGTATGTGTGTATGTTCATATAAGTTACTGATTAGGATTTTAAGATAGATAGTATTAAATCTTTTGAGACCATATTCCTGTTGAAATACACTACCCTTGGTTCAATTCATTTGACAAATAACGAAGAATTTAATGAAATAATTTTGTTATTAAGCTGGTATTTGAAACATAAATGAGCATGAAATTTAGATGGAAAATTTTAATTTCGATAACTTTGAGGTCTCTGTGTAGTAAGCTAAATTTCCTTCAAATCATACCCTAAACTCTGAAAGTTTGTAACATAGAATAGGGGTGGTCTCAGGTGGGTTGGTAGCAAAAGAGTTGAACAGGTCTTGCACGGTATGTGACAGATATAAATTCCAAGTCTTATCAGTATAATTGTCATTTTTATTTTAACCTCAGATTTGGTGTTTAGAAATGTTTAATAAATATATTTCATTGTGCTTGCTATCATATTTGAAGATATTTTTATAAATTCTTAAGTAAATAAACAAAATCATTTTTTCTTTTCTCTATTTTATGTCTCCATGACAACATGGTTAGAGGATTGTTTGGTAAGTTTTGAACATTGCTTATTGTTGGAATCAGCATGATACTATTCCTTCAGCTAACTTCTTGTCTAAGAAAGAAGCACCTTATCCGACGGTCAAACTGAGGTAAGCAAAATAAGGCATCTTGCCCAGACATACAATACAATCCATACTTTGTAAGTACACATGTTTAATCTTACTGTGAAGTTCAAAAGAGCACATTATTCAATCTTTACAAAGTTTATACATGATTGACTGAAAGAGCACAAGCATACTCAGTTATTTTGAGTTGGAGGAGGTTCTAATAGGAACTGAAACTATGATTGTTCTGTTGCTGATCATAAGTGTTTAATTTTCTTTCTGACCATTTTAATTTCACCCCACATGAGATCATCCATACTAAAGTGTTCAGATTAAGTTAAAATCTTAATAAAAATCTCATTACAATATAAAGGAATAACAAGAGATTTCAGTTGGTCAACATGTTACATAACATAAACCAATATATAAAGCTAAAGAGATTTTATTAAACTCTTCTCTTTCATTATATAGAAAGTTATGGAAGACATCTAGGCAGTCTACTCATTAAAATTTTAATCAGGAAACTGTTGACTTGAAATGACTAAGTGTGTTTATGGATTACTGTAGGCATGGCTGTGTGATCTAACATATAATTAACTTTGTGGTGGAACACAATAGCTGCAGTAGTAAGGATTGAACTCATGACCATGTAGTCAGTAGTCTAGTGCCTTGGCTGCACGAAAACGAAGTATATGTGATAAAAGATATCACAATAGAACATTACTAAAAACATCTAATTATAGTTAGGTAAAGAAGAAAAAAAGAAAAAAGACAATGCAAATGAATTAGTTGAAAGTACAAGGATTAAGGGAAGAAGGTAAATGGATGTGAACCGGATGAGTTCAAAAGTTCATTGCAAACTAGAATTATTGTAGATTGGTGTGAATATGTGAGAAAGACAAAATAAATAAATAAATAAAGAGTAAAATATAGAAAGCCATTGCAAGGAAGCACCATCAAAATAGAACCCAGTCACCAAAAGATGTACCTGGAGTGGTTGTGTCTGTAAACAACTTGTATTGGTTGACAGGTTCAGTATTGGGCTGCTGAGCCAAGAACATAGCGCCTTGGGGAGCCATGCCAGGTTGGCTAAACATTTGCTGACCACTGAAGAAGGAAGGCACTTGGCTGTAGGCACCCCCTACAATAGGACTTGCAACTATATCCAAACAATGCAACAGGGAGAATAATTTTAGTCATTTCATCTCTGCTATTAATATATTCAAAGTTATAAATATTAAACAATTATATATACTGATTTGATAATTACATGCTTGTCATAATAATAATAGCATTCAATAAAGCCTTGTAAGCACTAAATTTAGTGCTAATGGACTTTAATTACTTTAGAATTGCTTCATTAAAATATTGCAGTTAGCTTGGTAAAGCCTATATATCCAGTACTTGTGTCTATTTATACAGCTATAATGTGAGTGTGTATGAATGAATATCTATGAATGTCTCATGCTTTAGTGCAATGAATAGAGCAAAATTACTTGAACTTTTGTGATCAGAAGCATCAGCTAAAAAAGCATTAGCTTCCAACAAAGGAGAAGATGGGAGCTGTAGCACTGATGCTGTTCCTGTGAGCATTATTAGTAAGACAGCTACATTTGAAAATTGAAACTGAACCCCAGAATGGGATTATCGGGAAGCCACATTTTGATTAATGGCTGTTAAATTTGTGAATTACTATCAAACACATGTATGACTTCTGTGCACAATGTGTAATTATAGTAGCATATTGCAAATAAGTTTGCTGTTACAAACACTATTGGTTAGAGACAGACTTGGCTGGTCTGCTGTTGAAATTCAGTGCCAATCTCCTTCAGAACCAAGACAGATTGAGATAGAAATGTCACATTTTCCTTGTGTCTACTACATAATACAAAAGATGTGCTGTGTGCAGCAGCTTTTAAACAGGCTTCTTGTTTTCCATTGTAATTCGTTAAGCACTCTACTACTTCAGACATTTTCTCACTTAGCAAGTTGATTTGTTGTTACAGTTACATATTGATGCTTTGAAGTGTACAATTATTCCTATTAATTTTATGTATCTCATTATTTATATCATCAGTACAACCGTAAGCCTAATTTTAACATTATTGCGATATTTGTGATTGATGGGGGAAATGTTTCCAGAACAGCTCAAAGAAGTTAATAGCAATGTTGGTTACTATACTCAGAACCTTTCTGCTGATGAGGAAAGGCTTAGAATTTTGATTTCTATATAATAATTGCTTAGTTTCTATATGGGTGGTACTTCCAAAGAAGCATTTTGTTAGTTGTATAACACAATAATTATGTTACAGTGGTATTGTGTTTATCTTTATAGCCCTTATATATTATTACACATCAGTTTTTATTTATCAAGAATAAGCAGTAAGCATTTTCTTTTCTGTGATAGCAGCAGTACGTTAAGATAACAAACTGTGTTAAAAACTGATTCTTAATTACAGAGTAACAAGTAATAGAAAACATATAAAGCTAAACGCCTGGTTTGTTCATTCTGAGTCATCAGCAAGATTTAGAATGACATATTGAGACCAACAACAAAATCTTGATTTTGTGTCCCTCAAACATTTCCAATCATTAGAGCAATCACGTTCTTTCTAGATTTTTTTTCTAACTTTGGAATACTAACCAGCTCCATTGCTAAATTAGAGAGAGAAAATGGGCTATCTTAGAACTGACACTTGTCTACCAGGTCATTATTTTACTGAGAATGTGTATCTTCGACAGAATGAGTTATTCCTTAATTCTACAGTTTAGTGCACACTACTGAAGGATACAAGAGTGGAGTGGGTGGTGGTGATGGTGGTCACTATCAGGATAAAAACTGATATTCAGCCATTGAAGCAAGTCAGTTCTATTTCTGATAAAGATTAATTAAGATGTTGTTTTATTACTTAATTTTTATACACTTCTAGGGCTAAAATAAGTTTAAGCAATATTAAAAAACACACAAAAGCAACTCAAAAGTAAAGGTAAAAATATAAGCAATCAAATTACAAGTCAACAAAAATTGAAAAAAAAAAGACAAAAAATGTTTGTTGTTCAAATTGAGTTTTAAAACAAATAATATTAATTGTAATTATCTAATTATTCCAGTAACATCAGCAATAATAACACAAAGGATAAACGATGGTTAAGAGATTTCACAATTAATCAAAATGCAACATTTATCGATATTACTCCATTTTACAGCAGGTAGTGGTAGTTGAAGTGTATCCATTCACACATATATATAAGTACATTTATTTCTTTAAATTTGTTCTTCCATGAATCAACATGAAAGCTACAAATACAAACATCAGCATTTCAATTTTCATTAAGTAATTTTATGATAAAAAAAAAAGTAGTTTCTGTAGAAATCAAAACTGAGGTGACACATTTTCTTTTTCTCAATAAATTCATTAATATATTTTGTCTGTGACATATTGGTATTAGTGACATAAGAAACAGTTTGTCCAAACACCATAACTATTCCCTTGAAATAACAACAGAAATATTTCCTTTAGGGAACAATTTCTCAAACTCCAAACATACATATACTTGTTCATCCTCTCTACAGAGGAATGTGAATCAGAGAAATCGGAACCAGTTCGCTGTCTGGTGATAAAGTTTCTGGAGTTAGGTGAAGAGAAAGTGATTCCATCTCAGTAATGGTAAGTAAAAAAGCTGAAGAAGGTAAAAGTTGTGAAGAAAAATTTTGCATGCTATACCTGGAACGCCGAAGATGTTCTGTTGCTGGGGAGTTGAAGATCCATACAATGCCATTATGGATTCTTTCGTGGTCTTATCATTACCACTCTTAGCATCAGAACTGGCACTGGTGAAAAGAGAATCATCAAATGCTCCATTCTGGAAAGAAACAGTTGTCTTAGATATTTATGGACTAACATTTAAATGATCAAGGAATTCATACCTTCCAAGGTTAAAACTAAAGTATGCTGGAGCCAAAGGGGGAGGTTCTACATGTTTACTTAGCCTGAAAGAAACTGAAGGTAAATTACCTTCAAATCACACTTTGCAGGTTTAAATAAGACAGGGAAATATTACTTAATGTAGCTTTCTTATGCACACCTCAAAAGACAGGAGAGTGATAGTTGGAATAGCTTTGGTCATAAATTTGCTCATTTGCTATTGAATTGAGCTAAACATGTATGTATAGTTATTAGGTCACAGTCAGTCTGCAAGCCCAAAGATATTACATAAAATAGTCATATCTACTTGTATTTTATTTGATCTCCAAATATTATAAGCCATCACCTTTAGATAGACAGACCTATTCACTATCAATATTGCAAAATAACTTTTGTTATGTATAGATATATTAATTTTCCCTTGGTTGTATGGCAGGAGGGATTTTTGTTGAAGCAATTATTTTTACAACTGACTGCTCCTCTTGTCCCTCAATAGCTCATGTTGTGGAATGAGCTCACTACCAATCATATGGAAGTAGAATTGTGCACTTCTCTCCAGATTGCTCAACTGAATTCCACAATTAAGTGCCTTAACAATAGTAATGTCCAACTCCAACAAAAGAATACCTCATGAATGTGAGCCTTTATGTGTTTGCTAGAGCTGTTGGAAATAGAAGACAAATCTTCACTGAATTTTACTTACACACCTTATTGAAATATTGGCTTATAGGCTAATAATATGCAAATGCATTTTTGTGTTTAATTCTACATTCATAATTCTATTATACACACATGGCATATTCCTTAGGGCAGGGAAATTATAGCATCTATTGATAGTAAGGCAAGCCTTAAAAAAAAGTCACTGCTTGATAGGAAATTGCAAGGGAATTTGGTCTGAACAAAATTTCTTAAACTATCTTCATAATATATTACGAATTTAGCACTGCCAAGCCTTTCAAAAATAGTTTTATGGACTAATCTCTTAAGAAATTAAATTTTATAAAAGAGAAAGAAAAAGATTAATGTAGATATATAATAATTCTTATGTACATGTTTCTCTAAGAATGAACAGGTTAGGAAATGATGCATTAGACAGTGTAGTCTAGATATGGCCATCACTAGAATGCATTTGATCACATGTTTACTCGATCGAATTCAATCTTGGTGCTAACAGGAAATTTCGACTCTGCTACTAAACTTGTTTCTTTGTTACCAGATAAATGAAGTACAGTGATACAATAAGAACCTGCTAACTTTTCATCTGAAAAGTTAACAACCACTGCAACCCCATCAGGAAAATGATAAGCTTGGAGAAATGTTTAAAGCAAGTTTAGAAATCTATCATTCATATATATGTAAAATTAAACAGAATTAACCTTACAAAATTGATGTAATTACATAAACTAAGAATTCAGTTTCCCAAAACAAAAGCAAAACTATTTAAAAAAGATTTTGCCTTAAACAACACTACTTTCACAGATTTTTTGTATAACAATTTTTCCATGCTCTCTTGGGTTAAACATCTACAAGAATGTGACTATCTGTGTGGAATGTTATGTCATGTGGAGTCACCTGAATGCCCACTTTTAATACAAACCAATAAACCATAAAGTAGAAGTGGAGTTAAGAATAGAAAGGACCACATGTCATATGTTACATATTGCATACTCCTGTATTTTAAAACTCTCATCTACTTTATCACAAATCTCTCTGTATATAAACGGCAAAATGTCTGTCTGCGTGTGTATCCTTTATACAAATCCACAATTTTTCAGTTAGAGGGCTTGCACTTTCTATGGTCATTCAAAACCGTCCAAGGGTGGTCGTGCACATCTTTACATTTCCCCAGTCACCCCGCAAAGCCATTAAAAAATCAATAGAAGTGACTTTTTTGTGAATTTTCTATCCAAAACTCAATCAAAATGCCTGAAACTTGATATGCCAATTGAATGCCAGCTAGCTGTATGTGGTTGGTTGGAGATTTGGACAGTACTCGCGTGTATGTGCGCACGCACGCAGCTGTATATGCATGCGTTGCCGGGTCATAGTGCTAGTTAATAATAAAATAGAAATAGAAGTAGAATGACTTAATAGTTCTATATTATATTAGCAACAGTTTCAGGAGGAGAGTTGGTAGAATTGCCAGGACACTGGACAAAATGCTTTGCAGAATTTCATCCCTCTTTACATTCTGGGTTCAAATTACACTGAGGTCAATTTGCTGTTTATCCTTTTGGGATTGATGGAATAAACATCAGTTGAGCACTGGGGTCGATGTCATCAACTAGCTCCCTCCCCAAAACTTTAAGCCTTGTGTCAACAGTAGAAAGGATTATATAAATGACAATTAATTATACAAAATCAGAGCAATATTTTCTAACGCTACAGTAACAATATCTATATACTGACTGGTTCATTAGCATCATACATGTGGGTAGCAATAAAGGAAGACCTCTCCGAACTCTCAGGTCTGCAGGTGGTCGGTCTGCGCAGATGGAACTGCAAATGGCTCGCTATCTCCAGTGACCTTGCACAGGACTGTCGAGCGTCAGAGAAGAAGCTGGTTCAACCCACCCTGGGTGAACGATGTCATAAGTACAAGTAAGTAGTAAGTAGCAATGCACTGAAAGTATTTCAATGGAGTGAAATTTCATAACACGAGAGACTTCCTTTTCATAAGAGTAATCATAACTGTAACTGGGGTTAAAAGCAGACTAAAATTTCAAGATAAAGCTTAACAAGAAATTGAAAGTGGAATAAAGATGCTAATAGCTGTAACTTAATTTCAGATCTCAATTGATTAATGATAACCAAAGTATTTATTTTATGATTATTTGAAAAAACAGTGACAAACAGATTAAAATGTCAATCTTTAGCATTAAAAAAAAAAATGTTTGTACTTCATTCTTGAACCTCAAGAGAAATTACATTTTGAAGAGAGAGAGACGTTCTATAAGAGACTGTAAATGAGGATAAGAATGTATGTGCTGTGTTGCTGACAGAGTAGCTACACTGAAATGATGGTTTTAGTGTAAATCAATCAAATCAGAGGAATTTAAGATGTTTTGCACCAACAAGGTGTCTAGTTACAATGATCCACCAGCCCTGTAGCAAGGCAAAGAGATTTACCTTCCTTGCTCAAATCTGTAACCACACCATCATTAAAAATCAATGATCTATCAACAAAATGAATCATGCAATCAGATGAAATTATTTACTGTAGGAAACATGCATCTTAGTTACGAGTTAAATCTAAATGAAAATATGTATTGTACTTGTTGGAATGCCTGTTGGCTGGAATTGGCAGTGTTTGTAGGTGTCTGTCCAGAGGTTTGGCTTTGGACAGCATTTATAGGAGCAGCAGGTGCTGCATTGGCTGTAGAAGTTCCACTGCTTCCAAGGAAGTCATCTAAGAGGTTTGCATTGTTTGCAGAAGATTCACCAGGAGAGCCTGATAATAAAAAATAAAAAAATAAATACAATAAAATTTAAAAAGAAAACTTAAATAAAACTGTTATAAAATATTGTCACATGATGGATTAGCAGAATCATTAAAGCATTCATGAAAATGTCTTAAAGTATTAACTAAATAAGGCTCTTTATGTTCAGAGCCAACCAAGATGAATCCCATTTTGGTAGGCTTTATCTTCCAAAGTTGACCAAAGTTTATTTAATCAATTAACCTCTCCTATTAATTTTCTAGTTTGCATTCATGCTAAAATTACTACTACTACTACTACTATAAATACCACTTCTGCTTCTGCCACCATCACTACCACTACCTACCTCTACCTAGACACTGTAAACCATTGATCAATCTTTAAAAACGTTGACATGCAGGCATTAAAGCCTTCACATTCTGTTTTCACTTGATTTGTTGCTACTGGGTATGTGGGATGAAGAAACAGAGTACTGGTACCAAACTACAAGCCACAGAATATAGATAGCAACATCCCATTCATAGTCAGTTGATGAAATGTGACTTAAGTCAGTTACAGAAACACAGACTTTGGAACATGGCTTAACAGCTTCAACGATCTGATGGCAACAGTCTGAGCTAGGGAGAAGTATAATGTTTGTGATTGATTGTAATGTAATGATTGCGAGAGGTAATTTTAAAAAGCTTTAAGAAACAACAATTGGGCAAACAAATTGTTTTTCAAAAATAGCCATTAAAAAAAAATACAAGTTAATGCATAAGAAATCAATTATTTCCTAATTGCACATTTGTTTACTTAGTCATAGTACTAAATGCACATAGTGTATTTTCTCATAGTACAAATTTTAACCAGTGTTGTATGTGTACTTGAATACATTAGAGGCAAGAACAGGCATGGCTGTGTGGTAAAAAGTTTGCTCCTCAACCATATGGTTTTAGGTTCAACCCCACTGCATGGCATTCTAGGCAAGTCTGTCATGTGTATGTGTGTGTGAGCCCCACCCCCACCCCAGTAGTTATCAACCAGTGTTGGTTTGTTTACGTTCCCCTAACTTATCGGTTCGGCAAAAGAAACCGACAGAATAAGTAATAAACTTTAAACGAAAATAAATACTGGGGTCGATTTGTTCGACTAAAACCCCTCCAAGGAGGTGCCTCGGCATGTCTCCAGTGCAGTGACTGAAACAAGTCAAAGATCAATATATACACTCACGCGCACGACACGAGTCCGTACAGAGGAGTCAAAGGAGATAACTCATAAAGCTCGGAGTTGTCTCCCTTAGCTTTATTATCAGAGCGAGTGACTAATGGATAATAGTTTTATAACCAGTCAAGTTATAATAATAATAATAATAATAATAATGAAATTATTGTCTACAGTGCTCAGGTGCACCACAACTTGTCAAAAGTGTGTATAAAGCATATGCAGTAATGTACAAATGCCTGGAAAGCGAACAGTGTATGAGTCAGATGCTTGCTTGTGTGTATGAAGGGGGAGAAAATCAGGTGTATGTAAGTGTCAAACTGTGTTCAGTTTACTGAACATACAACTATCGCTACGTAATTACTTCGCTAATTTTCTTAAAAGATTAAAAATTAAAATAGTAACAAAACAAAAATCGATATGATGTATTTCTAGCTAGATTGTTAACAGCAGGTGGCGATTTATACGAAAGAAAAGAAAATCCCACAGTTGTCAAGAACAAAGAAACCGGTTTAATTAAACCTCAACTCGAAATATATATAGTGATCATAAAAAAGTTGAAATATGTGTGGTACCTTTTGGTTGTCTCACCCCCATTAAAAAAAATTGGATTATCTCCCCGCAAGTTTTATGAGAAATATCGGTACTTTTTGTTATCTCTCTCAACTAGGAAAAATTGTTTAACCCTCAATAAAAGAAAAAAAAAGGGAAAAGATGAAACATCTTATTGTATCTAATAATATTCTTATAACAAATCATTCAAAACAGAAAAAATTAAACATCTCACTGAATCTGATAACATTCTTATAACAAACTATTCCATTCCTATTGAGGAAGCTGAACGTCAACAATGTGCTGAAGTAGTGAATCAAAAGGATCTAATTCTTTTAATCCAATCTCTTGTCGCCACATAAACTCAGTTTTTTAGTGGGGAGATAACCCAGTTTTTTAATGGCAATTTTTTAATGGGGGTGAGATAACCAAAAAGTACCCACTAAGTATTTTACAAATTCAATAACAAAGAATAAATATATAAACAATAGCTATAAACAATAGCTATATATATATACATACATATATATATATATACACATACATACATATATATTATATATATATATATATATATATATACACACACACATATATATATATATATATACACACATATATATATATATACACACACACATATATATACATATATATATATAGGCACAGGTGTAGCTGTGTGGTTCCCAACCACATGGTTCCAGGTTCAGTCGCACTGCATGGCACCTTGTGCAAGTGCCTTGGACTGACCAAAATTTGGTAGACAGAAACTGAAACAAGCCTGTCATGTATGTATATATATATATATATATATATATATATATATGGTGTTGGTGATAGTGATGGGAGTGGTAGTGGCTGGCAGCAGCAACAGTCACAGCCTATCAGATGTGTTTATACCCTGCTAGTCATAATGTACTTTCTCATTGTTATAGCTTTCAAATGATGCCACCTCACTGGTTAGGTGGGCAGGCCAACATAACTCCTGACTGGGAATGCTAGTTCACATGGTTACCCATTTATGGTTGAATGGACTGGAGCAATTTGAAATTGTTTTGCTCAACAACACAATGCACTGCTGGCCTTGGGAATTGAACTTGCAATTGTGAGTGCAACAGCCAAACCACTGGTTTATGTATCTTTATATATCTATATGTGGAGGTGCAATGGCCAATTGGTTAGGGCAGTGGACTCGTAGTCGTAGGATCGCGGTTTCGATTCCCAGGCCGGGCATTGTGAGTGTTTATTGAGCGAAAACACCTAAAAAGCTCCACGAGGCTCCGGCAGGGGGTAGTGGCGATCCCTGCTGTACTCTTTCACAACAACTTTCTCTCACTCTTTCTTCTGTTGGCCTGCTCGCTTAGCCAGCGGGGTAGCGTCATTTGAAGACTAAAACAATGCGAAGTGCATTGTGACCAGCGATGTGTAACAACATCTGCTAGCCTGGTCGGTCACATGACGTGATGTATCTATATATATATAAGACTTCATCAAATGAGACACCTGGAGACTATGCTCAATGCTCTGTGAACACTGCAGTACCAAAGCCAAGCTGGTGGCCAAAATCAAGGAGGTGTTTGAAGATTTTCCCAGGGACACAGTGAGGAACACATGAACCAGGTCCCAGAGCTATGTAGAGGCCACAGGGAGGAAGATGCTTGCTTAAGATACCACAAAGTAAGATTGAACCTGAAACCATATGGCTGCAAAATGACAGCTGTGCCTGCATCCACAACATTACAATTAAATGTAACAATAAAAACAAATAACAAAACTGGCATACTCAAGTTGAGTAGATCATCAGCATGAGAACTCTTCTTGGTTTCTTTAGCAATCTCCTTTAATGGCTGAGCAGTTGTTTCTGTTACTTCTTTTGACTCAACCTTTTGAGAAGGCTACAAAATACAAAAATTAAATATAAATAATAAGATATTCAATCTGAAAAGGCTGAATCAATGAGCAAAACATCCAAATTTAGGGGAGGTTGACTCCAAGATATTTTTTTTTAAGTTCCTCTGTTCACTCCACAACATAAATGTGAAATGTCAAAGTTCTAAGAAATAGCTGCTGATTGTGACTTGCCATACATTTTATTTTGTTTAAATGCATCACTTCTAATAAATGTAATCTGGACTCCTCAAGGTGAAATGCCTCACCAGAACTCTCATGTAATAAAACATCTGAAGTAAACAAAAATGAGAACATTTTATTGAAGCTACATCATTGTCATCATCATTTAATGTCTACTTTCCATGCTGGCATGGGTTGGATGCTTTGACTGAGGACTGGCAAGCCAGGAGGCTGTACAAGGCTCCAATCTGATTTGGCAAGATTCCTACAGCTGGATACCCTTCCTAATGCCAACCACTCTGAGAGTGTAGTGGTTGCTTTTTATGTGCCACAGGCATGGGGGCCAGTCAGGCAACACTGGCATTGACCATGCTTGAATGCTGCTTTTTACGTACCAGTAGTACAAAAGTCCTTATAAATCAGATAAATGTCCCATAAAGAATCGTTTTAAAGAAGCCATTAAGCATAGTACTGTCTCACTCTTTAGGGCATCTTTTACCAATCTTCTCCAACACTTCTGATATTCATCCTTGTTAAGTACAAAATGTTATTTTTACACAAAATCAGATTTTCAATTACTTCTAGAATGCACGCATGTATGCAACATTTCTACCAGTAGCATAATTATTGCATGACAAATGAAATTATGACTGTTTTCAGTTTTCCTTTTATCTATCTATTATCAAATTTCCTGCTTCCTATACTAATTATTGCACATGCTATAACATTTTAATCAAAGCACATGGAAACTAAAAGCTTACAGAACTTTCTTTTTCTATGATGTCATCAATGCCATATTCTCTGATTCACAGTTCATGCACATGATAGAGTTGGAGTGTTTGGTGTTGAATTTGTATTGTATAAAAAAATCTCTACAGTAAATCTGAATTGTACCACTAGATACAACTTGAATAACATCAGTATTACATCCAAAATTTTGTATGTATACAAAATCATTTAAAATGTTTATAAATTCAATATAAATTTATATAAAACTATCTTCACAGCTTGTGTGTGTGTGTGTGTGTATGTGTATATATATATATATATATTATATATATATATATATATATATATATATATATATATATATATATTGTATATATATATATATACAAGCTGTATAATGAGATGTAAACTGTTCACATGTTCAGACTTGAACTTTCCATTTTATCATTATATGATCCAAACAAATTTCAGATTTAAAACTCTTCTGGTCCCAAGCATTTTGGATAAAGAATTATCAATCTGTAGTCAAAATACCATCAAAGTATGTTTCAGTGAATTAGGACAAACAAATTCTCCTGATTCTGATATACCTGTTTTTGATTTTACTTTTATATTTAGCATGAGGTAAAGTTTGTAGTGGCATAACAATTGCAGGTCTCCCAGACTGATGAAACTTCAGCTTCCGTAGCTGGTGTCTGGATATAAAAGCACGGGCAGCAGGAGTTTCAGAGGATTATAGTTTTGGACTTAAAAGGACAAGGAAAAATGTTTAGCAGAGAATTTGTTGAATTAGATACATCAGAGAGTAGAGATAAGCAGAGAATCAGTTGTATGAGGTGGACTCTTGAAAGTACCAAGTCACTGGAATGTGTAGTAAGAAGTTTGCTTCCCAGCCACATGGTTCTGGATTCAGTCCCACAGTGTGACACCTTGAGCAAGTGTCTTCTACTATAGCCTCGGGGCAACTAAAGCCTTGTGTGTGGATATGGTAAATGGAAACTGAAAGAAGCCCATTATGTGTGTGTGTGTGTTTGTCCCCCACTACTGCTTGACAATTGGTGCTGATGTGTGTACATCCCTGTAACTTAGCAGTTTGGCAAAAGGGACCAACAGAATCAGTGCCAGGCTTAAAAACAAGAACTGGGGTCGATTCATTCAACTAAAAACTTTTCAAGGCAGTGCCCCAGTATGGCCGCAGTCTAATGACTGAAACAAGTAAAAGGTTATGGTGAAATGCTAGGGATATTTGTTACATATAACCTATCTCAACATATTCAAATCCTTCAATGTCTTGACATGCTCAGTCTATTTTATTTGAAGCTACACAATCAGTGAATGCATGCTAAAAAGAATTTTGTTCAACATAGTGAACTGGCATTTTCTTAATAATGTTCAGTTTTCATTCTTTCTTCTTTCTCAATTAATCTAAGGTGAAAGATAAGTCTTTCTTTCATACCAAGATATAAATTCTTAAAAGTCATTTTAAGTTTTCAGCCAACCACACAAGTAATTTAAAAAGCAGACATTTAATAGTTAAATGCTTTTCCCCAACAATGAATTATCTACGGAGGGGAAATACCTTTCGGCAGGACTGACTTAGTAAATGTCTGTTCTTAAGGAAGGATAAAAGTTAAAACCAATATATATCACTAAATCCAGCTCTTATGTCAGACTATGAAACCTCACACTATCTAAAAATGATGGTAGCATTAAATAACATTTACTACATGTGTGAGAGAGAGAGAGAAAGATGCATCAATTAAACACAAGACTCCCTAGCTAATAGGCCAGCAGCTCATAATCTGCACGGTGAAGTCCAGTTGATTCTAAGTAGGTATTAATATAATTTGCAGCTGAAAGTAGTGGCTGTGTTGTGGAATTGACAAACAATTTCTTCGTCTGCAGGTTCTGAGAAAAGAAAAAAGAAAGAAAAAAGGGGGAGAAAAAGGCAAACACCTTACTGAAGAAATACTTTATTCGTTACTCTTGAAATTGGAGATAAATGCCAGTACTGTAGATCTTAGTGATTAGGAAAAGGATTAGCTAAGCTGATTCATGTATCAAGAACAGGATATATTATTAATGAATTAACCCGAGAAGAGCAAGCAAAATAATACATAAAGGAAAAAAATTTAATGCGTTTGCTGTCATGTAATGCTGTAGCTAATTGTTCTGGAATGGAAAGGATACACATATGTAGGACTTGAATTTTTAATAGAGTTAATTCTTGAATAATATATGTAAGTGGAGGCGCGTGGCTTAGTGGTTAGGGTGTTAGCATCAGGATCATAAAATTGTGGTTTCGATTCCTGGACCGGGTGACGTGTTGTGTTCTTGAGCAAAACACTTCATTTCACATTGCTCCAGTCCACTCAGCTGGCAAAAATGAGTAACACTGCGATGGACTGGCATCCCGTCCAGCTGGGGAACACATACGCCATAGAAACCGGGAAACCAGGCCCATGAGCCTAGCTAGGCTTTAAAAGGGCACATTTATAATATATGTAACAATTATCAATAATTTTTTTTTTTCAATCTATTGGCAAACAAAGCTATCTAAAAGTGACATAAATCAAATATTTTCATACACAGAAAATATTCTCACAAATCCAATTACCAACTATAAACCTCTTAATCATAAAGTCAGAGTAGTGCTTGATTTCCAGCTAAGCAAGCTGAAACAGAATAATATACCTTCACCAGAGACACAAACCAAGTTGTGATAATATTTGAACTCATGAGCAAGTTACTGGTACAAATCTGTTCTTTTCATACACTTACTATAATTCTAAGACATCTGAATAAAAATTACTGTCATGAGTTCACATGATCTGTAAGTTACCTAAATATTGGTTTCAAATTTTTGTTACAAGGTCAGCAGTTTTGAGGGATGGGGTAAGCTGATTACATCGACCCCCCCCCCCCAGTGTTTAACTGGTACTTATTTTATCAACCATGAAAGGATGAAAGGTAAAGTCAACCGTGACAAAATTTGAACTCAGAACGTGAAACTGGACACAATGCTGCTAAGCATTTCGCTTGGCATGCTTAATGATTCTGCCAGCTTGCCACCTTGCAGTTATCTAAATATTGCTATCTCAAACTAATTCGACCTGTTTTTCTGTGAGACCCCCACCCTTCACTGCTCTATACAAGATGATGTGAGCTGGAAATGTTCTCATTTTACACAGAATTATTAAGAAGTTGACAGACATCACCAGCATGAAAGAGGATGCCAGCCTGTCACATATTTTGCTCATGTGCTGGGTACCTCAGTCCAGCATTTCAAGCTATTCATTACACTGCATATTTGCTAAGCATATAGTGCAATACTATCAACTTTATGTCATTCATCATAAAGATTAACGTATATAAACAGATTTATGGCTAAGTATGTAATGGACAGCAGATACAGCCAAATAAACTGAACTTTGAATATTTTAAAGAGCTTCAGGAAAGAAAAGCATAAGGAGCACCTAACTAAACACTGCAAAACCACATAGTTTGGTTCCATTGTCTATACAATAGCCACAGTTCTTTCATTTTGACTTGTAATCTCTCTATATATAAAGCTGAAGTTGTCTATGTGTGTGGCAGGTTTGGAAGCCTTCAACTAACACTATCTCCTCCGAGACCCTGTGGCGCAAGTTGGCCAAAATTGAGAGAATGATAGAAGGCTTGCTCTTCCTTCCATAGATGAAAAAATTCAAATTGGACCATGTTAACACCAAAAATTATTTACATCAAAAAGGTGGGGGTTTTTTTCTATGAAAATCCATATTTTTTACAATTTTTTGACTGCTGTGTTGTCATTTTTCGGTGTATTTCAACCAGAAAAATGTTCACTTAAAGAGAATAACAAGCTACATAATACAAAATTTTTACTTTTCAAAAATTCCAATTCTAAAGGGTCAAAAAGAAAACAAGCCCAAGCAACGCTGGGCAATACTGCTAGTTAATACTATTAACAAGAAAACATTTACTCATGACCTGAAAAAAAAATAAAGTTCTCTTAACTCAATTTCCTAAGACATTGATTTTAAAAAGCTATACAAAATTTTTTTATTATTTAACTTAATTTTCTTTGTTGTTGTTTTTACTACAGTTGAATAGATGACATGTAACAACTGCAGATTTGATTCTTTGAATACGAACTGATGAAGCAAGTAATTTTGGAGCTGCATGTAAGTTAGGTGTGAAGTGGAAAAGACATTTCTTTTGACTTAAGAAGGGGAAACATTTTTATTTTATTTTATTTTTACCAAGGTTTCAACTTCTGATTGTCACAATTTTAAACAAACAGATTTATGGTTTAACCCTTTTGATACCAACCCGGCCAAAACTGCCTCTTTAAGTATTGAATTAAAATCTTCCACCAAATCTTAGGCACAATTTCTGTTCCCAACACTAGCTTAATGATAACAAAGTTATTTTACCAAATTCTTTGTTATATTTAAAATTAATTGAATGGAATACAGAGCATCTCAAAATAAATACGGTAACGAAAGGGTTAAAATCTGCCTTAAGTTAGATATTTGTGCAGCTTGAGAGATTTGTGTGGGTGTTTTTATCAGAAGACTTTCTAGCTGGAGGCCATTTTAACCACTAACAGATAAAACAAGTAAAGGAATACAGACATCCCAATGACTTGCTGTGAATCATTTGTGGATCAGTTTGGAAGTCTGTCTTGGTGATTATAATTTGTGATAGCTGTGATTAAATGTTTAGGCATCATCATCATCATCATTTAATGTCTGTTTTCCATGCTAGCATGGGTTGGACGGTTCACCCGGAGTCTGAGAAGCCAGCAGGCTGCACCAGGCTCCAATCTTAATCTGGCAGAGTTTCTACAGTTGGATGCCCTTCCTAACGCCAACCACTCCGTGAGTGTAGTGGGTGCTTTTTACATGCCACTGGCACAGGTATCACAACTACAATTTCCATTTGATTTTTTGATGTTGATGTACTTGACTCAATAGGTCTCCTGGGGTTGTTAATGGAAGATAGGACCATCACTGAAATGCTAGGCTAGAAACATATGCAACAAACTGTAACTGTCTCCCATTATCATCATCGCTTCATGTCCCTTTTTCTAGGCTAGCATGGACTGGACAGGTCTTATCACTCATTTGATCTGCACCATTTTGCACACATAGCAACAATGGAAAATGTTGGATTTTGTCAATGTATAGATTTTACTGTGTGGAAAGGATGTATTTTATTGAGAGGTTGTCCTATGTGAAAAGACTAAGAGCCCTTTCTATTCTGTATCAGTTCTTATTCGCTTATTACCTTCCCACACAAGGAGTCTACAATGAAGCAGGTGAAGTCCAGTGTCTTGCTTGTATGTCCCTCTTTCTGGCACACCTATTTCTTTACTACCCACAAGGGGCTAAAAACAGAGGACAGACAAATGGATTAAGTCGATTATATCGACCCCAGTGCGTAACTGGTACTTATTTAATCGACCCTGAAAGGATGAAAGGCAAAGTTGACCTCGGCAGAATTTGAACTTAGAACGTAGCAGCAGACGAAATACTGCTAAGCATTTCGCCTGGCATGCTAACGTTTTTGCCAGCTCGCCGCCTTTTCTGGCATACCTTCTACAGTTGGATGCCCATCTTACCATCTGCTAAATTAGACTCAAATACAAGCTTAAATAACACAGAATACTCACAGCATTTAGCTGAATCATTGAAGATGGTCTTCCTCGGGTTTTCTTTTTCTCGGGTTTTTCATCATCAAGTAACTAAAATGAAAAAGGGGAAAACAAAGAACATTTTCTAAGTATCTGATTAAACCATAAAGAAAAAAAAGGAAAAAAGCATTCACAGTTATTTAATGTAAATACAAATAAAATCTAACAGCTTCATATATATATGACTTAATTTTTCCTTTCACACCGTCTCTAATGAAGGGATATTATTAATTAATATTCTAGAAACAGCTGTAAGACCTTCTATCTATAAATGCTCTAATATCTATACAGCCTTGGTTTACAGCCTTGGTTTTTTTATCTCATTACGCAAAAAATTCATATATATATATCTTTCTCTCTTTTACTTGTTTCAGTCATTTGACTGTGGCCACGCTGGAGCACCGCCTTTAGTCGAGCAAATCGACCCCGGGACTTATTCTATTGGTCTCTTTTGCCGAACTGCTAAGTGACGGGGACGTAAACATACCAGCATCGGTTGTCAAGCAATGCTAGGGGGACAAACACAGACACACAAACACATACACACACACATATATATACATATACACGACAGGCTTCTTTCAGTTTCCGTCTACCAAATCCACTCACAAGGCATTGGTCGGCCCGAGGCTATAGCAGAAGACACTTGCCCAAGATGCCACGCAGTGGGACTGAACCCGGAACCATGTGGTTGGTAAGCAAGCTACTTACCACACAGCCGCTCCTGCGCCTATATATATATAAAATTATAAGTCTCAACAATACATACAACTGATATGTAAATTTATGGACAGAAGTAAAGATATACATACATATGTAAAATTTTTGACTGTAGTAAAATTAAAATTGAAAGGACGGCTAATATGTCTAAAATTATTGTATAATAGAAAATTATTTTGTCACCACCAATTTATGCTTTTGTCAAAAGATTCCTTCTAAGCTACATAAAAACTAAGTCATTTTTACAAAGCAAGTCCTTGAGCAGGGCTGACTGTAGTGTCAGAGTCAGAAGCAATTATTGGGCTATCAAGAGTCAGTACAATTTTTTAACCAACTGCAACTAAGTGTAAATTGTAAAATATAAAAATTTCTAAATTTGCAGATACTAATTCTACTGTTTTACTGAACTGGAAATAACTGAATCAGATTTAAGTTCTTCTATGGAGAAGGATCCGTTAAAATAATTCTGTTACTAAGAACAAGACAAAGTTATATATTTGGATTTTTTTTTTTATTAAACCCCTATTTCGTAGATAGAACATATCACAAATATTTTTTGCAAGAACAGATTTTTTAAACTTTTACAATATAATTTTTATGTCAATTTAAACTTCATCTTTCATGCTACATTCACTTCAATTTTATATTCATTGTTGTAAATTACTGAAAGGAGGAGTTATGCATTTGAGTTTATTTCTTTTAAAATGTTTATTTGTTGAGTTGCTTTGGGTGTTCAGCCTTAGTTTTAATGTGATTAAAATTCAATTAGTTTTAATTTAATTACTCGAGACTTTCGAAGTTGTAAACAAAGATATTCCTGATATTTTCTTGTAGTGTTTTTACCATTTTCATTTCATAAACTTTTGATAAAAACAACATTATTGAAAAGGTAAAAAAAATTTTTTAAAATCATAAGCTGATCTAATGCTTAACTGATTGCAATTTCTTTAATAAATGAATAAATATTTATAAAAAGCCAAGATGGTATAGCTATAGCCTTTAGACCTCAACTTTTTAGGGTGCTAAAAAAAGAAGCTTAATGATTCACATTTGTCATTTATGTTGCGTGTTTTCAATCAATTCACAAAATATGTGATTAGTCTAATTAAAAATAGAGAAGTCAGAGTTAATGGTACCTATTTCTTTACTACCCACAAGGGGCTAAACACAGAGGAGACAAACAAGGACAGATGGATTAAGTCGATTATATCGACCCCAGTGCGTAACTGGTACTTAATTTATCAACCCCTAAAGGATGAAAGGCAAAGTTGACCTCGGCAGAATTTGAACTCAGAACATAATGGCAGACGAAATACCGCTAGGCATTTTGCCCGGTGTGCTAACGTTTCTGCCAGCTCGCCGCCAGAGTCAATGGTACCACCATAATAAACTAGTGAGTAGGCATCGAGGTCTTGTGTACTGACTGCATAGTACAGTTTCTGCGGAAACTAATTATCTATCGTCTATTGCTCAAGTTTTAATATCAAGGATGAAATTACAACTCTTGATCAGATGGAATTCAACTTCTAGCACCCTAGTTCGTTTTTCAAATAATGTATAAAGATAAAATGACTGTAGTATGGGAGACACAAATTCTGTCAGTGATCAGGTTGCAGTTTTGAGTGATGAAACTTTTGACACCATATTACAAACAATAAATATTTAAGTGAAGTTGACAGTCATTGTATGTTTCTGAATGGTTGTGTCTTCCACTCTGCAATTTTTTTAGTTTCAACATACCATCTCTGGTCAAAACACTTGCTATGCAAATACATCTTTGTTTAAAGAAAGGCTTTTATTTTTCTGTCACTTTATAGAAAGTTTCCAATATCTAGGCCTGGAAATATAATCAATGAAACCCTAGTACTGGTGCAATAATTTTTGTGGTGGGTGGGTTGTGGGGTGGATTAGTTAAGCTGACAAAACTAATCCTTACATTACACTGAACAGAAACGAAATTTTTTTCAGAGCTGGCTACAGTTCAGGTTCAAAGTATTGACCTAAAGCCGGCACCAACCTCAAGACCTTTCCAGAATATATCCTTTTCTACTCTAGGCAGAAGGCTCGAAATTTTTGTGGTAGGGGCCAGTTGTTTAGATCAAACCCAGTATGCAACTGGTACTTAATTTATTGACTCTGTAAGGATGAAAGGTAAAGTCGACCTTGGCATTCTGACCATGTATGTTTGGCAATTCGTGTTCAAAGAAAATTGTGTGGTGGAACATCATAAAAGTATATGAATCTAGTGATATGAATTCATTAATTTTAGGTAAGAATATATATTTCTAGTCTTATATATATATATTTCTAGTCTTATATATATATATATATATATATATATATATTTTAAGACATACACACATGAATGCAAACACTGAATTGTGACAAACAAATGAGAGAAGAGTGCTCAATACATGTAGAGCAGTGGTTCCCAACCTATAGTCTGCAGAACTCTGGTGGTCCACGGGCTAAACAAAATTTCACACACACACACAAGGATAGCATATTAAAAGGAGTCCATGGGAAAACTCCTTTAAATACAAGAGGGCCTTGGTAGTATAAGGGGTTGGGAACCACTGTTGTAAAGTATAAGGTTTATTGAAACTGAATGCTTACTTATGACCCATATCTCACACCTTAAGAATGCAATAGTGTGAAACTCAAGTTGAAAGATAAGCATTCAGTTTCAATAAAAAACAACACACACATGCACATAAATATGTATGCATGTATAGTGTACTGTTCTGTTATTAGTGGGATCAGCACAAAAAGCACTCCATCTTGGGAAAGATAAATATCATTGAATATGCAGAGGATTTAGATGCAAGCTAAGCTATAATAAGTTTCATGTCTCAAGTAATACAACAGTCAGACAAACTCGAATAGCATGTCTTGTATTATCAGGCAATCATTCAGATTCACAATTAAATCCTGTGTATGCGTGTACACACACACACACACACAGGTATGAAACATTATATGTCAGTGAACAACAAGGAAGAAACTCTCCTTTGAGTGATGTTTTAACCAAAAACTGTCAAATGTTAAAAAAATTTTCAAGTTCATGAATTTTATTTAATTTAATTTTTTTTTTTTTTGTGTATCACTGTAAACAAACACATACCATGAGTTTATCACTAAGCAGAAAAATAATGAAAGCTGATATACATGATAGCATACAAGTTATACTCTCAATTATTAAGTAGGAAGCTTTGTCTGAATAAATCCATGGCAAGAGAAAGTTACAAGAACACTTAAATGCAAGGCACAGATAGGTCCAGAACTCCTGATGTTTCATGCCAAAGTTTTGTAAAGGAGTATGCTGTATATATTGCTATGCGGTCTTTGGTTGCGTGTAGTATAATAGTGTCTGATAGTCAAGGCAAGAGATGATTTGTGTACCATACCATCATACAAGAGACATGCAAAAAGGACTTAACATGTGGTATAATGTCAGCATTACGGAGTGGTTGGTGTTAGGAAGGGCATCCAGCTGTAGAAACACTG
The DNA here is from genome assembly GCF_006345805.1 of Octopus sinensis. Classification (NCBI taxonomy): domain Eukaryota; kingdom Metazoa; phylum Mollusca; class Cephalopoda; order Octopoda; family Octopodidae; genus Octopus; species Octopus sinensis. Next base: position 95,854,091 of record NC_043005.1, on the reverse strand, counting down.
CCAGATCAGACTGGAGCCTGGTGCAGCCTCCTGGCTTCCCAGATCCCAGTCAAACCGTCCAACCCGTGCTAGCACGGAAAACAGACGTTAAACGATGATGATGATGATGATATATATACACACACACACATATATCACTATATATGCTAAAAAGGCAAGAGATGAAACTAGCTCTTATATGACTTTTAAAACTCTTGCAGTATATGATGGAAAAAAAAATTCATTTTCATTATCTATTATATGAAAAAATTTTTATTGCAATTTTAAAAGATTTCTTTTTTTTGCTTTGTCCTTTTACCAAAGGATAGCAATCCAAAAAAGTCCTATAACATAATGAAAATGAAGCAGATTTACTAAACATATCCTGAAAATAATAGTCATTCATCATCATAATTTAATGCCCATCTTCCATGCTGACATGGGTTGGACTGTTGGCATGAGAAACATATGGAACAACATTCAGAGAAACAGTACAATTGCTTTAAACAACCAGAAAACAAGAGTTAATAGTTAGCAGAACCTAGTTGTTTTCCAAATAAATCAATTATAACATAACTAGTTGTTAAATAACCTGATGACTTGAAGGGGGAAAAAATATAGAAATATATATATGTATATATATATATATATATATAAATGTGTGTTTTGAAAAGTATTCATCATCGTCATTTAACATCTGTTGTATTTATAAAAATTAATAAATCAACTAACTATAACAATAACATTAATTAAATATTGTGTTGGCATGTGGTGTGCTAGTGGTTGTAAGCTAGAATAAATAGGTATGAAACTTATTCGTAGAAGAAAGTCTTGCTTAAGCATACAATATCAGCATGTTAAGGGCACAAAAACAGTATATTATTTATATTATTAACACACTTTTTATAGGGCTAGTAATACTACAAATATCACTTAAAAAATGGTAAAACCAGTCATGAAACCAATTAGAATAACCCCTTGATACTGCATGATAACATTATAAAGATAACTATTTTTTTGTTTTACATGTTTACATTGCAAAAGTGGTAACCAAATGTGTAAAGAACTCTGAAATCTGTAACCACAAAGTTATAGAGAGAGAGAGGAGAGAGAGAGAGAGGAGAGAGAGAGAGAGGAGAGAGAGAGAGAGGAGAGGAGGAGAGAGAGAGGAGAGAGAGAGAGAGAGAGAGAGAGAGAGAGAGAGAGAGAGTATTTGATATGTTCATTTCGAAAGAAAATATCAAATTGTGAGAAAAGTTCACCTCAACTAAACTTGTGATAGTCAAAATAGTCAATGCAGAAATAAATTATTCTGATACCCATCTACTGAAGTTTAATTAAAAATAAGAAACAGTAAGGGATTATGAATAATTAAGGAGATAATCTAGGCCTGTGTACTGCGAAAGGACAAGCTATATGAAGTTGGCAGAGCATACAAAAGTGAACATTAATGTTAGTGTTCAGTTATTTATTAGAGTAAAAAAAATCTCAGAAAAATAAACATTAAATGCTCACATAAATAACTGTACACACACACACATACACACAAACTTAAATATAAAGAAACAATATCAGTACTTAAATATAAATATTTATATGACAGATTTGAAGAATGGGTAGAGATGGAGAAATGGCAGCGCCTGACAGTTGAAACCAATAGAAGAGAAACTGAATATTGTGTTGGTATGTGATGTGTGCTAGTGGTTGTAACCTAGAAGCTGAAATGCGTTCCTAGGAGAAAATAACATTCCCAAGTTTGTAAGAAATAATTCTGCAAGTAATGTACCTAAACTATTATAACCATTTTGTAAGAATTCTAATTTAGAAAGTATATTATGTCTAAACTATTATAACTATTGTTGTAAGAACACTCATTTTGAAAGTAATATATCTGAACTATTTATAGTGATATGGTCGCAAGACTTGAGCAATTAGAGAAGTTCTGCCAAAGTTCTGTAAATGGGAGAAAATAATTATAAAGATTTCTCATCAAAACTATGAGAAAACTAAAGAAGTATACAACCAAAGTGAAATGATTAGGATTTGGTAAATGTTCAAGATAATTCCATTGATCAGTTGAACGAACTTTGATGAGTTCTGAGATACTTAAAACAAAAACAAAAAAGAAAGATAAGCAAAAGACAAAAACAAAAATACAGTTGGTGTGGACATACAATAAAAGTGAATAATATTGTTTGCTTGTGCGTCTGAGGTGTCATTTTCTTTTTGTGCCTTATGTAACACACTCACTGGTAAAATTTCCACTTTTTTCTTATTTTTATTGTCCTAAAATTTTCATTGTGTCTTGCAACCTTTTCAATAGTTTTGACTGAGTGTGTTACATAGTAAGGCACAAAAAGAAAATGGCTCTCCCCAGACACAACAGAATATGCTTCTACACACGAACTCATACAAAGAATCTTGCAAACCAAATCCAAAAATGAAATGTTGTTTGCTGGCCATAATCAAAATGTGAAAATGACTAAAGGTGAGACAAACAAGGAAGTGAATCTAAGGTGTAACTCTAAAGACAAAACAAAAACAGAAAAAATGATGTAAGAACAGATGGAATGGTCACAGCTAGAACATCTCAGACAACAACAACAGTAGACAATGCGGAGGATGAGGAAGTGAAGAAAATGACACATAAAACAGCTGAAAGGAAATGTTAAACCATTGCTAATTTTTTTTATGTACAATTAATAATAATCACTAGTAAAACACATTTTCAGAAAAGTAAACACAGAAATAACAGAGTGGAACCACAAAGCATGTTAGATGGCATTGCTGCAACCTTGCAACGGGAACCATGAAATATAAAATTGACAGTGGTCAGGATGAATAAAAGAATACATATGCAGATGCCAACTTACATCAAATTCTTCTCTGTCATCAAAGGACTCTAAAGTTTTATAACTAAAAGGCATGATAATGGTGGGAAGTTGGTAGAATGAGTTGATAACATTACTGAAACTTATGAATGTCAGCTCTTGACTAAAATGTTGAAAAAAAAAAGCCTTATCAAAGAAGGAGACTGTTAATTAGTAAATGAAGTTCTATCTAAATAAGACGGCAATATTCATTGGCTAGATTGTGTACCGTCACAAGACAGTACCACTTTGCTATTCTGTCACCACAAAGCCACATTGAAGATAGATTAAACAAAGAGTGTATCTTTTTAGAAATGCTCATTAAGGATCAAGTTTCATTCAATTAGTGGTGAGAACTTTATATATCTAACGAAGACCAACATTGGCAATCTCCCACCTCCACTCATTTTAGTAACAAACTTCTTTAATATTTCATTTTACCAACTGATATTCAATTAGACATTCTTCAAGTGTTCTTAATAATGAAGAGTGAATTTGTAACACACAAAAACAGTGATGGTGATGATGGTTGTCATCATCATCACAACCACACCTATCATCATCATCATATACCCACTGCTTTACATTTGGTAGCATAAATTAAATAACCAGGTAGGATTAGGATTTCCTAACTAATATTTCGATTTTTCCTTCCATTTTTGGGGACACTTCAATCACATTACCACCACTTCATGAATTCTACAATTTGTCTTGTTAAAATTAGATTGGATGAGGAGGAGGAGGGAGTAACACCACTGCTTCCACCACCTCCACCAACAACAACAATTACAATATAACAGTGATAACATATGAAGACTATCTTTGCTGTCAGTGTGTCCATCATGTTATGTTTCATGAACACCCACTGAGTACACAGGGTACCCTGTATGGAGTCCCTCTTAAACCTCTTGTGCATATGGAGCATCCTTTCCCAGATGGCATCAGTGTCCTGGCTTAGCACTTCAGTACTGGCTAAGTTTATTTTAATGTCCTTCCATTCTAGGTTTTAAGTTTGGATTTTCTTTTCCAAATCTTCCCCAGGTTCCACTATAAAAACAAGGTCACCAGCAAATAGAGATATATATATATTTCTTTACTACCCACAAGGGGCTAAACACAGAGAGGACAAACAAGTACAGACAAAGGGATTAAGTAGATTACATCGACCCCAGTGCGTAACTGGTACTTAATTTATCAACCCCGAAAGGATGAAAGGCAAAGTCGACCTCGGCAGAATTTGAACCCAGAACGTAACGGCAGACGAAATACCATAAAGCATTTCGCCTGGTGCACTAACATTTCTGCCAGCTTGCCGCCTTATATATAGAGATATATATACATATATATACTATATATATATACATATATATGTATTATATATATATATATATATATATATATATGTATATATATATATATTATACAATATATACACATTATATATATACATAGGGCCACTCCTTGAAAAGGATGGCACACTCACAGGAAAACCAATGAGGGTAAGTGAAATACTGAATGAACAATTCAAGAGTGTTTTCACTCCACCCCTTGGGCATTTCCAAATCAGCAATCCAACTGACTCTTTACCACTGCAGATATAGAATCAGAGGGGCGCACGATAAATTACATCGATATAAAGGAAGACGATGTAATAAAGGCTATAGATGAAATGAAAACAGACTCAGCTATTGGCCCCGATGGATTCCGGCAATCCTCCTAAAAGTATGTAAGAGAGTCTTAGCAAGACCACTGCAGTTCCTCTTTCAGAGCTTCCTTGCAGCTGGCAAACTTCAAGAAAACTGAAGGAAGGTAAAATATGCCCTATTCATAAAGGAGGTAGCAGAGCGGAGCCAAGAACTACAGACCTATCTCTCTGACCTCACACATCAGCAAGGTCATGGAACGAATAGTCAGGAAACTAATCACCTTCCTTGAAGAAAATAACTTGCTGCCTGACACCCAACATGGTTTCCGACCAGGAAGAAGCTGCTTAACTCAGCTCCTACAGCACTATGACTGGGTGCTGAAACAACTGCTCAACCACTCAAATGTGGAAGTCATATATCTCGACTTCGCAAAGGCCTTCGATAAAGTCGATCATGGAATGATATGTCACAAACTGCGTGATCTTGGCATAGTTGGAAAACTAGGAGAATGGCTTCACGACTTTCTGAAGAATAGAAGTCAGGTGGTAGTAGCCAATGGGGCCACTTCCATTAGCAAGCAAATAGTGAGCGGTGTTCCACAGGGCACTGTTTTGGGACCACTACTGTTCATAATGGCCCTCTCAGACATGCCCTCAGCCACGCGGAGAGCCACGATCACAAGTTATGCAGATGATACAAAAGTTTCACAGGCAATACAGAACCCTGAAGACACTAAGCACCTGCAATATGAGCTGGACGAAATATACAAGGGGCTGAAAAGAATAGCATGCAGTTCATGCTGAAAAGTTTCAAGCTTTATACTATCAGCATGCAAAACTGAATGCAATACCCAAGGAATACACTGGACCCGGAGGGATTGCAATCCCAGAGGCACAATCAGTGCGTGACCTGGGTATTCACATGTGTGATGACGCGACCTTTCATGTACATGTTGCTAAACTGACAATGAAATGCAGACGGCTGGCTGGATGGATTCTTAGAACCTTTAGAACAAGAAAACAAGAAACCATGATGGTCCTCTGGAAGACACTTGTCCTAAGCCACTTTGACTATTGCTCTCAGCTATGGTCACCATCCAGTGTCAAGTTGATCACAGAACTTGAGGCGATCCAACGAAGCTACACGAAGAAGATAGCCTCTATGCAGAATGTAAGCTACTGGGAAAGACTCAAGAGATTAAAATTATATTCCCTGGAGCGTAGGCGGGAAGATATGCCATAAATACATCTGGAAGATCCTGGAGGGAAGTGTCCTGAACTTTGGCATCGAGAGTTACGCAAATGCCAGAACTGGGTGCCACTGCGTGGTGCCTAGGACTCCAAACTTGCCATCAAGATGTAGGACAAGATTCTGTGATAGCCTGGGCTTCCGAGCCCACAGCTCTTCAATATCCTCCCGAAGAACCTGAGAGACCTGCATGGGGTGGATACAGATGTCTTTAAAATGGAGCTGGATCTCTTCCTGTCAGGTGTCCCAGATGAACCAACTTCACGGCAGGAGGGGCAGATGAGGGCAGCTGCATCGAACTCTCTCATGCACCAAATAGCAGTTGCTAGAAAGCCTCCACGAAGTGAAACCAAGTAGCAACACCAAATGGCGGTGCCCCAGCATGGCCACAGCTCATAAGCTGAAACTAGAATCAATCAATCAATCATATACATATATACATATATATACAATATTATACATACAT
>NC_043005.1:95844958-95847782 GCF_006345805.1 Octopus sinensis | reverse complement strand
GTTGAGTTGGGGAGGGGGGCGTCCAGTTGAGGCGGGTAATATAGGGGAGCAACCAGAGGGAAGGTTGGGGTAAGGGAGGAACGATGGCAGGAAGGGTTGGTGTAGGTTCCTAAGAAATAAAACGTAGGATATTACGAGGCGGGAGGTACTAAAGGGGATGGTCGGAATGAGGCAGTGGTCAGGAGGAAGCGTAAGATCGGTGGGCAGTTGATGAGCTATGGCGCTAGCATCTTCTCTTTTCACAGTAAAAAGCACATGAAGAGAAGGGGTAGTGGGGGAGGGGGAGGGAGTAGGGCGTACCCGGTGTAGATGAGTAAGGCGTATCCGGTGTAGATGGTGAGACAGGGTATACTGGTATTGGTGGTGGGGGGTGAGAACAGTGTTCACCGGTATTGGTGGTGGTGGTGGTGAGAACAGAGTTCACCGGTATTGGTGGTGGGGGTGAGAACAGTGTTCATCGGTATTGGTGGTGGGGGTGGAGGGCGGGCGCACCGCCAATGGCGGAAAGATGGGAAGAGATGGGATTACGGCTTGAGGTAGCCTAAGGTTAAATTTTGTAGAGAGAGAGATAGGAAAGATAAATCAAGTTATGGCGAAGGCTTGAAAGTAGCCTAAAAGGTTAAATTTTCGTAACAATGTATGAATAAACGTAGTAACAACGAATAAAAATAGTAAGATAAATTTTTAAGAACTTGCTGCGGGCATCGACCAGGAGTTGAAATTGAAGAAGAAAGTAAGTTGAATTGGGAATTTAAATTGCAGAATCGTAATGGTAATGGCGATTTTCAAGTTTTAGCATAAGAAGAAGAAGAGTGAGGAAAAGACCGCCAATGGCGGAAAGATGGGAAGAGATGGGATTATATGTAGGTCCCGGGTTGAGTCGGGGTTAACCACAGTAAATAAGGTATGATGATTCTTTTGAATGAACAGTTCTAGTCCTGTAGAAGCTCCTTCTATAAAATAATAAATATTATATATATATATATATAATATATATATATATATATAGAATAGAGAGAGAGAGAGAGAGATGTATAAATACGTATATATACATATATATATTTATACTCCCCCCACTCCTCCACTTCTTCAGTCACCCGACCGCGGCCATGCCGGAGCACCGCCTTTAGTCGAGCAACTCGACCCCGGCACTCATTCCTTTGCAAGCCCAGCACTCACTCCATCGGTCTCCTTCGCCGAACCACCAAGTAACGGGGACATAAACACACCAGGATCAGTTGTCAAGCAATGCCAGAGGGACAAACACAAACACACACACACACATATATATATATATACATATATACATATATACGACAGGCCTCCTTCAGCCTCCGTCGACCAAATCCACTCACAAGGCCTTGGCTGGCCCGAGGCTACAATAGAAGACACCTGCCCAAGATGCCACGCAGTGGGACTGAACCCGGAACCATGTGGTTGGTAAACAAGCCACCCACCACACAGCCACTCCTGCGCCTATATAGAGAGAAATGTATAACTCTTTTACTTGTTTCAGTCATTTGACTGTGGTCATGCTGGGGCATTGCCTTTAGTCGAAAAAATTGAACCCAGGACTTATTCTTTGTAATCCTAGTACTTAGTCCATCATTCTCTTTTGCCGAACCGCTAAGTTACGGGGACGTAAACACACCAGCATCGTTTGTCAAGCAATTTAGGAGGACAAACACAAGCATATACACACACATACACACATGCATATATATGTACATATATACGACAGGCTTCATTCAGTTTCCGTCTACCAAATCCACTCACAAGGCGTTGGTCCGCTCGAGGCTATAGTAGAAGACATTTGTCCAAGGTGGCATGCAGTGGGACTGAACCAGAGCCATGTAGTGGGTAAGCAAGCTACTTACCACACAGCCACTCCTGCGCCTATAAATATGTATATATTCATAAAAGTATATATATATGTGTGTGTATATATACATAGCACCAGGTGGTGCTATTAAGTTAGACATGGCCTGGGCCAATAATGGCCGAAACCTATCAAAGTATCAAAGTATATATATATTATTATATATATATATATAAGATATAGAGAGAGAGAGAGAGAGAGAGAGAGAGAGAGAAAGAGGGGGTGGTGGCGAACCCTGCTGTACTCTTTCGCCACAACTTTCTCTCACTCTTTCGTCTGTTGGCCTGCCCACTTAGCCAGCGGGGTGGCGTCATTTGAAGGCTAAAACACTGCGAAGCGTATTGTGACCAGCGATGTGTAGCAACATCTGATAACCTGGTCGGTCACGGTGATACATATATATATATATACTCTTTTACTCTTTTACTTGTTTCAGTCATTTGACTGCGGCCATGCTGGAGCACCGCCTTTAATCGAGCAACTCGACCCTGGGACTTATTCTTTGTAAGCCCAGTACTTATTCTATCGGTCTCTTTTTGCCGAACCGATAAGTGACGGGGACGTAAACACACCAGCATCGGTTGTCAAGCAATGCTAGGGGGACAAACACAAACACACAAACACACATATATCTATATATATATATACGACAGGCTTCTTTCAGCTTCCGTCTACCAAATCCACTCACAAGGCATTGGTCGGCCCGGGGCTATAGCAGAAGACACTTGCTCAAGATGCCACGCAGTGGGACTGAACCCGGAACCATGTGGTTAGTTAGCAAGCTACTTACCACACAGCCACTCCTGCGCCTGTATATATATATATACATGTGTGTGTATGTAACTGATAACAACAGATCTGGCCTCTCACACCAACCCTACTATATCGTTTTAAAAATTAACAGCTACCTCATCAAAATCTCATACCTACAAGATTAATGAATGA
>NC_043005.1:95777458-95837458 GCF_006345805.1 Octopus sinensis | reverse complement strand
TCCCCTGCTGCACTTGCCCTTACCTCTCCAACACCACCCTCCTCACTGGCACCCATCATCGACCCTATTGCATCATCAACTCCTTCACCTGCACCTCCAGCAATATCATCTATTGCATCTCCTGCTCTCTCTGCCATTCCCTGTACATCGGACAAACGGGACGCCGCTTGACTGACCGGTTCACAGAACACCTCCAAGACATCCGCCTCGCCAATGACACTCCAGTCTCACGCCATTTCTGCTCCCCCGGTCACTCCTTGCAACACCTGTCTGTGTTCGGATTGTCCTTGCACAGAGGCCATCCGGATTCCCGCTTGCGCTGTGAACAGGGATTAATCTTCTCTCTTCGCTCTTTTACGCCATTTGGGCTCAACTCTCCCCTCTTTTAATCTAACCTCCTCCCCTCCTCCTACTTCTCTTCACTCCTACATCTTTTCACCCCTACTCCACCTTCCCACCCCTTCCCCCACCCTCTATCTACCCACAACCCCCAGCCAAACCCACACCCCACCTGTGCTTTCCCCACTCTCGCCTCCCCCACCTCCCCACACCATACAACATTACACATCACATCACAATACACCACCCACACACACACGTCCAGACCACATGCACCTTTGTGTTGGGGGCACCTTCGTATTGGAAGTCACTTGACCCTGTTATCTCCCCTACTATCCCTCTCGCGTTTGACCATTGTCTGAAGTCAGGACGCCATGATAGATTGTTAGCTCCTACACACATTTTTTTTCTCTCCTTGTTTTTTTCTGTGTATCTTTCTATTCCTGAGTGCTCTACTAATATATTTGTTTGTTTGTACTCCACCTGCCTTTGTCTTTTGTTTATTTTCGTAAACTTTCCCTTTATATATATATATAAATATTTTGTGTATCAAACCCAAGCTGTTATATTTAATTTGTTTATTCACATAATTGACTACATTATACACACTCACAGAGTTTCTGGTGTTCAGCTATTCTGCTATTTCAATTTATATAGATGATTACAACAATGCTAAGCAACAATTTATTTCAGATAGAGTCAAGTTTTAAAAATGAAAATAAACATCAACAACAACATAAAAAAAGGAAAGAAATTAAATAAAACTGCTCACAAGGGAATAGCACAATTATTAATATAAAACCAATGACGACCAAAACATTTGATATCTTCTAAATTATTTTGTAAACGTTTTAAGATGAAGAACTGACCAAAATAGTAACAAAAGGTTTTAGGATAATACAAAATGGATTGATTCTTCTGACTGACAGAAAAATAAACAAAAAAAAAAGCCTTATGCTAATTTAATTAGATTTAAATCAATTGTAACATGAAGGATGCAAATTGTTGAAGTTATAAAACTTGGTGCAGTTTATTAACATTTTTGTCAAATTTAACTATTTACTATTTTTAAATCTTTGAAAAGATTGCTCCAACTTGGAAACAAAATTCAAAAGAACAAGTTCATTTGGTACATTGAAAATGAAATTAAAAGATCAATTATAATAACTAAAAAAAAAAAAAGGGCAATTTAAGGTAAATTTGAAACATTGTTTCATGCAAAAAAGGTCTAACAGGGAAGTGTGAATAATAATAATAATAATAATGAAAGTAAAAATGAAAAAAACAAACAAAAATTGAGTGCTTACAGAAAGACATCAACATTTGCTAAGTGCCACAACCTTCCCTCTATTTTATGTTGTATAGTTTTCCATAAAATAGACAATATTTGTAAACACAAAAATATTTTCGTACACTAAGTGCTTTAAACAAATAGTTTAAATTGACAGGATTGAATTAGCAAATGAAGATATTAGGTAAGTTGAAAACAATAAATAAATAGAAATTCAGCAGTGGTTCGAACAAAAAAAATTTATTTTCAAAAAAGGCCTTTTTTTTATTATTATAAATTATATAATAATTTTTTAAAGAAATCTAGAATCTGTAATGTGGCTATTCGAAACATTACTAACAACTTTCAGAACCTTATTTTTCACTCCTCTGACTAACAATGAATATTACAGCATAGGATAGGATGATATGTGGAATCAATCTGAACTGATTGAGTAGGGGTTCCCAGTTTCGCAGAGGACAAAATAAAAAAAAACATATAAAAAAAAGAAACAAAAAAGCCCTTGCCACTGAGTAGAATAGAACCATGCACCATTGACCAGTAGTACAGACAATAACCAGTTGATATAGTAAGAAGTTACAACATGCATCAACCACCACCACCACCACCAATTTGTTATCATTATATCCTGGTTAGGTGTGTAATAGTATACAGTATGAAAAATTACATTTTACAGTCTCAGTCATGTGCTTCAAATTGCTCTCCTCATCGTTGATGTTAATAATAATGTTTTCTTTATTAGCTATAAGAGCATAGAGAAGGGGTACATTACAAGGGCAGTCGACAATTTGTGAGGTTCCACATAGAAGATGAGGAGAAAGAAATGGGGAAAAAACAGTGAAATGAGATAAAAGTGCACAAAGTATACAATTGTGTGATAACGGATGATGCAGTGTCCTTGATAAAGGAGAAACTCCAAGTTGGGTAGATCAAGGCAGCCCACAGATACATCTTCGCCCAACTGTTGTTCTCCAATTTACATGTGCATGTCTAGAGTAGGGCCATTTACCCTAAGCATTTTTGCCACAGTGACCTATCTTTTTAGAAATTTACTGAAAGCACATTTGTCTCTCCAATCTCACTGTGCTTGACTGAAGAGGGAGATGTCTTTTCTCAATCCTTTTAGTTTCATCCACCACATAACCTTTTTTGTCATAGTGACTACACAGAGAAACAGGCCTGCCCTGCCTTGTTAGAGGTGAGTGGCGAGGTAATCCTCACAATAGGTTCAGCTGATAGATCCATCCCACACATGATAGCAGCTGTTCAACATAACTTCACAAATCAGCAATGGTTGACACTGCACAAATGCATGCAGTAAGGTGCTTTGCAAGCACCTTGGACAGTCCTGCTTGGTAGCACTTCTGAGCCTGCAGTGTTTATTTCAAACCAGCATAGCTCCTTGGTCGCATTGTCAGGCTAGGGATTACAAAAACCAGTAATTTTGAGGGGATGGGCAAGTTAATTTAAATTGATCCCAGAGTTTCAACTAGAACTTATTTTATTGACTTCTAAAAGATGAAAGGGAAAGTTGTCTTCGGCGAGGTTTAAACTCAGAACATGAAGCTGGAAAAAATACCAAAAGTCAGTTCACCACCTTAATAATAATAGTCCTTTCTACTAGAGGCTCAGGGCCTGAAATCTGGCAGGAGGGGGTTCTAGTCAAATACATTGACCTGAGTGTTCAACTGGTACTTAATTTATTGACTTCCAGAAGGATGAAAGGTAAAGTCAACCTCAGTGGAATTTGAACTCAGAATGTAAAGAGCCAGAAAAAAATGCTAAGTATTTTGCCCAACATGCTCACGATTCTACCAGCTCATGGTTTCTAATTTCTGTACACGGTTGAGGGGGGGAGCAAGATTACATCAACCCCAGTACTTGACTGGTACTTTATTTTATTGACCCCTGAAAGGGTGAAAAGCAAAGTTGACCTTGATGGGATTTGAGCTCAGGATAGAAAGATCTTGAATCATAATTGCTTCTCATTTAGGTAAAGGCCAGCAATTTTGAGAGGAGGTTACTCAGTTACATCAATTGCAGTACTTCACTGGTTCCTTATTGATTCCTGGGGGATTTGAAGTTGGAACATGGAGCGCCAGAGCAAATACCCTAAAGCATTTTGATCAATATTACAATGATTCTGCTAAGCCATAATAATAATAACGATAATAAAATAATAATAATAATAATAATAATAATAATAATAATAATCCTTTCTACTAAAGGCACAAGGCCTGAAATTTTAGAGGAGGAGACTAGTCGATTACATTAACCTCAGTGTTTCACTGGTACTTAATTTATCAACCCCGAAAGGATGAAAGACAAAGTTGACCTTGATGGAATTTGAACTCAGAATGTAAAGACAGATGAAATGCCACTAAGCATTTTGCCCAGCATGCTAACGATTCTGCCAGCTTGCAGCCTTAATAATAATAATAATCTTTTCTACTAAAGGCACAAGGCCTGGAATTTGTGGGGAGGGGGATAGTTGACCACACCAACCTCAGTACTTGATTGCCACTTAATTTATCGACCCCGAAAGGATGAAAGGCAAAGTTGACCTTGGCAGAATTTGAACTGAGAATGTAGTGGCAGACGAAATACAGCTAAGCATTTTGCCCAGTGTGCTAACGGTTCTGCCAGCTCACCCTCTTAATGATAATATGGTTTCTGATTTAGGCACAAGACCAGCAACTTAAAGGGAGAGAGTAGCAGTTGATACTATACACTTCAATACTTGACTGGTACTTTATGGAGGGAAGACATTCAAATCCTCAGCAGGATTTGAACTCAAAATGTAAAATTCAGTTAATAATAATTTCTGACACAAAAACAAAGCCATCAATTTTTCAGGACAATTAAAGTTAATTTACAATTGATCCCCTGTATCTGACTGGTACTTTATTATATTAACTTTGGATGGATTAAAGGGAAAGGCAAGTCTGGTTGAATTTGAACAGAATGCAGAGCTATGAAACAAGATGTTGCATTTTTGTTTGTCACTTTTGGAATTCTACCATCAACTGCCATTTTTATTTTTTTTTTTTTCCTAAATGTAATTTATATCATTTAATGATTTAACAGAATTATTAGAGTATAACACAAAAAAAGTGTTGCAATATATTTGTTCTGGCTCTGAGATCAGCTGTAACTTTCATGAAAGGAGAGTGTTTAGTTCATACCACTGACTCCAGTATTTGACTGGTACTTGATTTTCTTGGCACTGGAAGGGTGAAAAGACACAGTTAACCTTGGTGAGATTTGAACTCGGGACATTAAGAGTCAGAACAAATACCGCAAAACATTTCAATCCAATAGTCCAATGATTCTGCCAATCCACCATCCAAATAATAATAATAATAATTTCAAATTTTGGCACAATGTCAGCAATTTTGAGGGTAGGGAACAAGTTGATTACATCAATCCCAGTACTTGACTGGCACTTATTTTATTGACTCTAAAAGAATGAAAGGCAAAATCGACCATGACAGAACTTGAACTCAAAAACATAAAGAGCTGGAAGCAATGTCACTAAGTATTTTGTCTGACATGTGAACAATTCTGCCAGCTTGCCTTAATAATAATAATAATAATCCTTTCTACTATAGGCACAAGGCTTGAAATTCGTGGGGATGGGACAAGTAGATTACATTGATCCCAGTGTTTCACTGGTACTTAATTTATCAGCCCCAAAAGGATGAAAGACAAAGTCGACCTCAGTGGCATTTGAACTCAGAATGTGAAGAGTCAGAAGAAACGTTGTTAAGCATTTTGTCCAGTATGCTATTGATAATAATACAGAAATGACTGCAGTTAGAAATAACAGATCGGAAGTTAATGTAAATGATATTAAATATTATAAGCACCAACTTAAGACAGAAAAATGAAAAAAGCCCATTGGGGGAACTGGAACCATGGATTTATCAGAGGTGCTCTGTGGTGTAATCAAAAACTGTCTCTGGACAGTTCCTTTGTTTTATCAAATTGGTTGCTTATATCTTAATATCAGGTTTTTGATTCCTGCTGTAAGCACCTTATCTATATTATTACATTATTGTTATGCTTTCTATAAAGGCAAAGAAGGTAGTCACGTATTGGTTTTCAAATAAGATATTTGAATATGTTTAATGTGTTTGTATAAAAGAATTATTATTAAGTGGATTGAAAGAATCGTTAGTATGTCAGATGAAATGCTTTGCAGTATCTCCTCTGGCTATTTATGTTCTGAGTTCAAATTCCGCTGGGGACAAATTTACTTTTTATAAAATAAAGTACCAGTTAAGTACTGGGATTAATATAATTGACTAGCCCCTTTCTCCCATCAAAACTGCAGGCTTTGTACCTAAATTAGAAACAATTATTATTATTATTATCATCATCATCTCAAACTGCTGAACCCTATGAAGAAGATGTCAAAGGTATGGGGTGCATTACTGTCCTCAAGATCCCCTGTCTACTACAACAAAATTGAGATCCTAAAATCAAGGTGCCTGTAAAAGCATTCGTGTGAATGCTGGAACCACATAAAAAGTACTGGTGATGGTGCCACATCAAAAGCACCCAGTATACTCTGTAAAGTGGTTGGCATTAGGAAGGGCATCCAGCCATAGAAATCAGGCAAAAACAAACTATGGATACTGCTCCGGTCTATGGCCTTGCCAGTTCCTGTCAAGCTGTCCAGCCCATGCCAGCATGGAAAATGGATGATAAATGTTGATGATAATGATGATATCTATTATTATTGTTATTATCAAAGGCAATGAGCTGGCAGAACAGTATGCCAGACAAAATGTTTAGCAGCTTTCCATCCATTTTTACATCCTGAATTAAAATTTAACTGAGGTCAACTTTCCCCTCAACCCTTTTGGGATCAATAAAATAAGTTCCAGACAAGTACAGGGGTTAATGTAGTAGACTTCACCCTCCTCTCAAAAACTGCTGGCCCTGTGCCAAAACTTGAAACCATTATTATCATCATTGTTTATTATTATTATTATTATTATTATTATTATTATTATCATTATCATCATTATTGTTATTATTATTATCAGCATTGTTCTCTCATTAAAATGTCTTTCACTATCAACTAATGACATGCCATATTCATGTATTTGTTAATGACTAGGCTTGTTAATAACAGTTAGCAAGTACACAAGTACCATACTAATAATTCATTCCAGGTGTTAAAAAAAAAAGTATCTGAACTAAGATAGGCGCAGGAGTGGCTGTGTGGTAAGCAGCTTGCTAACCAACCACATGGTTCCGGGTTCAGTTCCACTGCATGGCATCTTGGGCAAGTGTCTTCTGCTTTAGCCCCAGGCCGACCAATGCCTTGTGAGTGGATTTGGTAGACGGAAACTGAAAGAAGCCTGTCGTATATATGTATATATGTGTATGTGTGTGTGTTTGTCCCCCTAGCATTGCTTGACAACCGATGCTGGTGTGTTTACGTCCCCGTCACTTAGCGGTTCGGCAAAAGAGACCGATAGGATAAGTACTGGGCTTACAAAGAATAAGTCCTGGGGTCGATTTGCTCGACTAAAGGCGGTGCTCCAGCATGGCCACAGTCAAATGACTGAAACAAGTAAAAGAGTAAAAGAGAGTAAAGAGTAAGACATTATAAGTTTTGTTTATCTACAGAATTTAGAAATTGATTTATTTAATTCGGAAACTTTCATTTTATTATTATTTTTTGTTTTTTTTAACTAATACTCAGTTAACCAGGATATATAGTAACATAGTATGAAAGAAAACAAGGATAACATCAACTTATATAAACCAGCAGCAGCAGCAGTAAGTAAACAGTCTTACCTCCCTTACCTCTTTTTTCACCTGATGTTGACAGAAGAGTGAATAAAAAATAAAAAAAAATTGAGAGACTGAAAGTCAAAAGTTAGGGAAACATTCAAATAGTCAGGCCCCCAGAAACCAGAGTTGGGCAATTGTTGAAGAGAGAAGGAAAGATCTCGCAGATAAGAAGGCAGACATGCAACCCACAATACAGGATAGATAGTTTCAGAAGACACCACTGTGAGAAATAACTGACACTGATAGAAAAAGCTAAGACATGTCGTAGGAACAGAGAAATATGAAAAGAAAAACAACTGGAAACTGGTATGAAAAAGAAACAAAAATCAGTTGGGATTTACAAGAAAATTTGTTAATAAATGTCCTTAGAAATATTCCCAGAATGAATACATATTACTTCATAAATTCAGACTGAAGAAGAGAAAGATTAGGATAAAAACAAGAGAATAAGAAAACAGAAAGAGGTCAAAGAAAGGAGCAGTGTACAATGAAACCAATGGAGGAGTGTGAAAAGAAGTGGCTTGTCTGTCTAATTTGACTTCATAACATCTCATATTTAGGGGCTCAAAGACAAAGCTTTTCTAAATGAAACCTAGTGGAATAATG
Source organism: Octopus sinensis (assembly GCF_006345805.1). Taxonomy (NCBI): domain Eukaryota; kingdom Metazoa; phylum Mollusca; class Cephalopoda; order Octopoda; family Octopodidae; genus Octopus; species Octopus sinensis. Next base: position 95,829,411 of record NC_043005.1, on the reverse strand, counting down.
TAAGAGTGAACAAAATAATCAAAATTAGTAGTAAACAGTTTACAGTATCTCTGATAGAATTCAGTGTGTCCAAAAGCACAAAAACATTCACAATGTTCATTCTTGGTAAAGAAAAAGAAAAAAAAAAAGAAGCAATACCAATTCTTAATGTGGCAATACAAGCAAATATCTTCAGATAATTTCCAAATATTCTATGGCTAAAGATGGCTGTTCTAGTCATTCCAAGACAAAGGTAATCTCTCTGTTGAACAGAGAGTACAAATCCGTTTAGTTGAATTCCTTTCTAGTTTATTTCTCTCAAAAGATAAAAGCAATTAAGTGAAATTGAACAAACTCTTGGCAGAAAAAGTACTACAGAATATGGTCAGTTAATTATATGTTCTTAGAACAGGGGTGAAAATCAATGAGAATGGAATTTAAGGTGACTTCTTGTCGAGTGCTAATGTTCATGCGAATGCCAATAATTTGTCTATGATATAAAATTAACATCTCTAAATTTTACGCTTTCATTTCAGCAGTTGATATTCCTAACAACTAATTTCTTTTTTAATGACAGATTCTTCATGTAATTGCCCAACATGTTCAATATGACAGATGATATTCTTCAATAAACCATTTAAAAAAATAAGAACGTTGTGCTCCTTGATGAAAATGAGATAACCTTCGTTAGTATGTGGATGAAATGTTGAAAGTCAATTTAAACTAAAATGCTAAACACTTTATATCAACATGTGTGGGGTTCTTAGCATGTATAGGCTGCTTCTAAATTATTTAGTTTGGTTTAAAGGTCTGGAAAACTTACTAAAGCTATTAAAACTTTAACAGCTAATTTTTTCTTTTTTTCATTTTTTAAAAAACTTTTCTGAGAAATCAAATCAATCATCATCATCATTGTTCGACTGTTCAAATCAAAATGGACAAAGTTATTTGTATTTATTAATGCCATTTGATTCCGTAGAACATACAGTCACCAAGATTATATATAAGTACCAAATATGAGTTAACATGTCCTGAATTGAGTTGCTTAAACATTGCCAAGCAAATAACGGACATATACAGATATCAGCCTCATCAGTTTAACAGCCATTTTTTCATGCATCAGATGGAAATTGTTGAGATAAATTTTCTACCTGTAACCAACCCTGGCCTATTTCCAAGTAAGGTAACATTTCCCTGCATATACACATACATAGTGGTGAACAGTGAGAATGAGCACTCAACAATGCATTAGTGGGATAGTAAGCCCAAGCTGCAGCAAATTATTTAGGAAATACTAAAAGTCAAAATTTACTTGATGTCTAGGTGGGGTGCAATAGAGATAGGATAATTCTGTAATACAGTTTGTTTGAGTACCTTTAAAAGTTTGAGTTAAAACAGGTTGTATGCACTTGGTACATGATCATTTGGAATTCTTAGGGTTCACTGAGAGTGGTTGGCAACCCAGCAAAGAGTTTGCACTCAAAATGGAAATATTGTGGCCATTTATGTTTTGTTTTTGGTTCAGGTAAGAGAGATGGTTGATGATGTGTCCAAAATGCTTTGTGATTGGATGGCCACCTAGTTTAAAGGCCTGCATGGTTTTAAAGAGACAGCAGATATGGAATGTGCTCCTGCAATCATCATCATCATCATTTAACATCTGTTTCCCATACTAGTTTGCTGAAGAGCTGCCCGGACTCCATTCTTCTGTTTCAGCATGGTATCTACAGCCCTTCCTAATGCCAGCCACTTTATAGAGTGTACTGTGTGCTTTTACAGGGCACCAACATGGGTGCTTTTACGTGGCACTGACACAACTGCTTTGACAGGGCACCAGCACACATCAGCCCACAAGATTAGGATCACTCAGCTGAGAGAAGGATGTAGAGGACATGGACAGCCACAGTTTTACCCAAGCTTGACCTATCTTCTCAAGCACAGTAGACCATCAGAAATCTTGGTCCCTTGTCATCTCCTCTGTGAGGCCTAAAGTCTGAAGGTCCTTTCTTACCACTTCATCCCATGTCTTCTTGGGTCTACCCCTTCCACATGTTCCCTCCACAATTAGAGATCAGCACTTCCTGATGCAGCTGTCCTCACCTTTCCTCTTCCGCATTATCTAAATAATCTTTTTATCATTTTTGTTTTGTCATACTGTTGTAGTGTAGCACAAGACTAACTTTCACTGAACAGACCCATGATCAAAGACATTCTAGCATTAATCACTGTGCTCTAAAGAATATCTGTGATGCCATTCTCTACAGTATACTATGCTTTTCCAAGCTGATTAGAGGGAAATTTAGTTGTTGCTCCTAACAGGCTGAGTGAGTATGTAGCAGCTCCCTAAGGCCCATAAACAACTTGTTATAGTTCAAGACAAGGTAACAAACAGTTTTAGAGTGGTTTTCTCATTTCAATACAAATAAATGCTTGCAGTTTTGAGTAATTACTTTAGTCTTAGTGTTGTATGAATTTTTTTCTTTTGTACAGATTTGTTTGAGATTAGTATTTTCTCTTCAACAAACTTGTCTCTATCAAGATTTTTAAAAGCTAATTTGCACTAATTAGGAGATGTTTCTTTTTTTTTTTTGTAATTCTAAAGGATAAAGTGAAATTTTAACCTTAGAACTAGAATCTTGGAATTTTCCAGTGATAAATACAAATTCCATCACACCAATCTGTGTGTCACTTTAACTGCTCATATAACACACATACTTAAAATTTAAATATTTCTACTTGGAAGACATATTGGGATTAGTAGATTATCTAAAATTAATGTTAACATCTTATGCAAATGATTAGCAAAGATCTTTAGTAATGTTCAACTCGAGGAAAATTCTGACTGAAAAGCAGACTTTATGCGTTGCAGCCATGACTATGCTGTCTTTTTTTAGTGGCATGTCAAAGCATATTATCTAATGAATCATTTCCTTATGTAAGACATTAGCAGTGTAAGAGGTTGGGCTAGTATTTCTATGAAGTCAAACGACCACATAGAAGTAACCTCATTGGCTTGTTTTAGGTGAAGTAACATTGACAAAAGACAGTATTAATATCTGAAGCTTTTAAGCTGGTTAATCTTGAGTTAACCACAATGAAGTTTTAATTAAAAGCATTTAATAACTAAAATATAATGTGTCTTGAATGGCACAACAATGTAGAGTGGACTATAAGAACTGTTATAATTTAATTATCCATTGTCTGATATAATAATAATATTTTGGAATACAAAAATTCCTTCTTCAAATACTGCTTGAAATTGACTGAGTCACTGCTATAATTGGTTTTCCAATGGTTACTCTTAATAACTAATACTCCATACAAAGTACTATGTTCTCACAAATAATGAGTAGATAAATTATCACAAAGCAGTACTTAATAAACAACGCAGTAGTAAAACATGAAAAGATAAGTTAAGACATAACATTTTGACTGGGAACAGCCAAACTGAACTGACCAACAACACTGACCAAAAGGAAGCAGTGCATTCACACAATGGACACTCTACTTAGAAACAGGATTATGAGAGAGAAGAAAACTCTTTTGGTTGCACAAATAAACAGATTCCTACAATCTTTTCCATGTCAGATTCTTGGCTATTTATAACTAGTAGGGCACTATGGAGAATAAATCTCAAATAAAATTATTAGAACAAAAGATAAAAGATTTGCCAATAAAAACATGAATAAAACAGAGAGGTGTACTGAAATATTTGGTTTACAGTTATAAAATGAAGTGGGTTCTTTTTAGAATCGTATTTTTGGAATAAAATAAAAAAATAATCATTGAAATCAAAATTTAAATCATTTCAAGAAAACAATAAAACAAAATTATTTTAAAAAATATTTGTAACAAGATCACATCAAAATATTCAAAACAAGGTTGATATTATTAAAATGACAAATTCAAGAAAGAAGAATTCAGAGTGGCTGGTGTGATTAGGGTAAAAAAAAAGGAAGTCTAAAATGGTAAAATGTTAGAAAAGGACTGAATAAGAGTTAGACTCATACAAACCACACAGCTAAATAGAGGAAACCATATTTAGTAGTACATAGATGAAACATTTAGAAAACAAGCTTATTATGAACAGCAGTAAGAGAACAGCTGGACATGAGTGTAATGTATTTATGGTGGATTTATTTAGAAAGCTATAAATAAATAAATAATAGAGAAATGATAAAATTAGTTTTGGGGCATGTGTCTTTTACCAAATCTTTAGTTTGATCAATGCTTTGTGAGTAAAAACTTAATAAACAGAAACTGTACAAAAGCCTGTTTTGTGTGTGTGTGTGTGTGCACAAAAGAGTGAGTGAGTGTGTAATATAGATAATTGTATATCAGCAAACTATATATATTTAAATGTTGAAGTGAATCTAACGGATTTTGTGTGTTTCTTAAATGGCTTATAAACACCTTCTACACTGCAATTGTTTTCGTTCCAGCACACGATCTCAGATCAGGTCACTTGCTATGCAAGTACATCTCCATAATATATATATGTATATCTCACAAATTTGTGAGAAAATTGCCAACAAACTGGTATGCCAAAGAAAAATACCCTGCAGCATTTATTCCACTCAACTCACAAAGATATTTCCTTGTTACTCATGCTATTAGAAATGCAGTAGACCAGTGCTTGGTCTGTTCAAAATCTATAACGATGCTATTCTTTTTTTTACAAAATGCATAATATGTATTAAATTAAAAAAGGAAAAAGAAGTTAAGCAACAACAGAGAGGTAGTTTCCTGGACAAAGGTTTTCAAATATACAAGGACACCTGCAGAGAAACTATTTTGTAGAACCAACCAGCCCAAATGACAGTGGAATAGTAATTGATCTGATTTTCATTTATGCATGTATACATGTGTGTACATATACTCATACACTGACAAAAGACAGATTATTTCTTTTAAACAGGACTAATACCACAAGAATCAATAATTTAGCACCATATGTAGATTTAACAAACAAATGTAAACATACAATTCTAGCAGCAAAATGTAAAGTAAATCACAGAAACAAACACAAAGAATATATATTCTTTCTCTTCACATTTCGAAATCAGTTTGAAACTACGACTATAAGCCATTCCACTTTTGAGAACATTTCATTTGGCTTTCGGTAGAAAACAAACAATTTTTAATGTTGAAATCGATAATAATTAATGATATTTTGATAATGAGACACAATCTGCTGTTGCTGGATATATCTATATGCATGTCAACATTTGAATGGTTCTTATCACTTATTTCTTTATTGCCCACAAGGGGCTAAACATAGAGGGGACAAACAAGGACAGACAAAGGGATTCAGTCGATTACATCGACCCCAGGGCGTAACTGGTAGTTAATTTATCGACCCCAAAAGGATGAAAGGCAAAGTTGACCTCGGCGGAATTTGAACTCAGAACGTAGTGGCAGACGAAATACCGCTAAGCATTTCACCCAGTGTGCTAACGATTCTGCCAGCTCACCGTGTTTATGGTTCTTATCACTATCAATGAAAGTACTAAATGAAGGGTGCAGACTAATACAGACAATAGCAGTCGAAAGAAAGACTGGGAGGTAATATACAGGCATATATAAACTATTATTAGTTAGCCAGATTGAACAAGTTCACAACTGAAAAAAATGCAGATGATCATAGATCTACTGGATCAAGGCTGGTATGAAATTAAGCAATAACAGATGTTAACAATTAATTTTATGAATGGCAGCTGTGTGTGTGTGTGTGCTTGTAGTGTGATAATAGAGTACAAGGAAAGACAAACTTAATTATGTAATACAGCTGTTCTCCTGACAATCATACTCATGTCTAGGTAAGGAAAGAGAAGCTGGTGAATACAGAAAGAAGTATCTAAGGATACCAATAATTTTCATTGTTCTCCAAATACATATAAGAATTCAGAAAGCAAGGAGATAACTTCCACCTGCATTCTTGGCAAATATCTTCAAGTATGTACATTCACAGAGATCTGACAACCTTGGGTGGAAATGTCCTTACCATCTGGACAAGAAACTATAATAATAATGATCATCTTTTCATTCCACCACAGGTCATTTCTCAGAATACATATTTAATTCATACAAATACAACAGGAATATTCATCCTCAAACATATAGAGTATATTCTTTCTTATATAAACTATGTTCATATAAAAGTAATAATTTTAAATTTGAGTGTACACCTTGTAGTATGCCATTTAAAGCCTGTTTACTGTTTGAGAGAAAGAGAAAGAAAATGGAATTCACAAGACTTTTTTTTATCATTTCAACTCATTGTGCATTGGAGATTAAAAAATGAGGGACTTTTTGTCAGGTCACCTGACGAGACACATCTGCACCAATGATGCACCACAACTGTTTGTGCAGCATCTCAACTGAGAGGCTGTGATGTATGATGCATTGAAAGAATTGTGGTGAATAATAAAGTCTTGTGAATTCAATTCTCTCTCTGTGTGGCAAGAAGTTTGGTCCCACTACATGACACCTTGGGCATGTGTCTTCTACTATAGCCTCAGGCCAACCAAAGTCTTGTCAGTGGATTTGGTAGACAGAAACTGAAAGAAGCCCATTATGTATATACACAAACACACACATATATCTATGTGTCCACCCATCACTGTTTGACAACCAGTGTTGGTGTATTTATGTCTCTGTAACTTAGTGAATGGCAAAAGAGACTGATAGAATAAATAGTAGGCTTAAAAAAATAAGTCCTGGGGTCGTTTGTTCAACAAAAAACCCCTTCAAGGTGATGCTCCAGCATGGCCGCAGTCAGATGATTGAAAGAAGTAAAACATATATATATACATGTATACGTGGTCTGATCAATAAGTATCCGGACTGTTGCCATAGTAATGAAGCTGACGCATACAAAGTGAAGCTGCTTGGCACAGATTGACCTTGAACTCTGCTGTGTATGTGCACTAAGTTTCAACATCCTAGTTCACTTCTGCTGTTTACAGCAGTGCTTGGAAGGAAGGTGTGTAGCATGTGATTGTCACATTGACCATGACAAAGTTGAGCAGAGAATCTGCATTAAATTTTGCCAAAAGCTTGACGATTCCTGCTCAAAGTTTCCAAAAAGTTTTCATCATTCTTGACACTATCAAAGAGATCTTGTGCAACTGAAACCCGAGTGTCTCTTTGGTTAGCTGAAAGCAATTTTGGCACAAACTTGGCAGACATGTGTCTCATACCCAAACTTCAGTGATAATGGACTCAAGTGAACTGTAAGTAATCTGCACATCTGATAAATCACGGATGGTGATTCGACTATTTCCCCACACACAGCTGCACGCACATCTGCAACGTTTTTCTCAGTTCTGCTGGTTGCAGGTTTCCCTGAACATTCGTCAATATTAACATCTTTTCAGCCATCTTGGAAATGTCTGAACCACTCATACATTCCTCTCCATATACTTTTGGCAACTTTGCATAGGCCTCTGAGCAGGTATCACCATGACAACATTCTCTCTCATGGTCAATGCGACGATCACACACTACACACCTTCCTTCCAAGCACTGCTGTAAACAGTGGAAGGGAGCTGGAACATTAAAACTTTATGCGCAGACACAGCAGAGTTCAAGTGGCTTCACTCTGCATGCTTTAGCTTCATTGCTATGGCAACATTCTGGATACTTATTGATTAGACCTTGTATATAAGGAAAACAGAAGTTGAAAATGCACTGAGAATAATTGAAATATTTTTTATTAATATATTTGAAGCTTTAACCAGTTTCACAGTTTACATTGATTTTCAAACAGTTGAAATAAAATAGAAAGATATGGCATCTGTCTTGCTTCGACTAGTGTTTGAAGCTTGCCCTATTTTTATAGGGAGTTCATGGCTCAAATTAGTATAGGTTTTGAATAAGATATGATTGATAGAGGATAGTCACATGGCTGGTCTTAGAAATTTTTGTAGGTTCCCCATAACAATGTTTGGCATTGTAAATTAAGGCTGATACAGTTGACTGAACATGACAGAAAACATTCAGAGCATTGATTGTTTGGAGAAGTGTTTGTAGAGAATGAGCACATAATTAAGTTTAGACCCTTTTTTACATGTGTTAGTGTCATGTGACAGTATATTTTGTGTCTAAAAAGAAGGCTGACAGAGTAAAGTGAACACTCTAAATTTAATCTGTCTGGTGGGAGAGTGGACAGGAGTCGTTTGTATGTAGTCCAGTGGCTAAAGTTTAGGTTGTTAGCTGTGTAGGATCCTCATGTTAAGTGGTAGAATGAGTTTTATGTGTGAATAGTTATTTGTGTATGTACTCTGTTAAAGTTTGTTAAGTCTTGGTTAGTACTTTTGTATGAAAGTGGACTAAACCTTTCATATCCCACCATTTAGATTTAGATCAAACAGAAATTAGATTGGTTAATATTTTGCACTCTGAGAATCAAATACATCTCTAGATAATGCAATGTGTATATTCTAGTTTCATCATCATAATCACTATCATTTTGTCAAATAGGTCTTCATTTACAATTGTCACCATCTCAGCAAATTATACAGAGCTTTGATATTGAGTACACATGTAAAAAGATTGGCTGACAGAAGTGTTGGCCATGTAATAATAACAGAGATGGAAAAAAATAAGTATGCCAGGAGTACAATAGAGGCCACTGAAACAATGAAGGAACTGGTAACTAGGCCAGACTTGCTCTACAAATGAAAAGTGTCATACAATGAAATACAGACAATGAAACTTGCAGAACTGCAAACAATAAGACACCAACAATGTCAAAGACTGAGAAGCGAAATGAATAGACTCAAAGCTCCTGATATTGGTGGAATATGCTGAATTGCCAATGCAAAATCTAGAATTTCTAATTATAATTACAATGTCAACAGGACATTATGCAGAAAAAAATTGCATGACTTTTTCACAGCGATACAAATTATTTTATATTATATTCTTCCCTATAAACACAAAAGACCCCAGACTTGGTTTAAAACTGACTCGTAATAACTTGTTATAACAAGGTTTTCAAAATAATTTCAATAAAGTGAACAATATTCAAACCTATTTTGCAATAATTACTTTATTTTTATTTTTACTCTGCAAAATACTGTAACAATCTGTCAAAATTAAAACATTGAATCTGAAGAATTCAGTGAAATATTGAAAAATTAATAGAATACCAACCAAAAGAAAGAATAAAGAAATAACACAAAGAAAAAATGGGAAGTAAAGGTTAATTTAGAAAAAAAAAACCCCCACTTATCTCAAAAAAATTTTTAAATAGCTATTATGTAAAATTATGTTAGGATGACTAGGAATGAGACATTACAGAGCTTACATTTTTCAACGATTATTCAATTGTAAAAGAATAATATTATCATAATCCACAAATTATTTAAAAGAATTTTTTGTTTTTTGCATTTTTGTTTAAAGAATATGAAATAAATTTAACAAAAATTAAAGTTTTAGCATTCCAAGAGTATAATTTTTGTTGTTTGAATTCTATTTCAGTGAAAGAGAACTTCTGGCAAATTCTTTAGTCATCTTTAAGTACCGTATTAATTTTTCAGAGATTCACTTTTGGCTTAAATGTTAATGCAACAATAATTTTTTTCCCCCATTTCCTATGTTAAGATTACTATAGACAATATAGTAATCAAAGCCAGCCAAAAATTAATATTTAAAATAGTTTTGTATCTAATAAATCTGTCAGGGCTAGATTTAGCTGATCCAGTTTTCTGTGGTGTATAAAGAACTGAGAGAACAATGCTCTCCACCTTAAGGCAGTGAGGAGCTAGCAGAAATGTTAGCATGCCGGGTGAAATGCTTAGCGGTATTTCATCTGCCGTTACATTCCGAGTTCAAATTCCGCTGAGGTCAACTTTGCCTTACATCCTTATGGGGTTGATTAAATAAGTACCAGTTAATCACTGGGGTCGATGTAATCGACTTAATCCTCTTGTCTGTCCTTGTTTGTCCCCTCTATGTTTAGCCCCTTGTGGGCAATAAAAAAATAAATACTCTCCACCAAGTCTGTCCCAGAGTTTAAAAAAGCCCAGCTGTTGTTGCTACATGAAATGAAGTGTTTCCCTCAAGAATGCAACATACCACTCAGTTAGGAATTGAAACCACGATCTTACAAGTTACTGTTCAACACCTTAACCTCTAAACAACATTCCCTCATATAATTTGAATTTAATATTTCAAAAATATATTTGTCAGTAACCTGTGTATTTATAAAGAACAGAATGAAAATACTTTATTCAAATCACTAAAAAAATTCCTGCTTCCAAAGAGTGGTTTCCACTTACATATCCCTATTCCTAGCGCATGTGTCTTTTAAGAACATCTGTTATATTAATATACAATCTCAAAAGAAACATTAACAACATCAAATACCTACAATTAAAAGAAATATTCTTTTAAGAAATACCATGATATAATTTGGAGAAAACTACATATAAATAATTAAATATAATAAAAGAAGTCACATTTTCAAAGAAAATAAGATAAAAGTTAGTGTCACTCTGTTTAAGCAGAAATTGGAAAATATTTCTTCTAACATCTGTCTTAGTATTGCACCCTCATCAAAGAGTTAATAGTTGATTCTTAATGAATGAATACTAATCTAGGAAAGTTTTCATTCTGTAATCAATAAATGATAGAAATAAAATGAGACAGGGCCAATTTCTCCATCTCAACTGTTTGGACCAAATGTCATATAAACTAGTTCAACGGCTTAGATTTTTAAAGTTGGTGTCACAAAATGCTAGGATGAAGTTCTGTGACAAACACAATACTTTAAATATCAGAGCTGTAGTAGAAATTTGTCTTGGACGCCATGGAAACAAACTGTAGTGTTTGGCTCCATTAGTTACATTTTATTGAGGAGTATCATGCTACCAAAGCTTGTATAATATATTGTCTCTCACGTTTAAGGTAAAGGCATGAAGGAAAAAAAAAAAAAAACAGAAATATAACACAGCTTACAACAACGAAAAAATTTAGTAGGATTCATCTTACTAAACAAGAACTAAATGAAGTACAAACATAAAAAGAAACAGAAGTTTTAATGCTCAGAGAATAAAATGTCAGTGATAGTGTTCCCTTTTAATACTCTTTTTTCAATTGTGTTATGCTAGAAAGACATTAATACCTGCTTCCTGTTGTATGCTATCAACAGACCTATGTCCGCTGTTAAGAACTGGCAAACTAACCAGGATTGCTATTACATTTTTGAATACTGTACTGAATAGTAATTACATTTACGAGACATCACAACTTTCTTCTTTCACTTAAAATACACTGAGCTAACAAACCAAATAACTATATTGTTTTAATTTGGTCTTTTTTATAAGTCGGGGTTGTTAAAAACAAATCTGGACATTTAGCTTAATTTATTGGAGCCAATGCCCAACATATCTCCAAGCTGAAGCATAGAAAGTTTGTCTCATAAAAGCCACAATAAAATGCATGGCCATGAAACATAGAGACAAACTTGTAGAATGTCATCAAATCGGCCGTTTCACATTTACCATCTTCTTCTGCTTACAAGTCAAAAGTTACAGACCAAAATTTACAACCAAAAAAAGCTAAGTTGACTTTATACACCAGGGCAACTTGGAGGGTCAAAAATTTCATGTGAAATGCAGAAGGATTTGGAAAGACAATGACAATGGTTGAATGTTTACGCTACACGTTTACATTATACATTACATTGACTTGCATACTGAAAAATATGGTATAAATTCTAAAACTGCCAATTCAATGAATAAATAATAATAATAGTATATTTGAAAGCATCTTTCTTTTAAGAAGATTTACTGAGCATAAAAAAGAGAAAATGGTGAAATTACCTGCTTTGGTACTGTTGGCTTTGGTTGAACCCACTCACGAGCTATATAACGCTTGTGTTCATATTTAGCCCTGATAAAAGCTTCCAATGCACCACAACTTAGTCAAAGTATAATAACGATCAGATGAAAGTTAATCATTTAAAGTAACTCATTATAAATGTTTGTAGGCTGAGGACAAAACAAAAATCGAATAGGAAGAAAATCATTAAATTTAATTTAAATTCATACTGATTATTGACTGCTTTCCCTTTCATTAAACAATTATTTACATGTACGTAAAATTAATTACACATTCCAATTTCACATGTAAACAATCTTCAAAAAGAACAGAAAGCTCCTTTCTTGCCAGTGGGAACAGAAATCTTCCATCTAAACACACACAAATCCCCATACCATCACTACCTGCGCCAAGGTTCCACATGTGAGATCTACATATTAGATGAAGCTTGAAATGCATTCTGGTGACCTTGCTTTATACTTGGAAGAATCAGAAAAATATCAGATGAGGGAACACACTGAAAGCATTCACTGCACCAGATTTAGTGGAAATAATAAAACCGATCGTTACCAACGTCGCCTTACTGGCACCTGTGCCGGTGGCATGTGTAAAAAGATTCCAGCAAGGTCATTGCCAGTACCGCCTGACGTGGTTGGCGTTAGGAAGGGCATCCAGCTGTAGAAACTCTGCCAGATAAAGATTGGAGCCTGGTGCAGCCATCTGGTTCACCAGACCTCAGTCAAATCGTCCAACCCATGCTAGAATGGAAAGCGGACAATAAACGATGATGATGATGATCACATAAATAAACAATATAATAAAATTGATGAAGGATAATGATAGCCTAGCTTCAACTCAGTCTTTTTTCTCCTACAAACCTAAAATTCTTCCAACCATTCAAAACGTGCATATCAGATTCAGAAACCCTCTATACAGAACAGCAAATAGTGCACTCTGAGTGAGGTCACCTTGCATTCCTCCATAAGTCCCCACCCGTATCTGTAGGCATACAGAAATAGATTGAACAGAAGAGACAATGTTCAGGCTATCACACATCCCCTTACACACTACATCAATGCATGTCCATGCCAGAGGGTACAGTATGAACCATAGCAGGCTGAGATGTTTGGATGCTGGCGATTTGGCAGAGCTGATTGGACATTGAACCTGTTTTGGTGGCAATACTTTTTGGCGCTAAGAGCAGACACACAGGTATATACACAAAAAAGAGAAATATGCTCACACACATAAATAGGGAGAAAGAAAGAGAGTGCTAGAGAGAGAGAGAGACAGAATAAGAGAATCATTAAATGAGAGAAATATTAAAACGTCTGATGTCAAATAAATCGGCATCAAATCAGTGATGCCAAATAAGTACTAAAATGTGAAATACCCAATCCTTTGCTAGGCAGAGACACAATATAACTGAAACACAAATCTGTGAGCTATGTCTGTTCATTTCACGCCATGTAACTGTTTAGAGTTGACATGTGTTAACACTCTCCTGTCCACTGTATGTTCCAATCCAAACAGACACACATTTGCATGTACAACTAACTACAAACATCCAAATATTAATATCACACCAGTACAAATATTATATCACCATTACAGACATGCTGTCATGCTCAATAAACATAAAACACACACTAAAATAATTCAAGTACCAATTGTCACATTAGCTTTAATCTGTGCTGTCCTGTTAATCTTCTCTAATGATTCCTTGCTTAAAAAAAGGAAAACTTGTGTGTGCACACTAGTCTCCAATTACACCACAAGCAGCAACTTCAGTTATTCTGCATGATAATACAGACACAACTTAGCCTGATTGTCAATGTGTACCTTATGTGGTTAAATGGTTGCATATAAGAACACAGAGTTTAGAAATAACCCTCTCTCTATAAAATACAAACAAAGTTAGCAATAGTAACTGAAAATTAAATGAAAGAGATCAATGACATGGAATTTTTTCAGGCCATTGATTTCTTTCATTTATTGAATAGCTCCTCCTATCTCTTCTTTTATTATATTTTTGTATGCAAATAATCCAGCATTTATAAATATGACCCAAATTATCAAACTTCAAAACCAAAACAACTTACTTGAATACTGACAAAATATACTTTTATATTGTAATGAAAACACATCCAGTTAATTAAAGAGTGTCACTACCTATGGAAAATACAAATAGCAAAAATTCCTGACTGTGTGTGTGTGTGTGTGTATATATCATTATTTAATGGCAGCATGGAGAACATGCATTAAATGATGATAATGATATATATCATCATCAAAGGTGGCGAGCTGGCAGAAACGTTAGCATGTCGGGCGAAATGCGTAGCCGTATTTCGTCTGTCGTTAAGTTCCGAGTTCAAATTCCACCAAGGTCGATTTTGCCTTTCATCCTTTCAGGGTTGATAAATTAAGTACCAGTTTAGCACTAGGGTCGATATAATCGACTCAATCCCTTTGTCTGTCTTTGATTGTCCCTTCTATATCCCTTGTGGGTAGTAAAGAAATATATATATCATCATTTAATGTCCACTTTCAATGCTGGCATGGGTTACACAGTTTGATTGAAGCTGATAAGCCAGAGAGCTACACCAGGCCCCAGTCTGACTTGGCAAGGTTTCTACAGTTGGACGCCCTTCCTAACGCCAACTGCTCCAGGAGTGTAATGGGTGCTTTTATGTGCCACTGGCAGCAATGACCTTGACTACGATTCACAGGTGCTATTTACATGGCACTGGCAATGACCATTGCTACAATTCATGGGTGCCATTTAGATGGCACTGACCATGGCCACAACAATTCACAGGTGCCATTTACATGGCACTGCCAATGACTACGATTCATGGGTGCCATTGCGATGGCCCAACTCCAATTTCACAGCTGCTATTTACATGGCACTGGCAATGGCCATCACTGATTTCACGGGTGCCATTTACATGACACCAAAAAAGGCCACAACTATAATCTCACTTGGCCTGACAAATCTTGTGTGTGTGTGTGTGTACAGTGGTTGGCATTTGGCAGGGCATTCAGCTGTAAAAATCATGCCAAAATTGACCTTGTCTGTGCTGGTACCACGTAAAAAGCATTCAGTCCATCCTGCAGAGTGGTTGGTGTTAGGAAGGGCATCCAGCTGTAAAAACTCTGCCAAAACAGACATGGTCGGCTCCAGTCAACCATCCTACCTATACATGCATGGATGACAGAAATTAAACGATGATGATATATATATACACACATACACACACACATATATGTATGTGTGTGTGTATGAGTATGTATATTTTTATACACACACTCATACACAAACACATGCCTGTGTGGTTAAGAAGTTAGCTCCCCAATCACATGGTTTTGGGTTCAGTGCCACTGTGTGGAACCTCAGACAAGTGTCTTCAACTATAGCCGTACAGTGGTTCAACTATAGCCATACAGCGGTATACAAATTCATGATGCAACAGCCAATAGCCCAATATCTTATCCTTTTGTGAGAATGTACCAGTTTTATATGTGTGATGGTTTAGTTTTAAATAGTGTTTGTACGAGGGGCGTTCAATAAGTAATGCCCCTGACCCACTTCCCATAGCAGTAGAGCAACGAAACTTGGCACAGTTATTAGTCTTTTTCTACATAGGAACCACCCAGAGTTACGCATTTCTCCCATCGTTTGATGCGGCTCTGGAGACCGTTTTTGTAGAAGAACCCAGCTTTGTCCTCCAACCTCAACGTGACTTCAGAAATCAAGGCTGCATCATCTGGGAAACGCTTTCCTTTCAAAAACAACTTCATGATTGGGAAGAGGTGAAAATCAGAGGGTGCAAGGTCAGGAAAGTAGGGGGGATGGGGAGGAGTTCATAACCATATGCCTGTGCTTCTGATCTGGCGACAAGCGAGTTGTGGACCGGAGCGTTGTCCTGCAGGAGGAGGATGGTACCCTTTGCCAGGAAATCTGTCATCACTACTCCGTCCTGGTCCCAGAAGACTGTGAGCATGACCTTGCCAGCGGAGGGCTGCACCCTTGCCTTCTTTGGAGGGGGTGAGTCACGGTGCTTCCACTGCATTGACTGGGCTTTGGTCTCTGGATCATCGTGATGGACCCAGGTTTCATCCTGTGTAATCAGTCTTTTGAAAAATTTTGACTCATCTTCTTGGCACATCTCCAAATTCACCCTCAAGCACTCGACGCGTTCTTGCTTCTGGAAAGGCGTGAGCAACCTGGGAATCCATCTGGCAGACACCTTTTGCATATGCAAATGGTCATGAATGATAGTTTCCACAGACCCAGTACTAATCTTGACCTCATGGGCTATTTG
This sequence comes from Octopus sinensis, assembly GCF_006345805.1. Lineage (NCBI taxonomy): Eukaryota > Metazoa > Mollusca > Cephalopoda > Octopoda > Octopodidae > Octopus > Octopus sinensis. The sequence goes on along the minus strand of NC_043005.1, from coordinate 95,813,278 downwards.
GCAAATAATTATGCGTCGATCTTCCAAAATGGCAGCCTCAACTTGACAGACAGATGCCTCATCAATGGCAGAAGGGGGCGACCAGATCTGGGAGCTGTTTCCACAGAGTTCCGACCATGTTTGAATTCACGATGCCAGCGTTTTACAAGGTCATATGATGGGGCATCATCACCATAAGTTACTTTCATTTCATCAAAAGTCTCCAGTGGTGTGCGTCCTTTCAAATACAAAAACCGGATCACTGCTCGACACTCAACAGGCTCCATTTCACACTTGACTCGGTTCAAACACCTGTAAATCAGAAACCACAATTAATTCAGAGCTGTAATTTGCCACTTACTCTATAGAGATATAAATGATTGCACATGCAAAATTTCAAGTGGGTCAGAGGCATTACTTATTGAACGTCCCTCGTAATTGAAATTAAAATTGAGAAATACGCTTTCAGTCTGAGTGTTTTTCACAAAAAAAAAAAGGATACGAATCTGTCTGCGGTCTTCGGAAATTATCGGGAATGTTAGCTTCATAAACAGCTCTTGCACGACTGTTTCCCATTTCCATTAACATCTGAAAAAAATATAAAAAAGAAACAATATTACAAAAAACTGGAAAAGAATTCAAATAAATAGCTACAGTATATATTTCTAGCTTAAAGTACTCAATATGTATAATACAATGAAACATCATAAAGTTTCTATTGTTGAGCAACTTCCATTGAATAGATTTTGGCATGGAAGCAGCTAGTCAAACCATGGTGAATTTATATACATTTATGCACTGTTTCTATCTATTTAACATTTTCTACACTATTTATGAACACAGGAAACTGTCATTTAAAAATACATCATTTGTAAAACAATGTTCAAGTTTATTTTCTAATTAATGTCAGGCATGCTGTCTTTCACTAATCACAATATACCACAGCTCTCATCATTCCATATTTAGTGAGCAGACAGGATGTCTACCATAGCACTCAAGATTTGGCACCCAAAGCAACCAAGATTTAACCACTGACTTAAATGCTTCAGATGTTCATTCACTTAATTATAACTCAATCAATTAAGGTGATGGTACTGATGGAGAAAAAGGTAAGTCTAAGGCAATGAGTAAGGACAAAAAACTTGAAAGAAATCATCTCTTAGATTTTTTTCTTTCTGGTGTATGAGGCAACAAATATTAAGTTTTTAGAGCATAGTTCATAGAATTTAATGGTTGAGAGACATCTCCCTTCCTCTAATTAGTTGTAGTAATCCAGTGATTCTGAATCTGGTCCCCATTTTCCTTGGAGGTATGGGATTCAAAGTTTGGGAGTATGACAGTCTAAATCTACTATCATTTTCTCTAAATATACATGACAAATTCCTTATGATTTCTGTACCTGGATTCCCATATATGAAGTGTATGTGCACAGGCTTGGCAGTGTGGTTAAGAAGTTTATTTCCTAACCAAATGATTTGGGGGTTTAATCCCAGTACATGGCACCTTGGGCAAGTGTCTTCCACTATAGCCCCAAGCTAACCAAAGCCTTGCGTGTGGATTTGGCAGATGGAAACTGAAAGAGCCCTTCATAAGTATATATGTGTGAGTGAGTGTGTATATTTTGTATCTCCTTGTCTTGACATAACACAAAAGTTGTAAATATGTGTCACTGTCATACATGCAGTGTCATTCATCATCATCATCATCGTTTAACGTCTGCCTTCTATGCTAGCACGAGTTGGATGATTTGGACTGAGGGCTGGCGAACCAGATGGCTGCACTAGGCTCCAATCTTGATCTGGCAGAGTTTCTACAGCTGGATGCCCTTCCTAACGCCAACCACTCCGAGAGTGTAGCTCCCAATATTCTGAAGAAACATGCCTGTCCAAAGGGTACGATTACTTTACTTGGAAACAAGTAGAGGTTGGTAACAAGAAAGGCATCTGGTGATAGAGTATCTGCCCCAATAAACTCCATCCATATCATGCAAGAATGAAGAAGTGAACATTAAAACAACGGTGATGAAAGTAAAAACAAACAACTGATGTATTTTGAAGTCTAATAGGACTAGTTGTAGGGATGTTGATTGCAGCAATCTGTGAAGGAGACATAGAATTATAAAAAGGTGAAGAACTTTGCGCTAGTGGATGGATCTGTGTTTAGCATTTCAAACCAGAGAAACTTTAGTTATACAACACCTCAGCGATTTGTACCTTTCCATAGTATACACATATAGATGGATAGATGAACCAAAAAAAGCGACCCTATACATAGTCATTCAACTTACTGGAAGTAACAGCTAAATTTCCTTCAAATTAAACCCTATCATCAAGAAAAAGGGAAGGTACATTGGATAATGTAGTCCTACACTAACAATTGCCTGGGAAAAAATGGGATGGTTGTAGCTGTCAGGTCTGTCTGGTCAAGCTGATTCAATAACCTTTATTGCACAGAAAGTGTTAAATATCTTTGCTGCAGATAGTAGAGCATTGACACTAGAATACAAACTGAAACCTTAACTAGTGGCCTTCATCCTAACAAATCAGCCATTTATGGCTTTCAACAGCTAAGACAGACTGCCCGCTTTGCTCCTTTGGAGATGATACTGATATCAATAATAAGTACCCTTGCTTTTAAAATTCTCACAGTGGTGGTGCTGCTTTATCTGAATATATTCTCATGTAAGCTTTCTAGATTCCTACAGTGACATTATATTTATTACATATGACTGCATGAAGGCAAAGCAATTTTAGTTATTGGATAACATATAAAACTTATGTAGAAATGGAATCATCACAAAGGAAGGAATAAGAACAACAAATATAAACAACAACAACAATCCTTGTTCTAATGGAGCTTTCGTAAGTATGTCTATATACGTAAGTGAAACACTGCCAGCCCTTCCTCTTCTGCCAACCACTTCAGAGAAGTACTGACATTGTCTCTTACACAAACCACATCTCTGAAGGAATGAAATAGTGTAATACATAAACACACACCATATTATACATATAGGGAGTAGGGAATTAGAGAGAGAAAGCAAGCGAGAGAGAGAGAGAGAGAGAGAGAGAGAGAGATAGAGAGAGAGAGAGAGAGATGTTTTCTGACAGACTTAGTTTGATACATTGCTATTTCACAATATTTTCTCCATTATGAGATATCATTTTATGTTGGGTTTTTCTTGGTGGTCAACAAAGGTGTTTCTACATGGTCATTCAACTTGTTGGAAATAGTTGCCAAATCTTCCTTTTGTTTTTACTGTTTTGTTCTCACTGTCCTGTTTTCGTTACCACTTTCACCCTCCAGAAAAAATCCCAAATTTTTATTTAATTTGCTTTGCAGGAAGGACTGTTTTAACGAAATGCGGAGTAGATAAAACAGGGGACAAATACAAAGCATACTGGACAATGTAGTTACTGACACTGGTTGGTCACAATTGGAACATCTTTCATTATAGGCTGAATCGATCAGTTTCAAAAAGCACCAAACAACTATTTTAAAGTAAATTTGTAACATTGAGAAAGTAATTTTCAAGCAAGGAACTTGAATTCACATAGCTAGTAAATATGATTAGAAGAAATGCTTAAGAAAAAAAAAACAGAAAAGAAAGAAACTAAATTTTCAAAATATATTTTGGAGTCCATAAAAAAAGTCCCCAATCATAGAGATAATGAATGGAACTATTATTTTATTTGAAACTGTAACTAAACTACTATAATAAACTTCATTGTGTATTTACGTGTGTGTGTGTGCGCGCACAAAGGGGTGCTGAAAAGTTCCCAGCTTTGGGTAAAAGAAAATACAAAAGGATCAATTAATAATTTTATTAAATATGTTCCCTTCTCAAATTCACACACATATTGCAGCAGTCCTTCAGTTTTTCTAAGCCTTGTAAAAGAACTTGGAAGGTTGGCCCTCCAACCAAGCCTTTCATGATACACTTAAAGCCAGGAACTCTTCAGTACCCCCTTGTGTGTGTGTGTATTAATTGGTTCAAGTCAACATTTTAATATCCTAAACCAACTAATGTGTTTCTCCATTTTCTTATTTGTAATATAAATTAATGATAAAATATTTCTTTACCTTCACCCATTAAATACAATAAGTGAGTTTATTGCATTGCAATTAAAAACACTTATGTATTAATAATTGGGTATTATACCAACAGTATATTGGATAAATATTATCCCTTAGTGGGCTGGATCCACAACCCCTAACTTACTTGGTGGTATATATATATATACATATATATATATCATCATTGTTTAATGTCCGCTTTCCATGCTAGCATGGGTTGGACGGTTCAACTGGGGTCTGGCAAGCCCGAAGGCTGCACCAGGCCAGTCAGATCTGGCAGTGTTTCTACAGCTGGATGCCCTTCCTAACGCCAACCACTCCGAGAGTGTAGTGGGTGATTTTATGTGCCACCGACACAGGTGCCAGACGAGGCTGGCAGACATATATATATATATATATATATATATATGTATATATAAATAGATGAGTGTATTTTTACCTTGTTAACAATTAACACGTAAAAATAAATAAATAGTTACCAGGGCAGCAAAAATCTCACAAGTAAAGTAGTTGTAACTCCTTGTTTATAAAGGTAGAAACTTCGTATTTACGTTGAATATTTGAATAATATGAATAAAAAATGGAGTTAACGCAGGTGTAAACAAATATTTTTACTTTCGACACATGTTTCGAAAATTCCACTGATACTATTCAAAAGAATAAATGGTATAAACAATGCAATCTTCTCTTCGGGAAAGTGAAAAAAACGAAACTCGTCAATACGACATTTTAGCAAAAAATGATGGATTTGTATAGCGATAGACAGAACGCTATTAATATTGTTTAAAAAAACCTTATATGATATAACGTCATAAGTAGCTAACAGAAAGAGTAGGGATATTAATAGTGAATGTTAAATATAAAGGAAATTAAAGTTTAAATTATATATAATGATAGAGACTACTTATATGCACTAATTGTATGTTTTTGCCAATGCTTACATCTGTATGCTCGCTCTATAACCGTGTTTACTAGAGTATTTTTAGAAAAAATAATGAAAAATAGCTCAGAATTGCAGAGAAGACAGAATTTCTTGCCTTTGTCATATGGTATCGAAATTGAGAGGATCAACCATTCTAAATGAAATTGTTCATTGTGGTCTTTTAAATCCCAAATCAGTTTGCTGAGACCGGTACTATTCCGTTTATTTCTATCCCTAAATGTTGAGTGAAGGATAGAAATTCTTTTAGGTAACTCTAACGATGTGCTTCCAATGTAAAATCGTACTTTATTACGAGTAGTGATTATACACTGGTATATAGAATTTTTAATCTTAGAGTTACTTGACATAAATTTAATTCTACTGGAATTGCCTTCAGATACAATAACCTTGTTATTAATATTTCTAGAGGGTTGGATGGTATTAGCTAAATTAATGTTAGTATTAGTAAATGTATTAATATTTAACAGTTTGCTATTATGAGAAGATATAATTTGCAAGAGATTTTTTGTGTTTGAAAAACCTATCCTAACCTTATGTGAATTAATTATAGAATAATATCTAGAATTGTTTGGAAAATTCCTAGCAATAGCTTGACGAAACAGCAGTGGGAGATTAGATTTAATTTGTCTCCCGTAAGGAATTATTAACCAAATATTTTTACTAGTATTCATAGCGTAATTACTTTTTTGCTAAAATGTCGTATTGATGAGTTTCGTTTTTTTTCACTTACCAGAAGAGAAGATTGCATTGTTTATACCATTTATTCTTTTGAATAGTATCAGTGGAATTTTCGAAACATGTGTTGAAAGTAAAAATATTTGTTTACACCTGCGTTAACTCCATTTTTTATTCATATATGTATATATATATATATCTTTTCTCCCTTACTAAAGCATAGCAGTAGGAAAAAGGAGACAGAAAAAAAGAGTCATCTTCAAAGAGGATGAGCTGAGTGAAAGGTGTAAGTGTGCTAGGTAAGGTGGAGTGAAGATTGACAGGAGAAGGCATGAAAAAAAAAGGGGGGGGGAGAAAGAGAGGCAAATGATGGGAGGGAAAAGAAAGAGATTGTGAAAGTAGAGAATCTCACACACCAACACATATTCAGACACGCACATATATACTTGCATACATACACATAATAAATACTGAAACACCAGAAGTAAATGGAAATATCTCATGCCCTAATAGTTTTCCAACTTTTTAATTTATTTGTTTGTCTCATGCAGAAAGTTATATAAAGAACGCAGAAAATATAATTTGTATTAATGCTTTATATAATGTATATGTGCTTCAGAAAGCCAGCTGCCAGTAATTATATGAGTTGAAAGGCCTAATTGCTTGATAAAAGCAGGTAGCTCACTTTGTCAGCATTATTGGCAAAAATACAACAGAAAGAAAGGTGCAAGTGTACCTTCTAGATTATATATATATTTCTTTTCTGCCTCACTATCAATATTTACATAATCTTTTTATTACATGTTTCAGTGGTAGAATTAACATAAAGGACTATATTGGCTCTCTCTGTTTGACTCTTTTAGGAGGCCTTCTTTGTAAATTTTCAAGGGATTTTGTAGGTGATACTATTCACACAAGCATCAAAGTAAATAAATGGTGGGCAGTAGACACAGCAAACATTTTTTGCATTCCTTGGTATAAGTCATGAATATAAAAAAAAACAAAAACTTTCATTATATGTATGAAAAAATATATCAACATTTAAATATAAAAGTTTTTATTGTTTTACCTCAATAGGAATTCATAAATAATAAAATTATACTATATAAAATATAATGAATGCATTTATTATATATCATTTTTAACTGATGTCTTTTAAAATACCATCACTTTTGATGGCTTAAATATACTAGTAAAAGATAATTGTTACACCACTGATAATTGCTCTCTCACTCTCTCTCCACATACACATAGACAGAAGTACTGTTAGTAAAAATTAATTGGTGGGTTGTTAATCTGAGTCTTTCTTTTTACTAGATGATACGACAATATCCAGCATATTGTTGTTTGTATTAATCTTCAATGTATTCCTGGTAAATTTTCGTGCTTTCCTACACAAACTCAAGAATTGGCCTAATTTCATCTATATATCCCCTACATACATAGTTTCCTGTACTAAACAGTGTGTGAATCACACCAAGTTGAAACAGTTATTGATTTGTGGTGATACAGTGACATATCTCATTGTATACGTGCAGTAGTTCAGCTAGCTATGTGGTACACCAGTACATCACAAACAATATAAGTTTGATCTTTAATTTTATTTAAAAGATAACTTGCTTGGGTTGCTGGCCAGCGGTCAACATTTCATAGTAAAAAGAAACCATTCATGTAGCCAAGTGAATAAATAAGTAAATATATAAATAAATAAATACATAAATAAAGCTAGGGTATTAAATTAACAAATCACTAATAAAGCGTAAGTTTTGTCAAACAATTCCATATTTTCAGGTTGAAACAAACAAATACAACTGTGAAATATATTGATTTGATAATGTTAAGCAAACATTATTTGCTATGTAATTATATACTCAATGTTTCTTTAGATATGAAATGTAAAATATCCTAATGACAATTTGTTCTTATCTCAAGTAAAAGATTATTAAATATACAAATAAATGAATAAAGAGCAAAGTAAATTAAAAGATTATCTCTTCCATAATTGAACAATTTTATCATGCCGTGATAAATAAACACAAAAACTATGATAGTGAGTTAAAACAATTAACGATATAATTAAGGTACGTAAACACTGTGCTCTTGTTTAAGGGTTTCACATACAGACAGTTCATGATCTCTTTTTAAAGTATACAAATATACTAAGAAATGGGGAAGGATGAATATTTCCTCCTCGAACTATCTTTCTGCTTTCTACCTTCTAGTTATTACATCTATGACAACACTCACTGAATTTGCATTGTGGCTGAGTATTCCACATATATAATATCCTTGACGTCAACTGGAATCAGTGTGATACAGGGTGTGACAAAGTATATTCCAGGCAAAGGACTTCTGCATAATTTCTGTCTCCCCAATTTCACTCACACGATATAAGGCTTTGGTAAAAGGTGTTTCCCCAAACATCCTCACAGTGAACTTCTTAACCATTTGACCATGCTATCTCCACATAATGAATAGACACATACACCCACAACACGTTATATGTGTATTCAAGTGCAAGCGATTGTGTATACATCTGAGACAGCACCCTATCACACATGATCCTGATTTTGAACTGCATACTCTCTTTGCCCCAACCCCAATACCTGACACACAATCTTACCACATCAATATTCAACAACTACTACACTGTCTCTTGCATCCTGTCTGTCTTTTCTATAGTTACAACATTGGTTTCTACTCTTCTAAACTTGTTGAATGTAAAGTATCACCTCAATGTAAATCCATCCGTGTGTCACCTACTTCTACAGTATTTCATTAACTAAAATTCACATTGAACACTTTACCCAAGAATGCACCCTCTGGAATGTCAACTCTGCATAACAACTGACCTTCATCGTTTTAAACTGAACTATGGATACAGTAAGAATCTGCAAGTTATTTCGCCAATCCTATTCTCTGCTTCAAAACTTTGGTGATCTTTAGATTTTTGTTAACATCTTTTCTGCACCAGTTAACGCTTAGCAAAGTCTTGCTGATTTATTTCAACCTAGATATTATGATCATCAATAGCCTATGAATTATGGAGTTTTTGTCCTTCACCAACAATCCAAACTCAACCACATGTTGATTCCGATGGCTTGGTACATATCTTGTCATTCCAATAATGATGTGTCTAAACCTGAAAGTCTATTTTGGGCACCTCTATTTTTCTTGCCAAAAGTAATCAGCTGACTTCACAACAAAGTATGATTTTCTTTTTGTGGTCCTTAACAACAATATCAAGCTGGTTGCATTTCAGTTTGATTGCTATTTTTATTCTGGAAATTCCACCAAATATTTGTTTGATCTACTGGTCTCAATATGTCTACCATTATTGGTTGTTACTCATGTCCCACTCTATTCCAGATTGCTCTGGCTACTACATCACACCTCCTCAGAAGGTAGTGTCTCAAAGATGTTCTCTTACAGTTGGCAGTGACATATACATAATGTCTTCAATATTAGTTTGGCATAACCTACACTTGTGGTGTTGCTAGAAGATACTTGGTGAGGACTTATTGCTCCTCGACTATGAAAATAACCTATGCCAGGTTCTCACTGTAGTTTATTTCCTCTGTGGTTTGTTTTTTCATTTCAAGTAGCTATGTGCAACCTTCTCATCAAACTATTTTTGGAATATTCTGTTGCCTTAAATACAGTTTTCCAATGTTCTTTGGAGAGATCAATGTCAGCTTTTATTTTATAACTTTCCACAAGTTCATCAGCTATCTTAAAATTAATTTTTCATGATTGCAAACTTGATTCAGACAGTTGTTGACACTTTTTCTGCTGCTGGAGATGTTACTTCAGTATTACAATCTGAGCCTCATGTAATGTTAATATTGACTGAACACCTTTTTGCTATCATATTTCTGTTGGCCCTTGTTTCAGTTAATTCTGAGAATAATGAAGAATTTAGTAAAACCCCTTTGGTGTTCAGAACGTAAATTGACATAAAATTTTGAGGGAAAGTTTTAATGCAGATCACTCTAAAGTAGAAAGCTTATATCACAGAACAAGGATGGCCTTGATCAAAAGGGTCAGGGCCATGACAACTTCCTTGCAAGGAAAATTTAATTTTTTTTCATTTGGTTGCTGTTGAATAGTTTCTGAGTACAAACATTAATTTTGCTCAGTTTTTGTAGTATCCAATTTGGGAGGCCAACCGTAGGTGTCGGAGTTGGCAATGAAAAGGTGCAGTGAATAATATGTTGTAGACTAAATCTCAAGGAAGACAATACGATACTGTATGTTTAATAAACTATCACTCACCACCCTGGTTTTGCCATTAATACTGCTCCCTGTTTCTTCTGCAAATACAATATTTCCTGCATGACTGAACAAATCAGCTGTATACTCAACTCTATGGTGTTGCTCACTAAACCTGCACTGAGCACTTGCTCTATTCTTTCCTTTACAGACCTGCAACTCTCTGAAATTTTCTCTATCTTCCTGTTTTCCATTCAAGACATAAACTTGCAAAAGATCAAGCTGGACATCAATCCCTCAAACCTGATCAGTATGAGAAGGCCTGCAGAAGTTTATGGGCACTGTCATTACTTTCATGACAAAAACAAAATAAACAAAAAATTTTCTCAGGCCCATAAAAAGACAGACGCCAAGACACACAAACATTTCTTTGGCTAACACAATTAGCATAATGTCTATAAGAAGTAAGTTGAACTCATTTACTCTAGACACACAGACATCACTATCATTTGGCAATTATCATCATTCATTAGTGTTGTACAGTTTAATGCCACAGAGCTAAGTCAATGCACTCAACTACCTGTAATTCACTGTTTGGTACTTACTACATCTGTGATAATCAGCAAGGAATTAGCCAATAGAATAGCAATTTTAGCAGTAAGCTCTCCATATAAATACTTATTCTATTCTTAAATTGCATTATTATTTCTAAATATTTCAATTAATAGTTTTCTTTTTAGACATTTCAAGAAATATAAAACAAAAAAACAAGAATAAGAAATCAAGCAAGTAATTATAGGTGTTAATAACTTAATTAAGAAGATTTATAGATTAAGCTATTTAATACCTCATAGCAGCAGTTATGTGTAGCTAGTAAGTGAAAATACTTAGCCTGGAAATCTTGTTGTCATTGACTTCTGAGTAAAGGAGGCATGTATAATAATATATGAGAATTTATTCTATTTATTTCCAAAAGCATTTGGATGTAAAACAAGTTGTTCTGGTTCACCAGTAAGCTACAAAAATGATGTGGGAGTTTTTCCCCCTTGAAAATTTTCTTTTTCTATTTTTCACACATAGACATAGATATGTGGCACAGAAGTTCACTCTACATCAACATAATTTTGGGATAGGTCTTAGTGCTTAGCATCTAGATTAAGCATTGGATCAATCAAATGCCTTGCAAGAGTAATTTGGAACACAGAAACTGCAGGACGTCCAGCATATATGCATATATATATATATATATATATATATATATATATATACTAAATATATACGTTTTATTTATTATTTTGCAATTTGCTTAATCATTGATATATTATTGTTATTTTATATTTAATATTTCTATTATATGTAATATTATAGATGGTGTAATTTCATTGTTCATTTTGAATTGATAAAAGGTGGTTTTTTCTAATTTTTATACATATATTATATTTTGTGAAATTTGATTTCGTATTTCTAAATTGAATTTTTCCCTGTAAGTTAGGAATAATATTCCCTCAAATTATATATATATATATTATATATATATATAATAGAAGTATTAAAATTACTAAGTCTCTCTAAAGGAGATTACGGCAGCGTTACTGGATATTAATAGTTATCGCCATACTAATATGGTAGTCTATAAATACAAGATTAAAGCTGTCGCTGATTAGCTCCAAGAGGCCATCGCCTCTAGCTAGCTATTTGACACATGAACCTGCGTCCATTACAAACCTTCGAACAGGGGAGGTCAGCCGCTTCACCTTGCTAGTCAGACATCTGCAGACATGTTTCAGGGTTGTTGCTCTTTATCAATGCAGCGTAGTCAAACCCGCAGGTGTCGCTACTGACCATCTATTCAAAGATTTTATTTACCTAGTTACAGTGGAATACATCCACTTGTTTTCAATAATAGAAATATTAAAATTACTAAGTCTCTTACGGCAGCGTTACTGGATATTAATAGTTATCGCCATACTAATATGGTAGTCTATAAATATAAGACTAAAGCTGTCGCTGATTAGCTCCAAGAGGCCATCGCCTCTAGCTAGCTATTTGACACAATAACCTGCGTCCATTACAAACCTTTGAACACTGTAACTAGGTAAATAAAATCTTCGAACAGACGGTCAGTAGCGACACCTGCGGGTCTGACTACGCTGCATTGATAAAGGGCAACAACCCTGAAACATGTCTGCAGATGTCTGACTAGCAAGGTGAAGCGGCTGACCTCCCCTGTTCGAAGGTTTGTAATGGACGCAGGTTCGTGTGTCGAATAGCTAGCTAGAGGCGATGGCCTCTTGGAGCTAATCAGTGACAGCTTTAGTCTTATATTTATAGACTACCATATTAGTATGGCGATAACTATTAATATATATATATATATATATATATATATATATATATATCCATTCTTTAGGTATTTTACTTAATTTGGAAGATTTTACTTACTTTTTGGATTGACAGTTGTATACACTTGTATAATTACTTATACAAGTGTAAGATGATCATCCTAACTCCATAAGCATCTTCAGTTTTGCATTAGTTTCTCCTTGTTAGTATGTGTTACACAGGGATGAAATACAAGGCCTTTCCATGTATTCACAATCCTATTATCCTATGTAAATTTATTTTTTATGCAGCTGATGGCTTTTTAGAGTATCCTTCTGTTAGTAACCACAGTCAAAATAGATGAAGATGTTCATCGTGTCTTTCCAAACTCAGAGCACTCTATTTTGGAACAAAGAGCTGTACCCCAGCCTAAACTAGTAATGCTGTCCACAATGAAATATTACTTTTATTTCATTGAATTTATTCCAAGATGGGCTGCCTTCACTACACTTTATTGGACTGCATATTATTTCACAAGATACGTGCATTAATTGACACAGATCAAATTAGAGTGAAACTTTAGTTAGAGAAGCTGTTTTACTTACCCAAATGGAAGGAATTAGGGAGCATCAGTTAAAGATAGGGATTTGTAAATAGGCACAATCATATATATATGTGTATGTGTTTTATACATACAAGAGGTTGGAAAATCAAGTAGTGAGAAAGTAAGGGTGACAGGATTATTTAGTCTTGCTGAGTATTAGACAACCTCTGCAGTGCTGGTGCCACAGAAAAAAAGCACCCTGCAGCTTGTAAGACTATTTAAAGCAGTTGATGATAGGAAAGGCATCCAGACGTAAAACTCATCCGGAAACTGTGTGTATGTATGTGTGATTGCGCAAATAGGTACACATGTGGATATTCTATACTTGACACCATTTGAATGAAGTTGTAGGAACATATACATTCTTGGTCAATATTATGACCAGTCACTCTGCACTTTCAAAAGCTTCTGGAAAAACATATCCCTTGCTAGAAGAGAAAGCATGACTTGGCAACAGGAAGAACCTTAAGGATCCTTCTCCAATTAAACCCTTGCCTTAACCAAGATGGTGAAGGTACATGGCATAGTGGCTATGATGTTGGTCGCAAGACCAGGCAGTGCATTGTGCTCTTGAGCAAAACACTTTATTTCACATTGCTCCAGCTGTAAATGAGTAAAAGCTTGTGATGGACTAGTGTCCTGTCTTGGAAGAATGTTGTGATCTTATCCTTTATATGCCAGTCCTATGTGTCCTAGGACTCTAGACAGTACCTGCATACTTTACTTACTCAAGATAGCATTGAAATATGACTGTTAAAAAAAAAAAAAAGACTGTGTCTCACTCATATATTAGCTCATTTCCAAGGCCCAACATTTCAGATTTGACCTCACTAGTTATTTCTAGTGAGGTGGCATGTCTTCCTTGGGAGGGGGTTCTATCTTAGCAATACCTAACTTCTAGTCAGCTGACAGTATATTATTATCTAACAGAAGTTTCCCATCCAGGTTCATGCTTATACTAGCAGTGATCGCTTCAAACAATAACTTCCAGACCACATCATACCCTAAGTCATGCTGACTAACATTAGTTTCCCTGTATAAAAACTAAATCCACAACAGTACCCAGTATTTGTTTCACAAATTTTCCAATTTGGAATCAATGCTTGATAACATGAAACTCCTATCTATTTTCAAAGTTGAAGAAAAATCGATGCCGAAAAAAATGTGGAAAAAAATCTCCCAAAATTCAGGGAATTAAAATTACACGTCGATCTTTGTACAAAACTGTAGATGAACTGTTTACGAAGCATAATTACATGTTTTCACGAATGTACTAAAGAAATGTACTAAAGAGATTTGCTCTGATATTCTCATTTAAATATGAATAGGTAAATTCGGGCGGGTTTGGGCGGTTTGGTCACATTAACCAAAATTTTTTTCAGGCGGCTTTGGGCGGTTTGGTAACGAAAGGGTTAAAGTCAACTTTGCATTTTACCCTTCTAAGGTCAATACAATAAAATACCAGTCAAAATACTGGGGAATACTGTAACTAAGCCATTCCCAATGTGTGACCTGGTGTTAAGGTGGAAAGCTGGTAATATCCTTAGCATGTTGGATAAACTGCACAGCAGCATTTTTCTCAACTCTCTATATGCTGACCTCAAATCCTGCTGCAATCAACTTTGCCCTTCATCCTTTTTAAGGTCAATAAAATGAAACATCAGTCAAGTTCTGGGGTAGATGATAATGACTAACCCTCTCCATCAAATTTCAGGCCTTGAGCCTGTATTAGAAACAATTGTTAGCAAGATTATTATTCCAAATATATACATGAGCCTGATGTTGATGCACATAAGAAAGCAAAAGATATGTTACGAACTTGTTTCTTTATAAAAATAAAATACCAAATAAAGGCAAAAACATTATCATTTTCATTTCCTGTTCCCATTGATTTCTATGTCAATCTGAGATGAGTGATTTAGGATTGTTTATGTGTTTATAGCTGGGTGTCCTTAACTTCTCAATAATAACACATGAACAAAATCAAGTTTTATTACAATTACTTTGACTAAGATAGCAATTGTAAACTGGTTTATTTAAAAACATGGTATGAAGATCAATGTAATGGTCAACAGGTACTAACTGATGTAACTCCTTAAACTACACAACCAATTATGAATTTGCTTCTTAATGTCTTTATCTGTGTAAATAAAGAATAATAAAACATCACTTAGCATCCATGTTTGACAAGGAGTGCATCATACTATAATGCCAGCTTTGGCATCATTTCTATGGCTGATGCTTTTCCTAAAGCCAAACACTTTACAGCATGTTTTGGGTGCTTTTTTTGTGCTACTAGTGCTAGAGAGGTCGTCATGCAGCTGGTAAGACTACAAACCCCAAGAGAGCAACTTTATGTTCAGAGATGAAGAATAGTGAGGGGTAAAGCATGACAGAAAAGGGCCAGAGCAGAACATGCTTTGCACTGTAGAGGAGCTGCATGACTAGTCACAGAGAGGGTGGGAGTGATCAGATGGAACTGGAAAGCGATAAAAATTGTGATGGGGTGCCAGGGTGGATCTTCAAGGTACAAAGTGAGTAGGAATAAGTGGGGCCAGGACTGAGTAGCGGAGTAAAGGATGCTTGATGGTGCAGAGATATGAGTATGTATTTTAAATGAGAGTAAAGAGAAAAGTAAAAGTTAGGGCCAGTTGGTTAACAACAAAGAGTAAATTGATATTTTATTGGTTTCTCAACTTACATGTATGTAACCAACAATATTTTCCTCATAATAGAGTGCCATTGCCCAAAACTATTTCCAACATGAAAGTACTTCAGAATCATCTATCATCAACAGTGACATAGAAATTGACGGGAAATAATAATAGTCGCCATCATCATCTATCTTCTATGCTGACATGGATTGGATTGGATTGGTTCAATAGGGTTGGATGTGTTGGAGGATTGGGTCATGCTCAAATATTTGCTGCTTTGGCCAGGTTTCTATGGTTGGATGCCCTCCCTAACATCAACCACTTTACAGAATGTGCTATGTACTTTTTTGTGGCACCAATGCTAGCAAGGTTGCCATATAACTTGAAAGAGAAGAACCCCTTTGAGTGGGAGTACAGTTGAGAGGAAGTAGTTTTATGCTAGTTGATGAGAAGTTGGCACCTGTGCCGGTGGCATGTGTAAAAAGACTGGCCTCCATGCCGGTGGCACATAAAAGCACCCACTACACTCTCGGAGTGGTTGGCATTAGGAAGGGCATCCAGCTGTAGAAACTCTGCCAGATCAAGATTGGAGCCTGGTGCAGTCATCTGGTTCGCCAAACCTCAGTCAAATCGTCCAACCCATGCTAGCATGGAAAGCAGACGTATGATGATGATGATGATGATGAGGGCAGGAACAGGTTTCTTGCTGCCGAGGAGATACAAAGCTACTTGCATCATAGATGAGTGGATGAGAGTAATTGGGGTGCAGCTAGAAAGAGAGATGAAGCCGGAAGTGTCAGGATGAACCAACAATAAGAAGATGAGTGGGAGTGGGAAACAGAACAAGAGGTTGCAAGCATGTGGGGAGTGTTAAAGACAGGGTGATAGTAGGAGGATGAATATAATGCCTGATGAACAAAAGTGGAGGAGTGACCGATGATTAGTATGAATAGGAAGGAAGTTAAGGGAGAGCAGGCAATAAGTGTAGAGACTGGATAGGGTTGCAGGATGGATGTTCTGAATGGTGAACAAAGTTACCAAAAGTATGACCACACCTCCCACATGATCACTAAATGTAAAAACACTTTATTTTTTTATGGTATTTTATTTAATTAAAAAAGAAACAAGTTCATAACACATCTATTATGCTTTGTTCTGCATGACAAAATCAGGCACATTTATGCTTTTGTATAGTAATATTAGTAATACTATTTTCTAAATTAGATACAAGGTCACACTCTGAGGGCAGGGCAGTTATTAACATTAATATTTCACAAGCAATCAGACATCCTTAAACATTCATAAAAGAAAAAAAAAGTGTGTATGTAGGAAATAAGCAACAGATTTTTTTTAAAAATGGTGATTTACTCACAGCTAGTTGTTCTGCAGTCCAAGTATCTAAGTTTACTGACTTCACCTTGGATATATGTACACCAAGGTTGCGATGAATACCCGCACAGCGGATACATAAAAATATGCCTAGATTCCAGGAAGCCCATCGTGGCCCTACATCAAAGAGAAAGTAAGAAAACATTCAGTGAAATTTGTCATTTATTTGTGAAAACATTCTTATAAAATCTATTAAAACAAAAAACATGATAAATTCTATTTTTACTAGTGAAACTCAATTAACTAGCATAAGATAGTTGAGTTGAAGCAGAAAGTAAATCAAAAGTAGATTGGCTGCTAGTTAGGAGCAAGGTTAGAATTTATGGTATTGTGGTTTCATTCCTATGAAGGTGACCTCTTGTGTCAATGCATAAAATAGGCAGTTATTGTTCAGGACTTAGTTGCCCTGACTGATTTGACCTATGATGAAAGCATTCAAACTGTAACCATCTCATCTTTTATTACAGTATGGTAGTCTATGTAGGTCTACACTAGTCAATGTCTTCTTCCTTCTTTTTTTTTAGACTATGTGATTTGAGAAAAATAGGGTTGCTATTTCTTGCAGGCCAAGGGTTGATAAGGAGCAACTTAATGAACTGGGTTACTTAGCTAGCTCATTGTTTTAACCCCAAATAATAACAGGACAGTTTCTGGATAACCCCATTACAATAAACAAACTGGCACCACATCTAACATGCATGAAGTTTATATATAATTGATTAGATCTGCTAGAAATAACAACTAAATTTCCTTACATAAGATATTCTACCATCTAGAATTACATTAGACAATGTAGTCAAAAATATAGAAAAAGATGGGAGGCTCAAAGCTGGAACACTTTTGATTGTCAATCTGCTCAATCAAGACTGACCTGGATTTAAACAACAACACACATTATACCATAAAAATTAGGAAAATGCTCAGTTTTATTACAGAGGGTTTTGTAAGTAATATATAGAATATAACACAACATTAAAAAAATAAAAATATAATGAAAATTCATGTACAATGGGAAAATGGTAAAATTATTGTATAATACAAAGTTTACACACACACACACATAATTATTGGCAAGACAAGAATTTTCGATTTGTGGAGATGAAAGGGAAAATAGCGATGTTGATGTGACACCAAAAGTCATTAGTTCATGCAGTTAATGAGGTTCTTTGAACTGGACATGAAAAATAGATCATGGACTCCATTTACTAATAACTTGGTGGTTAACCAACCAATCAAACCAGATTGAAAAATCTTTCAAAGAATCTAATGGGCAAAAAAAAAAAAAAGACCCAATACACTAACAAAATCACAAAATGTATTTTCATTCTCTGCCAATCCCAAGATTACTTTTTGAAGTGTTAGCACCAAGTTCTAAACCACACCAACTTGTCACAGAAAAAGGTTATGGTAAACATTCTGGAGATTCTAAACTACTTTTCAGTTTGCTGTTGATATCCATTTATTTATTCTTTTTTTCTTTAAAACTGGTACAGGTGGGATGATTTTTAATGAAGCATTTGATCAGCTGTAACAGCTGAATTATTAAATAAGCAACATTAGTCTTCACTAATTTTAATATGCAAATCAATGAAACTATATGGACCAATGCTATTATCTAGTCCTTATTAAGATTTTGTGTGTTATATACTGACAGTTATTAGTTTTAGTGGTACTTTATTTATACTTTGACAGTGTGTGTATATATATATATATATATATATATATACATCTAATGTAGGATAACATTTTTTCAAAAAAAAATTTTATCAATGGCCTGCATATTAAAAAAATACCTTTAAAGGTTAAATATATAAATAACTTATAAAATAAGGGCAAAAGAAAAATTCTAATGCCAAAAGGCATTAGAATTTTTCTTTTGCCCTTATTTTATAAGTTATATATATAAAAGGCAAAATGTCTGTCTGTGTGTGTGTCCTTTATACAAATCCACAATTTTTCAGTTAGAGGGCTCACACATTTTATGGTCATTCAAAACCGTCCAAGGGTGGTCGTGCACATCTTTACATTTCCCCAGTCACCCCGCAAAGCCATTAAAAAATCAATAGAAGTGACTTGTCTGTGAATTTTCTATCCAAAACCCAATCAAAATGCCAGCTAGCTGTATGTGATTGGTCAGAGATTTGGACAGTACTTGCGTGTATGTGCGCACACACGCAGCTGTATATGTATGCACTAGCATTATGACCTGGCAACGCCGGGTCATAGTGCTAGTATATATATATATATATATACATATATATAAATAAAACACATGCAACTTTTAGCTCCAGTATGACTGCCCAATCTGAAACTGATACTCATAATTTAAATAACATTATCAGCCAACAAACTAATATCCTGGCTCCAAATTTACCTCAATTAAAAATGAAACAGCAAAAAAGAAGAAAAAGATGCAATTGTTGGGTGAATGATTCCTATCCTCTTGCAGGATATCGTGTGCGATATGTTATTTATAAATGCCAGGTATCCACACCAGATGCACAACGTAAAATATACATCAGTAGTACCATAGATTTTAAGTGTAGATATTGAACTCATATCAATTCTTTAAAAATCCTAAATATAAAATGGCTACCATGCTTGCTAAGTATAACCACAAGCTCAAATCAGAAAACAGAAAGTATACACTAAAATGGTCCATTGAATCCAAAGCTCCCTCATATAACGCTAACTTAGGTAAGTGTAAATTATGTTAAAGGGAAGTACTCATTATTTTTCAAATGCATAATCTATCACTACTTAACAAATTGTCAGATGTGGGTTTTTTTCATGGAAACATTAAAGTTACACAACGTTTTTACACTTTAGTGACCCTGATTAGAATTGAACTAAGATCCATTTTAAGACAAACTTTTATTCATTGTCATGAATATTTTATTGGGATATATTTCATTCTCTTTCTTCCCCCACCCATGCCTCTTGTCTATAAAAAAAAAAACCTAACCCTCTAGTACTTGTCATTGTCAACTTGCCAATGTAAAACCTGAAGAAGGGGGAATTGCTAAATAGTGAGTGCTATGTCCTCTTATTTTTACCAGCAATTAACCTCTAGCAACGGCCGTTGGTTCCCTATTTTAACAATTTTCAACTATCCTGACTTTTAAATCTCTTTTTTCTTTGTATCTTTTATTTCGCCTTCATCACTACTTCAGGCCTTCTTCAATATATTTACATATTTCTTTTTTTCTTTCTTTTACTTGTTTCAGTCATTTGACTGCGGCCATGCTGGAGCACCGCCTTTAGTCGAGCAAATCGACCCCGGGACTTATTCTTTGTAAGCCCAGTACTTATTCTATCGGTCTCTTTTTGCCGAACCACTAAGTGACGGGGATGTAAACACACCAGCACACAACATATATATATATATATATATATATATATATATACGACAGGCTTCTTTCAGTTTCTGTCTACCAAATCCACTCACAAGGCATTGGTCGGCCCGGGGCTATAGCAGAAGACACTTGCCCAAGATGCCACGCAGTGGGACTGAACCCGGAACCATGTGGTTGGTTAGCAAGCTACTTACCACCCAGCCACTCCTGCGCCTATACATGTATGTTTTAATATATTTATGTCTAAAATTAAAAAAAAAAACTTTTATCTTATATATATATATATATTTTTAATATATTTATTTATTTATAGATTTATAAAAAAATGTCTATGTATTTATATATTTTTAATGTATCACGTATATACTTGTTCTTTAAATTCAACTGAAATCAGAGTCATGCTTATGGATTAAATTAACTGCTCTTACATTTCTTCATATTATATATATTTTTATGTTTTGTCTCAAGTTCCTCTTGAGCACTTCTAAGTGCAAATCTTAACTTTGTGAGAGAATTTCTGATTAATCATATTCTTTCTCAAAACAGTTATATATATATATATATATATATATATATATATATATATGATGCTTGAGCTGCCTGTATTGGTTGTTAGTGTGATAGTCCTTGTTTCTGGTAGTACTTTCATAAGCTATTCTGCTATAAAATTTTTTTATTCTTTTAGCTTCTTGTAATTACCTGCTCTGATCCGACTGAGAGATTAATTTCTTGGCATATTTCAGTTACTTTTTTCTTCCTTTTTTTTACCCTGACCATGTCTAAAATAGCTTTACTCTCATCCATTATGAAGCAGCTATATTCAATATTACTATTAACAGGTGAGACATGGTAGTACATACACCTCAGCAACATGACCAGGATGTTAAAGAAGTTCAAGGCAAATGATTTGATATAGAAGGATTGAAATGTGAAGGAAGAGGAAACATCTCTAAAACCAAGCATCTCAAAGGAAAGATCTCTCCATCAAGATCTTTCAGGACAACAAAAACACCAGAAACCTAAATAAAAAAAAAATCCGTCCAAGTAATGCTAGAATTATAAGATTGCATATACATCTACCCTTGTGGATTTGACTACAAAAAAGAAAAAAAACAACAAAAAAACACCTGATAAATGAATCCTCTGCACACACTTTGTAAATGGAACAAATGTTAGTCCCATAAGCCATGAAGCTTCCACCATCACATATTTATTTGATAGTCTATCTTTTCCAGTGAAGAAGACACTCATCTCTGTTGTTTGTTAGGATCAGGCATCTCTGTACTTTTTCTGTTGACTGCTTGTATACTGAGAAGCACAAGTGCACATAAAAATGCACACCCTTGCAGCATAGTTATGTAAGCACAAATGATAGTCAATGCATTCTGGGTAGCTGAGAATTGTGGATAGTTGCTGGGCAGATTTTGCAGTGAAGCATTCTTTAACTGATCATTAACAAGAGTTATCACAGATCAATCCATGATAAGCATACTACTGTTCATAATTAAGCCTGCCATGTCATCCTGAATCAATGACAAATGAATCTGTAATAAATGATGCCATTTGTATAACATATATTGTCTTTCTAGAGACAGAAAAACGATGGTAAAGTAAAGAAACATTACCTCTCTTTCTCTTTAACTCTTACTTGTTTCAGTCATTTGCCTGTGGCCATGCTGGGGCACCGCCTTTAGTCAATCAAATTAACCCCAGGACTTATTCTTTGTAAGCCTAGTACTTATTCTATCGGTCTCTTTTGCCGAGCCACTAAGTTACGGGGACGTAAACACACCAGCATCGGTTGTTAAGCAATGTTGGGGGCGGGGGGGGGGACAAACACAGACACACAAACACACACACACACACATATATATATATACATATATATGACGGACTTTTTTCAGTTTCTGTCTACCAAATCCACTCACAAGGCTTTGGTCGGCCCGAGGCTAAAGTAGAAGACACTTGCCCAAGGTGCCACGCAGTGGGACTGAACCCGGAACTATGTGGTTGGTAAGCAAGCTACATATACAAACTTGGAGAAAAACATCTAGAGGGCTTTATTTCTCCTAGTGTGTTGAAATTCCATTAAAACCAGTACATTGCTACCCCATAAAATCATAAGAACTGGAATATTGTATTATAAATAACACAAGGTATTCTTTTATTACTTTACTGGCTTTAGTCATTGGACTGTTGCCATGCTGGAGCATTGCCTTTCACAGAATAGCTGAGTCACTCATTGGTACTTATTTCATCTATCTTAGAAGGACCTAAGAAGTGAATTGATCACAGAACATAACAAAACATCAAAGGTATTTCATTATTCAACATTTTACCAATACTACCATCAGTCAACTATTGTATCAGATATCCATTTTGTGTAAATAAACATTTTACATGCATTTTTTTTTACATGTAAACACACATAATCTTGCTATAAAGACTAACAGGAGTAAGTTATTCAACAATGAGACATTAAAGAGTCAGTTTTTATTACACACACAAAGACACACACGTGTATGGCTAATAAATATACTGTTATATACAGAATCCAATGTCACTTTGTTAGAGAAATGATGGAGTGAATTATATACTACACGAGAGCATGTTGTATAATTCAGTCTTACACAGACGAATGCATTTTGTATAAAACTGAATGGAGAATCTAAAGAGACTTCAACTCACAGTAGCCCAGTTGCTAATCATACATTCTCATTAACTTAGATTTTAACCTCAAGCAATCTTCTCAGCAAGATCAAGTATATTGACATACACAAAATGGATTATATCATATGGTAGATAGTGTAATCAACAAGTGTGTGTGTGTGTGTGTGGTGTGTAGAAAATGGTTGGAGAATGTACCAATTGAAGAAGCTAATAGCAATGATGTACTATGGGTATTGAAATATGTAATGAACACAAAATTAAATTGAATATCATTTCTTAAGAAGAAACATCAGGCCACAAGGCTACAGTGTAGAAAATACAAAATAAACAGCAATGGTGTAGTCATGTGTCACATTTCAAACATACACTCTAGGTTAAAAATGCAGTGAATTTTATAGTTGCTGGTGTTTATCTACTAGATCAATTGTGATTGAACAAGTCTATAATCAATAGAGTGAAGCTGGGGCTTTCTTGCCCTTTTAAGAGCTTCTAGGTCTTTCTAGCCCAATGCATCTTCGCATTTTTAAGATGCTATGGTTTGATTTGAAGATTTAGCTGCTATATTCCAGCAAGAGGAAATTTTGAACCTGGGTTCTCATTCCTAAGGTATTTTTCGATGCTATTATTATTATTATTATTATTATTATTATTATTGTTCAGGTCACTGCTTGAAATTGAACTCGGAATATTGGGGTTAGGAGCCCATGCTCTTAACCACTATGCCTGAACAATAATAATAATAGCATCGAAAAATACCTTAGGAATGAGAACCCAGGTTCGAAATTTCCCCCAAGACACCTGAAGAAGGCTGGAGGGTGTATCAGCCGAAATGTTATGTTAACAACAAACAAGATGAGGACAAATATCCATTGAATTTAAATAATGTACATAATTCCTCATCTCTTAAATATAGAACTATAATATCTTCTACTATTTAGAGGAATTTCTACATGCTATGAGAACTTGTAATTCTGCAAACCTCTATGTCAAGAGTCCCCAATCACTGAGCCAGAGACCAGAACTGAACTGTGGATAATTTGGTACTGGGTTGCAGAGAAAGAATAAAAATTTAAAACTCCATTCCTATTTAATTGATTTTTGCAATCTGCAAGGTGTTTTTGTATGAGATATGTAATAATTGAATTATATATAATGTACTTTATAGTGTTTTGTTTAGCACATGGTCCTCCAGTTTGTGGAAAAATTGCCTTGTATGAAATTGGTCAGTAGTGCAAACAGGTTTTGGGGTTTGATGCTCTGTATGGTTGCTCAGTTAGAAGAAGCAATAAAAATCTTCTTCAAAGCACATCCTGCTATCTTAACAAAAGAGAAGGGCACATTTGATAATGTAAATCGTAGATAGCCCCTAAAAGATGGAGTGATCACAGCTGAAATGCTTTCAGTCATAAGTTTGATCAACCAGGGTTAATCAAAAGATAAAATAACAACAAAAAGAGCAACAACAACCTTATCATCTGAAGAAAAATATACAGAGTCTATAAAAACAACAGAGATCAGCGAAGAATACATAAGAATATGATAGGTTTGTTTGTAACCAAATAATTAATGAATAAAGTGAATAAGAATAATCAATGAATTGATGTAATTATTGGCAAAAATTTTGTTTCCAAAAATACAATAAAAAAAAAAAAGAATCTATTTTACAAACTTTTTATCAGAGCAGTATAATCATCATCATCATCGTTTAAAGTCCGTTTTCCATGCTAGCATGAGTTGGACGGTTCGACCAGGGTCTGGGAAGCCAGGAGGCTGCACCAGGCTCCAGTCTTGATCTGGCAGTGTTTCTACAGCTGGATGCCCTTCTTAACGCCAACCACTCCGTGAGTGTAGTGGGTGCTTTTTACGTGCCAGGCAAGGCTGGCAACGGCTACAATCGTTAGTGCTTTTTATGTGCCACTGGCACGAAAGCCAGTCAAGGCGGCACTGGCATCGGCCACGTTCGGATGGTGCTTTTTACGTGCCACTGGCACAGGGATCACAACTACAATTTCCATTGATTTTTGATGTTGAATATTTAAAAATAAAAACAATAGTAACAAATATAAGATTAATTGTTTTGGTAAAGCAACTGGTAAAGACAATACATATATTGCTTGTATGTAGGTATGTATGTATACAAAATAAGAGACGGATTTGGATCATCATGAATTCTAGCAAACACTGAAAGTTTTACTGAACAGCCAGCTGCACAACTGATGAAGGAGAGAACGAGGGAAAGATAGTAAAGGAAGAGGGAGGGAAAGAGGTGGGGAAAACAAAAAAACTGCATAAATGCATGTGAAGTTGCAGGTAAAAATTGTCAAATTATAAAAATATTTTTATTGCAAATCTCTATGTCCCTTTCTCTTCTCCAAAGCTACATGTGCATGCGCACTCTTGCACTGACTAAAGGGAAAATAAAAAGATTACTTACTTTTGTGCTAAAAATATTTTTTTATCACACACAAACAAAATCATATGAAATTTACTACAATTCTCCTCCAGCAATTTTGTTTTCTTCTGTAACTGAGAATCACATTCTAGTCATTATTGGAGCAAACTATGAGAGTTGGAAGAAGGAAGGGGAGAGAGAGAGAGAGAGAGAGAGAGAGAGAGAGAGAGAGAGAGAGAGAGAGAGAGAGAGAGATCACAGTCAATTGCATCTTGTAGTGAGATTACGTATCACCCTCATTAACTTTTAGATTGAGCCAATAGATATTACATGAAGATTTATGTCTGCATACTACTATGAAGAGAGAGAGAGAGAGAGAGAGAGAGAGAGAGAGAGAGAGAGAGAGAGAGAGAGAGAGAGAGAGAGGAGGAGAGAAAAACAGACAGCAAGAGAGAGAGAGAGAGAGAGAGAGAGAGAGAGAGAGAGAGACAGATAGATGGAGAAACAGAGAAAAGAAGTGGAGGGAAAAACTGAGCAAGATTGACATGGAGAAGGAAAAACTGATGTAATCTTAGTCACATGAAAGATATGGTTTCTGTTTGAAGAGGTGTGCATGAAAGAGAGAGAGGGTGCAAAGAGGAAGAGGAAAACAAGGTGGAGTGTTCTTTAACTTTACTCCTCCAGGGTTGCTCTAATTTAATCCATCTTGCTTTTTTTTTTCCTTTGAAGATTGTCAGAAGTTTGAAGCCATAAAACAAATGATTTAAAGAAACATAATCAGAAGGTTAAAAAAAGAAGATATTACAAAATAAAAATTTCTTAGTATTATTATTATTATTATTATTATTATTATTATTATTATTATTATTCAACAAGTTAACTTGAATCATATCCCACAAAGGAAATAAGTCATTTAACATAAACTGATATTTTTAACATAAATTGTTTTGCAAATGTTAAAAGTCAAAACCTTTGAATTGTCATATAGATGCAGGCACAGGTGTGGCTGAGTAGTTAAGAAGCTTGCCTCCCAGCCACATGGTTCTGGGTTCAGTCTAACTGCGTGGGACCTAGGGCAAGTTTTTTCTACAATAGCCCTGGACCAACCAAAATCTTGTGAGCAAATTCAGTAGACTGAAACTGAAGTGAGTGAGTGTGTGTGTGTGTGTGTGTATGTATATATATATATATATTTAAAAATTTTTTCTATTTATATATATATATATATATATATATATTATATTTTGTGAAATTTGATTTAGTATTTCTAAATTGAATTTTTCCCTGTAAGTTTGGAATAATATTCCCTCATATTATATATATATATATATATATATATATATAACGGGAAGCTTTATGAAAATAGACAAAAGACGAAGGCAGGTTTACGGAAATAAACAAAAGACGAAGGCAGGTGGAATACAAACAAACAATTGTATTAGTATGGTGCTCAGGAAATATAAATAAAACTAGTCTTTAACGTTTCGAGCCTACGCTCTTCAACAGAAAGATACACAGAGAAGAAACACAGAAAGAAGGAGAGAAAAAAAAAATGCGTGCAGAGGCTAGCGAATCAACATGGCGATCTGATTTCGGCCAGAAGTCAAAGATCAAACGTGAGACGCAAGAGCGAAATTAGGGGAGATAATAGGGTTAAATGACCTCGCTCCAACATAAGAGTGTGTGTGTGTGTATATGAGAAGAGTGTGTGTGTGTGTATGAGAGAGTATTAGTGTGCATGAGAGGTCTGGACGTGTGTATGTATATATGATGTGATGTGTAAAGTCGTATGGTGTAGTGTAGAGAGAGGAGATGAGGGAAGAGGGGAGGTAAGGGGGGATGGGAGGGGGAGAAAGAACGGGGAGAAGAGGAGGGGGAAGGGGGAGAAGGAAGGAGAGAAGAGGAGGGGAGAGAAGGGGAGTGAGGGAGCAGAGAGAAAGAGGGAAGGGGAAGAAGGAGGGAGGGAGAAAGAGGGAAGAAGGGAAGAGGAGTAGGGATGAAAGGATGAAGGACTGAAGAGAAGTAGGGGTCGGGGGGGGAGGTTAGATGAGGAGGGGGAGAGGGGGTTAGATGAGGAGGGGGGAGAGTTGAGACCAAATGGCGTATAAGAGCGAAGAGAGAAGATTAATTCCTGTTCACGGCGCAAACGGGAATCCGGATGGCCTCTGTGCAAGGACAAACCGAACACAGACAGGTGTTGCAAGGAGTGACCAGTGGAGCGGAAATGGCGTGAGACCGGTGTGTCGTTCGCAAATTCTTTTACTTGTTTCATTCATATGACTGCAGCCATGCTGGGGCACTGCCTTTAGTTGAGCAAATTGACCCCAAGACGTATTCTTTGTAAGCCTAGTACTTATTCTATTGGTCTCTTTCGCCAAACTGCTAGGTTATGGGGACATAAACACACCAGCATCGGTTGTCAAGTGGTGTTAGGGGGGAAAAATACACACACACACATATGAGAAGATTCTTTCAGTTTCTGTCTACCAAATCCACTCACAAGGCTGGCCTTGGGGAAATATTACTTTGCTTGGAAACAGGTGAGGGTTGGAAAAGTGAATGTTACAATGATGATGATAATGACAGGGCATAATTTTGAGGGAAATTATATCATTTTGGGGGAAATTTAGCTGTTATTTCTTGCAGACCAAATGATTCATAGAGGTTCCCTTGCAAGTTTCTTGTGATGCTTTCTTACTTAGACACAAATACATACATGTAGAATAAGAGGAAGTGAGGTATGACAGTCATATCTTTCTCAAAGTGAAATTGATATAAATACACTAAAAGTTACATGTGTTCATTGCAGGATATAATTCTTTTATTGTTGTTTCTTCAACTCAAATCGTTTTGATGCATCTTGACACATTTTATGCCATGCAGATCAATCTAGGCAATGACCTTCTGAAGATGTCAATTTAAGCTGTAGAAACTTTAGTGATTGCTTCAACTTATCCTTACACCTAAAGATAGGTCTTCCTTTACCACAGTATCTCTATATTTGTTGGCCATACAAAAGAATTATTAGAATGCAATCACCTCTCATTCAAACATGTCCAAACCATCTGCACTGAATTCTCAGCAGCATGCTTTGATACTGGAGATATTACATTTTTCTATCATATTTTGCCATTTTGGTTCAGATATGGCACAGACATGTGAAAGGTTTCAAGTTTCTTTCTATATCTGTAGTAGAGAGTTGGTGCTTCTGACCCATACAATTGTGTGCTCAAAATTCAAGATCTATATACATTTATTTTAGTTTTCAGACTGATACCATGTTCATCCCACAAATGATGGGAAAATTTTCCAAAAGCACTTGTAGCCTTACATATTCTAACATTGGTTTCATCATCAATGGTACTCTTAAAGTTTACTGTACAAGATATTTAGATGACTTGACCCATTTGAGGGGTTTATTACCAATCATCACATTTGAATCTTGAGTGTGTTCTGTCCCAGGCTTTGGTGGGAATAAAACTTCAGTCTTCTTGATGCTGATGGTCCAAATGAGCTGCCACAGAAAACCTGTCAATCATTTCCTGAATCCCCTCAAATGCATGAGAAATTGAAGGGCAACCATCAGCAAACAGAAAAATTGCATAGAATTTCTTCTTTGGTCCTCTTCTTTGACCTTTTAGGTTTAATAGACCTCCTTCTCTGCATTGAGAAATCATAGCTCTGGTACTATGGACATGTGAATAGAACCTTGCAGGAAAGGATAGCAAGACAAATTCTCTAAGCCAAGACAACCAGCAAGATACCCAGGGGCAGACTAAGAGCAACATGGCTGGATAATGTTCATACTCTTAATTGGTTACAATTGCAAATCTAGCTGGAAAGTATAGTAATGTCCACTTCTGACAGGACCATATGGAGGACAAGGCAGGAGGTACCCAAGAATTCTACCCCCACAACCCTCTGAGGAATAGCAAGTGGCGAAAATGATGGATGGATGTTTTGTGTTTTGATTGTTTTGCATGTGTCTTTAGGTTTGTCACAAACACACACACACTCAGACACAAATAGACACATTTTAGATGAGGGTTAACCCTTCAACATTCAGGTTACTCTGGCAAATGTAATGCTCACTTATTCATATTACTTCGAATTATTTACTTTTAGAATAACATTGCATGGTAGATGTGAGAGGCTGGGTTTGGTGAGTTTGAAAATAAAGCAGTTAGAGTATTTTGGATGGATATGGCTGGTTTAAATACTGAAGGATAAAACAAGTTTCTATTGCAGTTCAGGACCTGCTCCCTCCTTTTAATTGCAAAAGAAAATGTAAACAAAGTAGTACTTGAAGACAGATGAAAAGTGTCCTGATTAAAACACAAAACTAAAGTTAAGGTGACTACATTAAACATAAATTCCAGACATCTTTTTAGCAATAAAATTTGACGCACTACTATAATTCTTGCTATCACATGAAATACAATTATTTTCTGAACACAAATAGACACTATAAACAATATGGCCATACAACACATGCCAGCATGGAAAACAGATGTTAAAGGATAATGGTGATGCCCTAGGAAAAAATACCATAACATTCTGCATTCTAAATATGGCAGGGTCTAACCTGTGTAATAAAGTGAGTCGAACAAATTTTCATCAAATGGATATTATATGCACAGGCATGGTTGTGTAGTTAAGAATCCTTGCAGTCACATGGTCTTAGATTCAGTCTCACAGCATGGCACCTTGGGCAAGTGTCTTCTACTATAGCCCTGGGCCAACCAATGCCTTGTGATCAGATTTGGTAGACAGAAATTGTGTGGAAGCCCATCATGAGCATATATATATGTGTGTGTGTGTGTGTGTGTGCATGTGCATTTGTTCCATCTATTCATAACCAGTGGAAGTTTGTTTACCTCCCTGTATCTTAGTGTTCAGTAAAAGAGACTGATAGAATAAGGACCAGACTTAAAAATTAAGTACTAGGGTCAATTTGTTTGACTAAACCCTCCAAGGCAATGCCCCAGCATGGCTACCATCCAATGACTGAAAAAAATAAACGATGAAAGTAATTGGTAGGTGCAAAATTTCTCTGGGAGATAAGCAGCACACAAAGGATATAACACCAGTGAGATTAAAGAATTAGAATGGATCTGTTTTATAAAGTCAATGGGTAAAAATAACAAGCATGTTTCGGTCTCATTACACCTCTTCAGTGAATCATATTTTACTCAGTTGGCAAGACTAAAAGTAATCAATACATCTGAAAATAGAGCAGCTCTGCAAAAACCATTTTACTATATGCATAACATAAATGCAGTCAAGTGACATAGTTAAGACAAGTGATAACTTAAGTCTTGTAATTTTAACTGGGCCATACATTATATACCAACCACTGTATTTTCATGAAAGCAATACTTGTCAAATGGAAGTTCTAAGTAGGCAATGAGGTCGAGATGAGGGAAAAAACCCCACTTAAGACCAAATTAAATAATTCTATGGTAATAATAATATATAGAAAAAGTATGATCGGAACTTTGCAACAGAATTTTAACAATAAGTAACATAAATAAATAACAGTTCAGTGCAAAGTAAAAAAAAAAAATGATAATTTTTTTAAATTTTAAATTGAAGTACACCAGACAACTAAGCGAAAACTCATTTCAGAATTCGAAAAAAAAAAGAAAAAATGGCTAGACTTACATAATAATAAGTAAGAGTAAAATAAAATTAAAAAATAAGAAAATATTATAATGAAACCAAGCTTAAAATTGTAACATGGATTGTTGAATAGAAAGAGATGAGGAAATGATGTAAACATAGAAACAACACTAACGATAGGCGATATTGATTTTCTATGGCTTAGAAGTGGCATACAAGATCTTTGTAAAAAAAAAGAAAGAAAAGAAAACAACTAATAATAATAATAATAATAATAATAATAATAATCCTTTCTATTAAAAAAAATAATAAATAGCACAGTAAGCACAGTTGTTGCTATGAAAATACCACAATACTGGACAGTTAGTGACAACTTTTATAGAAATGATGAATTGAGAAAAACATCAGTTTGTACAAATTATTTCCTTTAAGAAGGCAAAGAAAGAATGAGCTGTAAAAGCTATTCGTTAATAAGTTGAAGGTTTTTAGCTCTTTATTAACGGGGGAGAGAGCGGTGAGAGAGAGAAAATGTATTCCAACATGTGACTAAAATCTGAAGAATGTCAGTCTATATCTATAATAAAATTTTACATATCAAAAAAAAAAAAAATTGTTTTACAATTAAAAACAGACTGCAACAAATAACAATTTACAATCTCAGAATGTCTTTTATAAATTCTAGATTGAAAACCATTGCTCTCATGTTTATAATTTTCTTTTGTGATTCTATTAATTAATTATTCCCAATAATGAGTGACATCTTTATTTGAAAAATCTGAGATAATCAAAGATCATGCAGGTTGTAACAACAGAGCAAAAACTAAGGAAATATAAAAAACAAAAAAACATTAGGATCTAAGTAATCTTCAATCTCAAAAGCAAGAATTCCTCACAATAGATGTATAGAATATCAGAATAAAAAGACTTGTTAATTCTATGCAAAACTTAGTCTGCAATTTAATCTAGATACATGCAAAATAAATAAATAAAATAAAATAAAATAAAGTTTGCATGTTACATAGATTTCTTGAACAGTATAGATTGAAATTCATGTTCAGGTAGGGTTTTTTGTTTTGTCTTTTTTTTCTTTCTGCACACATTTGATGTTTGTTATATAAAGTGATATCAGACTGATGGAAGAAAAGGAATAATTTTGCTTTCAATAATAGACACCGATCATTGATCTCAACTAAGTAAGGAGTCTTAAATGTTGTTTACTAATGCTAAAAGTACTTCTCACAGAGCTAAGACACACCTAACAATGCAGATGTGGACTCATTAAGAAATGATGATGTTCTAATAGCAGTATGTCATATTCATAGATTTGCTTGGAACTGAAGCAGTGTTATGTACGGTAGTCTTTCTACGATCAGCTCAATAATAAGAGAAAGAAGAAAGATGGACAAAATGCTGCTAAATATTTTGCCCGGTGTGCTGACAGTTCCGCTACCTTGCCAGCCTAAGAAGAGCATATATCGATCAACTTGAGGAAGGCACTGAATATCAAGTTGAGGATATGAAGACTGCTATGGAAGATTAAGACATTTGGTGTGGAAGAATTGAATTGGTCCAGACAAATTGACAGACCGGACAGACAGATGGAAATAGATTACAAATAATGCAATGAGTGACCTGAGAGGTATTAACTATACATTAAAATGATAGTAACATAAATCCTTGACATTCATTGCACTGAATCATTGTGAAGATTGTATTTTGTTGTAAAATCTATAAACAGCAGCTTCGTTTTAGTTAGAGTGAAATCCAGAATCCAAGGAAACTGGTGATGGTCTGTGTCGATGATGTTTGGCTGAAAGAATTTGATAGACCCGAGTTACTCGCACTTTGAGAGTGAAAACAGAAAGAATAATGCTGTAGCTTGGAATGTAGACATTTACTTGCTGACAGCATGAGCAACAACTATAACACTTTCTGTTCTTCACTTTCAGATGAAAGATAAGACCCATTAGATTTAGTACTACCCATAACAATTGAACTGATGCACCTTTCCTATGAACACTTTCATTAACCCTTTCGATACCGTATCTATTTTGAGATATTCTGTGTTTCTTTGAATTATGTTAAATATAACAAAGAATTTAGTAAAATAACTTAGTTATCATTCAACAAGTGTTAGGAACATAAATTGTGACTAAGGTTTGGTGGAAGATTTTAATTCAAAACTTATGAAAACAAGACATTTGTACTCAAAGCAAGAGCCGGTTTCAGCCGGGTTGGTACTGAAAGGGTTAAGAAGAGCCCATCTTCTAGTAAGTTTTATCAAATTGATGTAGTGGCTGTTTGAAGAAAACATTGGTTGTGGAAGACTGTAATTTGAGGAAGGTCATGAAAGGAGGAAAAGCTGATGTGATGAATAGGTTTGAATGCGATATATGCAGCTGGCATGCTAAGATAAGCAGAGAGCTATTTTATTTTTTTTTGAAAAAGAATGTGTAGTAGTTACACTGTACCAGTTATATGAGCTGCACTAAAATACGAGGGCATTTGGTTAGGTTGTTGCACTTATGACTGTGAGATTGTGGGTTTGATTCTCAGACTAGGCAGTGCATTGTGTTCTTGAGCCAAACACTCCATCTCACATTACTCTGTGATCACTTTGATATATGATGTGCAGCACACCATGCACCTGCACAGGTAATATTGATTTGATGGAAGGAGTGAACCAATGTACGGCACAAACATTTGATTGCTATAAACAGATCTTCAGAGCAGGTTGTTCAGCAAGGAACTGCAGAACACTCACCTGTCATCTACAACAGGAGAGTCCACAAATAGAATCATCATCATCGTTTAACATCCGTTTTCTGTGCTAGCATGGGTTGGACAGTTCGACCGGGGTCAGGGAAACCAGGAGGCTGCACCAGGCTCCAGTCTGATCTGGCAGTGTTTCTACAGCTGGATGCCCTTCCTAACGCCAACCACTCCAAGAGTGTAGTGGGTGCGTTTTACGTGCCACCGGCACAGGGGCAAGATGAGGCTGTGGAAGGAAAACATGGAATGAGATGCTTGGGTTGTAGCTCAAGAGTGTGAGCAGTTGGGTTGCGGAAGCCAATAAGTTAATAGGTTATAACTCAGTAAATAGAATTATATAACATTTAAAAAAAGATATGTCACTTGGTCCTGTCAGTTTGGTTTAAATAGTGACAGTAATATTTTATTAAGATGTTATATGTATTTAAACACACATACTCACACACATATTACAAACACCACAATCTACAGGTATAACAGTTCATCTATATATAATGTATTTTTATTACACATATTTTTTAATATATTTTTTATATTTTCATTCTGTTATGTATATATATTCTTTATATTTTTTCATATTATATTTATAGTTGTTAATATTTTAATTCGTTTTGATTTTTTATTTCCTTCCCTTTTTTAAGTTTTTACAGCATAAATATCTGGTGGCAATATATAATTTTTAAACTTTTTCATAAAATTTGTTATATACTGCAATCTTATATTATCATATATTAAATTATACGTTATCCCCTTATTTAGTAATAGTTGAAATTTCTGTCTAGCCTTTATATATCAATATATTTATCTTTTGCTTTAATGGTATAAGTAAACTAAGTCTAAAACTTACTCCCTCCATTTCTCTCTTAACTTATATCCCACCCATAATCCTTTAAGAGGTATTCCTTTTAAATTTAGCAGTGGAACCATTGTAAATATTTGCTCTCTATTGATGAATATGTTTAAATATCTAACTTGTCCTTTATGCTTGAAGTCTATGCGGTCATCTGATGAGAATGGTTTCCTTTGTAATAATGTAATGCTTTTATCGATCAATTAAAGGAGTCGCTTGAAATGGCTGTAATGAATTGACACTTATACATCTTTGTTATTTATATATATATATGACAGGCTTCCAGACAAATTCACTCACAAGACATTGGTCAGCCTGGGGTTATAGTAGAAGACACTGGTCGAAGATGCCTCACAGTGTGGCTGACCCAAAACTACTTGGCTGCAAAGTGATCTTCTTAACCACAGAGTCATGCCTGTGTCTATGGAAAGTAAATGGTTACATTGTAAATTGTATGTTGGATTTCTTTTTTAGATAAAATACTAAAAACAATAAGGAATAAGAAATTAAATAAATGTGCAATTAAATTAAGATTGCTTAATACTGACATGATTTCCTATACTTAATACCATTTTAAAATTAAGAGCGAGAGAATTGAGGGCTTTAGTATGAAGTATGACAATACAAAGAAGAGGCATACCATAACTGTTGTTGACCTCTTCACTTCATGTGGTATTAAAATTAGATCACAGTCACACACTCACAAAGGCTTTTATTATTTTTTCTAAAAATATGCTACACTAATTAAGAATTACATGCAATAATGATAATAGTAATAAACCTTAATCCAACAACACATTCTAGAACCATCAACAATTCAAAAACAATTAGTAAGAGAAGCATACTTTCACATTGTTTCCTTTTGATTGTATTTTAAGTACACATGTCCCAAGTAACATCTGGAGACCACAAGCTAGCAAGGGGAACATCTACATGGTCAACTGACTTGCTTGAAGTAGCATCCAAATTCCCAACAAAGCATACCCTATCATTTTCAAAAATGAAGCACTATACCAAGGCTGGCCAACACAAGGCTTGCAGGCTGCATGCTTTCTTGAAATGGGTTTATTTAAACAAACATTTAAAAAATTTTATCAAAAACTAGCAGTATTGCCCGGCATTGATCAGGTTTGTTTCGACCCTTTAGAATTGGAATTTTTGAAAAGTAAAAATTTTGCATTATGTAGCTTGTTATTCTCTTTAAGTGAACATTTTTCTGGTTGAAATACACCGAAAAATGGTGACACAGCAGTCAAAAAATCGTAAAAAATAGGGATTTTCATAGAAAAAAAGCACCTTTTTG
>NC_043005.1:95732458-95772458 GCF_006345805.1 Octopus sinensis | reverse complement strand
TATCACAGCTGACTGCGCAATATATATTACATAGTCAACCAAAATATATTCATCTGTCTGGTTGCTTTTTTAAGTGAAAGAAATCAAATTATGTGTAAGGGTGGGATTTTCTCTCATGTGATGCCATAATAGTTGTAGATTCAATGGAATTGTTGCAATCTAAACACATCTGGATGGAGATGATTTGAAACTATAGACTCCATAATCAGTAACTGCATCTTATCAATCACATTTTTTTAAACAGATAGAAATCAAATCTTCTATACTAATTTAAACACAAAACTAACAAATAAACAAAACAGTAGAACAAGATTTTGAGTTCACTAACAATGTAGGAAAAGCAAGCAGGAAAAAGTTCAGGTGGGGATGGAGAACAAATAGGCACCAGAAAAATAAAGTGAAAGAGAGGCTGATTGTAATTGTAAATCTAAGACATAAATCCAATATACATAAAATGAGTTTGGCCTGGATAAGTTCTAATTGGGAATTGGGTAGCAAAGATAGAACAATAAATAAATAAATATATAAAATAAAATTAAAAGAAAAAGCTGATACTGTAAATCTCATTGAAAATTTGATTTTTATGTCAATAAAGTGTAGAGTTCATGATTTTCTGTAAACTAAATTTCAGGTACCCTATTGTCAATCTACTTAATATTTCACTGGACTTTCTTATCAGTAATAGCGTTCTATGTATGGCCCAGGTAGCTGAAACTTTTTATCATCAGAAACCTAACTGAATGTGAGTTCAAAGTTTTCAATCTAAAGTGTTATCAGCAGATCGAAAATATACAGGGAAATGATCATTGAGCAACAAACAACTTCATTTATACCTAATTACAATAGAAAGGATTAAAAAGTAGAAATAACAAGAGATAAAAACTAAGAGCTAATTCATGTCTGCGTATTAAAATAACAAAGTAATATAATCAAAAGGCATTTAATATTCAAGAAGTGAAAATATCTGTAATCATAAAGTTGTTTCAGTCATTAGACTGCGACCATACTGGGGCACCACCATGAGTTTTAGTCAAATTAACCCCAGTACTTAAAACAGATAGAACAAGTACTAGGCTTAAAAAAAAAAGTATTAGGGTCAAGTCATTCAACTAAAAATTCAAGTTAGTGCCCCAGTATGGCCACAGTCTAATGAGTGGAACAAGTTATAAAAAACAACAAAAAAGCAAGATAAAAGATAATGCGACTATTATGGTGTTAGGTAGGGCATCCAGCAGTAGAAACTATGCCAAAGCTGACATGGGGACTGATGCAGCCCTGCTGCTCACCGGATCCTGTCAAATGACCCAAGCCAGCCAGCATGTAAAACAGACATATGATGATGATGATGAAATGAATGCAGATTTGAAATACAAATATAAATTGCAATCTCAGATTTAAAAACAGGATGTGAGAAAAATAAAGGAGTAGCTAACTTGATTTACAACAGATTGAGGATGAGAATTGGAGAAAATGTTTCTGGGAAAATAACCAAGAGGACAAAGTTCTGGAAATGGAATTCTGGGTGGATTTGGTTGCTTGCTCATCATCATAATCACAAATCAGTGCTTTGAAGAACTAGCATAATGAAATATCAATTCTTAACTCAAGACAAAATAATTGAGGACAGCGGAGATAATGACCTACTGAAAATAGTAGCTAAATATCCCTCAAA
Organism: Octopus sinensis; assembly: GCF_006345805.1. NCBI lineage: Eukaryota > Metazoa > Mollusca > Cephalopoda > Octopoda > Octopodidae > Octopus > Octopus sinensis. The sequence goes on along the minus strand of NC_043005.1, from coordinate 95,770,786 downwards.
TTACATTCCTACTATTTCAACTCTTTAGCACTCAGGGATTGTGGAGGCTTGTGGCTTAGGGGTTAGGGTATCAGGCTCATGATCGTAAGACTGTGGTTTCAATTCCTAGACCGGGCAACATTATGTATTCTTGAGTAAAACACTTCATTTTACGTTGCTCCAATCCATGCAGTTGGCAAAAATAAGTAATCCTGCAATGGACAGCATCCCACCCAGGTGGGGAATGTATATGCCATGAAACTGGCCCTTACGAGTCGATATGACTCAAAAAGGTAACTTTACCGTTACTACTCAGGTGCTGCAATAGAAAACACTTGCCTAAGGTGCCATACAGCAGTACTGAATCCAGAACCATGTGGTTGAGAAGCAAATTTCTTACACCAGAGCCTTGCTGTGCCTATATTTCAATATTTTACCAAATTCAATATTTTAAACATTTCTTCAAATGCAGTATCTTCAACATTTTATGATGCTAAAGCTTAAGACTTAATTTTGAAGATAAAAACAGAGATTATATTAACCCTAATTAAAACATGCTGACAGCATTGTCTTTGTAAGTTAGACCAGGAAGAGAAATAGGTGCCCATGACCTTCTTTATTTGATCTTCTAGAATGCTTGTTTAGATAGAACATGTGGTAGGTCAATCTTTACGAGAGTGTTAAGTGGAGAGAAAATTGTAGAGGATGGCAATTCTGTGAAGAAAGGACTGAGCAAAGTTGTTTTTTACAAGGTTTGAATGAAACACAGTGAGAGTGGTAGGAGAAGGGGAGATGGGGAGATCAGGTAGACCTGGGTGGAATGGGGTACACAGTTTGATAGTTAAGCAACACAAGAAGAGGAGAGGTCAATAATGTATCAATATTTTGAAGACTACTTCAACGCTATTCTAGATAGAATAGAGCTAGTTTTGCAAGTTATTGATTTGTGATAAAGACTGGTATGGCATTTCTGAAGACAAACAAACCATAATTCACAGGAGTCCTAATACTGATTGAGGTGGAGTGATGCAGGGCAGCAAAAGCACTTCTGAAATAAATCAGCAGCACAAAATTACAAAGATAACAAAGCATCAACATAATTATTGGATGATAAAAGATATGCAGTGCACAGATTGTCCGAAATATATTTAGAAAAATAATGTGAGTTGCAGTTTGGGGTGATTGACAGTTGCAGACTTAAGATTGAGAAGATAAAAATAAATACAGGTAGAAATGGCGTTTGTTCAAGGCAAATGTGAAGAAAAGAGTGAACAGAATGGAGAGTGATAACCAAGAGATTGGAGGAGTATGAGTATAATAAGGGTAACATAGTGATAGGAGTAAGAAGATGGCAAGAGAGGGAGTAATAGAAAAAAGATAGTGATAGCTACAGATTGGATTTTGGTAAAGAGATTCAATAGAAAAAGCAGGAAGTGTGGGGCATGGTGGGATACCAAGAAGAATGGGTGATGGTTAAAATGAGTGCTGAATAGCAATAGAGATGAGGGAAGGAAAGCCAGAATAGCAGATGCTGATGGAAAGTGAGAAGAAGGAGAGAGAGAGTGGTCAGATTTAATGAATCTGTTATTAGACAGGCATCACTGTGGAAAAGAAGGGTGATGTTGGATTGAGACAAATCAAGTGACATCTCATTAAACAGGTGGCATGAGTGACAAATGAGTAGGTAATGAAAAATGTAGCAGATGGAGATTTAACAGAAACAAAGGGAGACCCAAAGTAGGTTTTTTTTATACAGCTCAACCTCCATCACCAACCACCATGTAAATGACTGCTTTGCAATGTTTGCGCAGACAGATGGCCGTTCTCCAATGCTACATGTTGCTTTTCATTGCATTTGTTATCTCCACTCCTAGTTGAGATTCATGGTCTTGAAATATGTCCATCCCATCATCTCCTGACTCCTTAGGTTCATCACATCATCTCATGTCTTCCACACGTTACATCAACTTCAAATGTTCCCTACCTCTTTGCACAGCTGGCATCCTCCCATTATATCACATGGCCCTGACAGTGCAGCATTCTCTCCTTATAAAACAGTAAAAACCAAGGGATTCTATTTCCTGAGGTTTTGGAAAATTTACTGGAATCGATTTATTTCCAAAATATAGCTAACCTTAACTGAAACTTGGTATCATGCCTTTCTACATGGTTAACTTTAATTTCCTGGTTTGCTGAGACCAGATGCATAAATACTTTACTTGGAAATAGGTAAGGGTTGGCAACAGGAATGGCATCAAGCTGTAGAAAACTGACACAACAAATCTCATCTAACCCATGCTGACATAGAAAAAGCAGACATATATAAATATTGATGATGATGATGATGAAGCCGATGACATGAATTAGGAATTTTGTATAACATTGTAAATCATTTGCTTCCCCTATACTGTATGGCTTTATAATCTCAGAAATATATCATAACTATTACACAGATTTTCTGTTGCAATAAACTCTAGAGTATAATAAAAGATTTGCTGGTAAGCTCAATAGTGAAAAGATGGAAAACATTTTGTTTTAGAAAATATTTCTTCTCAGTTGGGTTTTCTAGAATATTTAAATAACCAATAAATATGCATTATTTCTGTACACAGTATGGAGAATGCACTGTTAAATATATAGTTTATTTTAGATAATTTATTAAAAAGAAATATTGGAGGAATGACACTGTATGTAGTGTTCTACTTTACCAAAAGTTATATGTTCAAATCATATTACAGGCACATTTTTATATTTGCTTAAGTGAATCTAGTTGATTTTGAAGAAAATTTCAATATTATATTCATTTATTTTTTCTGCCAAAGCAAAAGCAGTCAATTTTATTCACCTGAATTCAATCTTATAGTTGGATGGCTTGCATTAGGAAATGAAATATTTGCTTCAACAACTAATACAAATTCTCCAAATTTGATAAATTATATATACATACCTGGACATCAGAATAATATTCTCCATTTTTCAAAGAAGCTAATACAAGTTAGTTTGCTAACTTTGAACTAATGAAGAACAATTATTATTTCCATCATTTTTATTAAGGATCTCCTATAACTATGACAAATTGTAAACACGCTCCCTCCTCTCTCTTTCTCTCTGCAAGTCACTATACAAACATGAAATGGTGTCTCTCTCTCTCCATCAGTGGTTCCATCAAAAATTTATTTAGGTAAGTAATCAGCCTTCTTCAATACCAGTAGCTTGTGAAGATGATATAGTCTTTATTTCTCAAGGATAATGTTGAGTGAGCATGTTAACTAAGCATATATTTTATTTTTTATTTTATTTTATCTAGTTTCAGCTCAAGAGCTGTGGCCATGCTGGGGCACCGCCATTATTTATTATTTCTCGATTGGCAGAACTGTTAGAGCATCAAAAAAGCACACTGTTGTATTTGTTCTTAGCCATTACATTCTGAGTTTAAATTCCACAAAGAGCAATTCTACCTTTCATCCTTCCAAGATCAAACAAAATAAAGTACCAGTCAAGTACTGAGATCAATATAATTGATTATATTCCTCCATCAATTTCAGGACTTGTGTCTATGTAAGAAATCATTAAGGTTCTCTTCTAACTACTAGAAATTGTGTATATGCTCTCTCTGGTAGTTAACCTTTAAACATAGTGTGTAAAAAATGGTGTACCTCACTCACTATCTTGGCAAGTATGACCCACCATTACTCAAACTGTTCCGACAACAATGAAAACTCCTTGTTCAGCTTACTAGCTAAATTCAAAGTCTTATACTGTGGCATGGAAATTCTCAGCTCCCTTCCCCATTCCTTATGGAGAGATCTTCCTTTTCTGTTATTTGCCCAGACTGAAAGGTTGATTCCTGACAAACTGTACCAGGAGTGTCCCATCTGGCGAGTAATCAAATATTTTTTTCTGTCTACACCATGATGGACATGATACCACAAAAGTACTTGAAGCATTAACCACTCTAGGAATTCAGATACTCAAAACTAGCCAACCAACTTGTCTACTGTATTCTGGATTACAGAGATGCTGCCATAAAGGTAAGAGTTAGCAACAAGATCAATGAGGAATTTAGCATGTAAGTAGGTATCCATCAGAACTCAGTTATCAGCCTCCAAATGTTTAATTGTAATTCATGGGAACTTTTGTATGCTGATAACTTAGTTAAATTTATTGAAAAATTAAGAGAAGAAATTTCAAATGTGGAAACAAATCTTTAGAATTGGGAATTCCAAAGTCTTAGCAAGAAAGAAAACAGGATCCTATTATCATCTGGGCAGTAGCCATGTTTAGTATCCCAAAAAAAGACCAGTTAGGAACTGTATTCATTATAACCAATATAAAATTATTCATGCATAAGAAGTGCAGTGGGATTACAAAGGGGCTGGCAGAAAAATATAACTTTGCATGTAGCAGATAGGCTGGAGTAGTTAGCGCTAAGAGAAACAAGATATAAATTCTTTCAAATGATTAACAAAAAAAAAAAAAAAGTAGTTGATAGCTTCTAAATAGTAATAGGGGAGGGTGGGTGTTTAGAATGAATAGCAGCCAAAATAAGAACAGGGTGGAAATTGGAAATGTCCAAGGCACTATTAACTCTGATGGCAACAAAGAGTGAAGAGCAGAGTGTATGATGTTTGCATACAAAGTGCAGTGGCTGTAGAAAGGCTGAAAAGAAATGGAGTGAGCATAGTTCTGGATTTATAATGATAACACACCTGAACAATAGAGTACAAAGGAGTTGGTACAAGCATAAGATGCATATGAAAGGTAACAGTTAACTAATGGGGTACAAATGAGATGGTACAAACATGAGATGCATTTGAAGGATAACAGTTGAATAATGGAATGTCAAATAAGCTAAGTGGAAGGAAAATAAAGAAAAGATACATGTTAGGAAAACTGATTTCAGATGTAGTAAGCTGGATGTCCACCATTAGTCCAATGAACTGTGAAAAAAGTGATGACCTATCAACAGATGTATTAGTGTCAGTTTGGTTGTCATAGTGTGCTGGCCAAACAGAATTGGATCACACATTATTGAGCAGGCAGAGGTTACTAATGGAAATTTAACCAACTATCCTACTGCTGGAAAAAAAAAAGGGAAAGAGAAAGAGACCAAGGGATATACAGAAAAGGAAAGAGAAAGAAACATGAAGCCATGAAAACTAAGAAAACTGAATCTATGTCAACTCATAATACATTAGGGAAATAACTGAGAGCAGTTTAAAACTGTGTCAAGAGGTCGGCTCTTCCTGTTAGAATCACAATACAAAGTCACATCATTAGATAATACAACAACAATACACAAGAAACATGCTCTCTTAGAAGTTTGTCTAATCAGATTGGAGACTGAGTCACTAGACAGTGTTTGTCCAGTTTGCAAACCAAAATTTAATCTACAAATATAGTTGTACATGTCGAGCAAGATACATAGGATCTATCAAACAACTTTATTGCAGGATTCTTAGGAGCATTTCTTCAAAGCCATAACACCCAGTGCAGTGTTCTAACACAAACCAACACATGGAGGAAGCATATTAACACAGAATTTAGCAAAAAAACAGCAAAACTGTAAGCCTCTAGAGGGCTGAAATGCACTGCACTAAAAAACTACAACTCACCTTGAATTCTGGAGTTAACTGGACACATGGGAACACACACACACTGACATATGCATGTATATAAATATACACGTAATAGATGTATTTATATATAAATTTTTTATACACACACACATTTCATTATCCTCATAGATGATAATGATGCTCATTATGAATGGTGGCATGACTCAGATGAAAGTATGTTGGAGCAGAGCTTTCAATGGCCAGATGCCCTTCTTGTCACAAACACAGAAAAAAAAGTTTTCATAAAAAGCCATATGAAATTCATAAAAAAAAAGGCAACACATTATTTTCTTTTACTATAGCTCATCAAAGCCTTGTGAGTGGATTTGGTAGATGGAAATTGAAAGAAATTTGTTTGTGCATATGTGTGTGTATACCCCTGTCTATTATATGATGGTTGTAAATGAGCATCAGTTATACAAGCAAGGTTATCTGTTTTCAGTCCTCCACGAAAATACTACTTTGCTCGGAAACAGGTGAAGTTTGTTGACAGGAAGAGCATCCAGCAGTAGAAAAATCTGTTACAACAAATTCTGTCTGACCAATGCAAGCTTGGAAAAGTGGATGTTAAATGAGGATGATGATTGTATTTGACAGAGATTGTAAATTTCTTGTGAACAGTTAATTTGATTTGTGTGTATTACTGTCATGTATTCTTGCTAACTCTTTCAGACATGCAAAGGAAAACATGATAATTATTGTTAATAATCTATAGATTGATTATTAATTTAGTTGCTATCTTCACATCAATTTCTACATGAAAAATCAAGAAACCAAGATCATATCAATAACACAAAAGTTAGATTATTGCCTTTTTTTTTAATTAACCAAACATCAATTCAGGTAACAGCAGTATATGGTATTTTCCGGAAGAAAAACAGATAAATATAGACACTCACACTTCTTATACATTGGAAATAACAGGACACATTCTCTCTCGCCACTACGTTCTGAGTTCAAATTCCGCCGAGGTCGACTTTGCCTTTCATCCTTTCAGGGTCGATAAAGTACCAGTTATGCACTGGGGTCGATGTAATCAACTTAATCCCTTTGTTTGTCCCCTCTGTGTTTAGCTCCTTGTGGGCAATAAAGAAATATATTTATATTTTAGTGTTTTTTTTTTAACATGTGGCTGACAGTGTGTCAATATTTTCTAAGATAGACATAAGACATTAAACTGGACTGAAGTGGGTAAACAAAACCCCTGCTGTACTTGACTGGTACTTATTTTATTGTCACTGGAGAGATGAAAGGCAAAGTTGACCCGAGGAAGATTTGAAAAAAGAAAAAAAAAACCCACATAATTTGAGTCTTTAACCCTTTAGCGTTCAGATTAATCTGTCAAATGTAATACTTATTTCTTCACATTATTTTGAATTATTCAAGAGGGGTGTCCACAATATTTGCTTGTAACTTCGTTAATCTTTTACATACAAATTTTAAAATTTGTCAGTGGGTGCTTATATACCGGTGGTAATTTTAGCTGATCTTTCTGATTAAATTTGACTTTTATGGGAACGTAAATTTAATTAATAGGTGTAAAAACAATAGCATTATAGATAAACACTAAAATTGAAGTTCTTAAGCATCTTACCTGTTTGATTTATTACTAAAATTATCCCAGATGTCAACTGCCAACTATTTTGCCACTTTTCAAGATGAAGTACATTAATTTGAATTAGAATACAAGTATAATCGGCACAAGATTTTATTCTTTCTCTATATTTCATTCAAACATTTTCATTGAAAATAAAGTACAAAACTCTTTTACTAGCTAATATACCATTGGCTATGCACTCTTACACAATTTAATGAATACATTTACATTATAGAATGCATCCAATAAAAAAAGCTCATTAACAGGTGAGACAATGGTGAAAACAGGTGTGCAACAGACTGAAAATCAACATGTATTTCTCACTTTCACATATAATTTTAGTTATGCCATATTTCTGTCATGAAACAGCCCAAAGCACCCTTTACACAAGGGCACTTTGCAAAACGAACACATACATAAGGTCTCAACCTGATAACCTTTTGCAGTTTTTTGTTTTTGCAGTGAACATAGTCTGCAAACTTTTATGGAAATCAATATTTTCTCTGCTGACATCCACCTCAGTTAATTTTGCTTTCCTCCCAGTTCTGTGCTCTCTGGAAGAAAAGCTCTCATGTAACTGAGATGCGATGTCAACCCAAAATTTCAAATGGTTGTAATCCTTTGGTGGCGAAGGTACCTTGTGGCTTTTTACATTAAGAATATATGAATTAACTATAGTTAGACATAATGCTGGAGATATATGGATTACCATACCTTATATCAGGACTCCAGTAGTTCCACATTCAAGGAAGCTGCTTGATACTAAACATAATGTTTAGAGTAAAAAAAGCTCACACTTCCGCAGTATCAGTTGGTTGCCATAGTGGGTAGGGTCTTCCACGAATAGAAATTATGCATTGAGCATATTTATGTTTCCTCCATGACAGTTTCAAAAAACCTTTTCGTTAGAAATAAAAATAAATATTTGAATGTTTAAGCATCGGGAGGTATACTGTGTTGTTGACTAGTCTTTTCTGTGAAATCGGGAATTGTGGTTGATGTAGTAATCTTCAACCATGTTGCCATAATGTTTTCAATATCATTTTCATTATGAAAATCTTCCTCATCTGACAAAGATTCATAAATATCAAAATCAGATTCGTCCAAAGACAAATCTTTGTTGTTTTCGTTTATATTTCGTACATCATGAGTAAAACTTTCAAAGTTGGAATCGCTACTTGGTGACACCATATCATTAAAATCTAAGATATACACTTCTCTTTAAATGATGAAAAAAACCCAAGAAGTCTCAAAACTTTCACAGTATTTTTACTTGAATTAAGGCAGGAAAGGCTTTATCTTACATTATCTCAAAGCAACAAGAGTTCAATAGTGAGATTTGTTTATTTTTTTAGTGATTTCATAGAGGAATAAGATATGGCCAGATTTGGCCAATTTCAAACAAATAAAGGGGAATTATTTTTGGCCAGTTTTGGCCAGTCTGAACACTAAAGGGTCAAACAACAGAAACATAATCTGTTAGAATTAGAATTTTTTTTTTGTTTGTTTTTAAAGTATTTGTACAATTCCTTCAACAGCTAACAAAGTTCTACCACAACAACAAAGAATACAAAATTGAAATTAATGAAGACTGAATAGATCATTAAACAAGAAAATGCTATCAGTGAAAGATAAAAATGAAAACGGCAGATTAATTAAAGTTATCAATTAAGAGGCAACTGAAAACGATACTATCGAAAGAAAGAGAATATCTATCAATTATTTTCTATATGAAACACTACACATGCATAAAAGGTGAGTAGTTAGCAGCAGAATCAAGAACCAAAAGATTATATTGCAAGTTCCAACATTTCAGTTGTTTGCAAAACGCCAAGTTACAACAACAGATTGTCTCAATGTAATTAAGTCCATTTAGTAGCATTCATACCAATTAGATGGCAATGGTAAGAAAATATAAACTCGTAAATCATTATAATTAGGATCTATTAGAGGGATCTAGAGACCTTAGTAGTTCTGAAGTATGATAGATCTTTTATTTCTTACTTGTTTCAGTCATTGGACCGTGCACATACTGGGGCATCAGCTTGAAGAATTTAGCCGAACCGATGGACCCCAGTACTTATTTTTTAAAGTAAATATGGTATATGTTCTGTCAGTCTCTTTTTGCCAAACTGCTAAGTTATAGGGACATAAACAAACCAACATTGGTTGTCAAGCAGTGGTGGGATCCAAACGTACGTGTGTGTGTGTGTGTATCAAAGCAAGAAACTCAGAAGAGGGCAGCTGTGTCGTACTCCCTCTATTACCAAATACTAATCACATAAGAATGGTCACTGAAAATGTGATGACACGTTTTCAGTGACCATTCTTATGTGATTAGTATTTGGTAATAGAGGGAGTACGACACAGCTGCCCTCTTCTGAGTTTCTTGCTTTGATACACACACACACACACATATATATATATATATATATATATATATATATGTATGTATAATTATATATAAAGGCCTTCTTCCAGCTTCTGTCTATCAAATTCAGTTATAGGATTTTGCTCGGTCTGGGACTATAATAAAAGATACTTGCCCAAGATGCCATGCACTGGAACTGAAACAGAACCATGTGGTTTGGAACAAAAGAAGTTTTTCCAAAACTTACTTCTTGGGGAATTTGCAGGCTATGCATGAAAGCATTCTCCATTTACCCTAGAAGATTGCAAATTTCAAGTGTATATTTTATTTGGGATTACACTTCATGAGTTGCCTGTTTGTTGGAGACATCTTTAATTTTCTTTCTGCTGGTCAGTTTGTCAACTTCTGACAGAAGTACCAGCAGATACTTCATGGTGACAGGATGTGAGATTTAAACTCTGAAGGCACAGAACCAACTCAAAAGTATATTGTGCTTTTCATGATGACTGGCATCCGTGCTAGTGGGGTGCAAAGAGCACCATATGAGTGTGATCATTGACAGAGCGGCTATTCGAGTATGATCGTTACCAGCGTCACCTTACTGGCACTTATGTCAAGAACACCATCTGAGCGTGATCACTCCCAGAGCAGCCAATTGGCTTCCGTACCCGTGGCATGTAAAAGGGCACCATTCGAGCGTGATCGTTACCAACATCGCTTCACTGGCACGTGTAAAAAGATTCGAGCGAGGTCATTGCCAGTACCACCTGACTGGCCCCCGTGCCGGTGGCACGTAAAAAGCACACACTACACTCTCGGAGTAGTTGGCGTTAGGAAGGGCATTCAGCTGTAGAAACTCTGCCAGATCAAGACTGGAGTCTGATGCAGCCATCTGGTTGCCAGCCCTCAGTCAAAATCGTCCAACCCATGCTAGCATGGAAAACGGACGTTAAACGATGCTGATGACTTCTATAAAAAGGGTTTCTTCCTGGATGAAGAACTGCAGCTTCAGGTTTTTCAACAACATATATTTTCAGTACCTTTTATCTTTTACTTGTTTCAGTCATTGGACTATGGCCATGCTGGGGCACTGCCGTGAAAGGTTTAGCGGAACAAATCGACCCTATTGATTATTTTTTAAAATCTGGTTCTATTGTTCTAATAACTCTGCTAATTCACCATCTTACATGAGATGCTCTTACATACAGAGTACCAAAATAGATTTTAAACCAAAAGCAGACAACCATGATTTCACAGAAAGAGTCAGGTTTGGAAAATGATTTTCAAACATAATTTGTGCTAAGCAGTTATGTTCCTTGTTAAGGTTAGCTGTAAAAATATTAACCAGATGTTCACTGATGTACACCTAAGCTAAACATTAACAGAATAAAAAAAATTACCTGATCAGGTTTAGAATGTTAAGATGAGTTTAGAGAGAAGTGAATACAGAGACATCAAATATTGAACTACTGGAATGTAAGTTAACCACTTCACTAGATTCCTGTTTTGATGATGCAAAGAAAAAATATAATAGTTTGTACAAAACAATAACATAATTCACACAAATACACATGCAGACATGAATCATGTGGTCTTTGGTTAAGCTCCACTGTGCAGCACCATGGACAAGTGTTTTCCACTATAACCCCAGGCTGACCAAAACCTTGAGAGTGAATTCTCATCATGTGTGTATGTATCATATACATTTGTGTGTGTGTGTGTGTCTTATAGAGAGACATCTGCACATACATATATATGATTGAATGTTTCTGTTTAAAAACGAAGGAAAACCATAATGTAAGACAAAGCACCCAATGCATAAGTCCAATAATCATTCACTAAATAATAATGGCAATCATAATTATTCGTCCAGAAGAGCCTGGTTCTTTTATCGCTTTATTTGTGCATTAATAATTGTAAAAAAATTACTGATTTAATTATTTAATTGTATAATAATTTATTTATGAAATTATTTTTCAAAGAGTTCTTAAAGAACATTTTAAATTAATTGAATAAATAAGTTAATGAATGAGTTTTAAAAGAATTCATGATTTGATGATTCACTAATTATTCAATAGATAATAATTATTTATTCATGCATTAAATTTAAATTCCTATTGACATGAACTTATCTATTTCCTTATTAATGCATTAACTTTGAACTCTGACTATTGAGGGGAAACAGCGTGCTTCCCTACGTACAATTCTGTAGAGAAAGAACTCAGACCAGTCTCCTAAGAGTCATTGCTCTATGAAATGTGTGTGTGTGTGCATGTGCGTGTGTGTGAGTAAGTATGGCTGTGTGGTAAGAAGCAGGTTTCCCAACCACATGGTTCCAGGTTCATTCCCACTGCATGTTACTTTGGGTAAGAGTCATCTACTATAGTCTCAGGCTGACTAAAGCCTTGTGAGTGGATTTCGTAGATGGAAACTGAAAGAAGCCCATCGTATATATATAAATGTGTGTTTGTGTTTGTCACCAACTACTGTTTGACAAACGACACCGATAGTGTAAGTACCAGGCTTAAAAAAAATAATACTGGAGTTGATTCCTTTGACTAAAAATTCAAGGTGGTGCCCCAGCATGACCATAGTCTAATGACTGAAACAAGTAAAAGATAAAAAAATATATGTATATACACAGGCTTAAGAGTGGCTGTGTGGTAAGTAGCTTGCTTACCAACCACATGGTTCCGGGTTCAGTCCCATTGCATGGCATCCTGGGCAAGTGTCTTCTACTATAGCCTCGGACTGACCAATGTCTTGTGAGTTTATTTGGTAGACGGAAAGTGAAAGAAGCCTGTCGTATATATATATGTGTGTGTGTGTGTTTGTCTCCCCCCCACAATTGCTTGACAACCGATGCTGGGGAGTTTATGTTCTCGTAACTTAGCAGTTCGGCAAATGAAACCGATAGAATAAGTACTAGGCTTACAAAGAATAAGTCCTGGGGTTGATTTGCTTGACTAAAAGTGGTGCTCCAGCATGGCCACAGTCAAATGACTGAAACAAGTAAAATTTCAGGAGATAAGACACTGCAAAAATTTCTTCATTTTTCTTCTTTTTTCTCCCCCACTAAGTCAAATCACCTAAGCTAGATAAATACATCCTACATCAAAGCTAAACAAACACATACACATGTTTACAAAAAGGTTTGTGTACGAAAGCCTGCGAGTGAAAGGAAGAGAGACAGGAGGACGATACTCACAGAAGCACCTTGTTTACCTATGTACATAAGTATTCCCATATGTAATTCAAAACACTATGCACATACGGGCATAGGCACGCATATATATATATATATATGCATGTATATATACAAACACGTGAATATATATATATTTATATACATATGTATAAACACACACCACACACACACATATATGCATGTATACATACACAAAGGGCACAAATACTGCTTTCACAGTAATATAAAATGTTTTGAAAATATTTCAACACCAGACACATCCTGAAACCAAAGACAGTTATTATTAAAACACTGACTAGTATTATATATATTTATGTTGTTTATGAAGCAATAAATCATCAAATATTTTCCATTTATTATTTCATGTTTATTTTCTATGCTAACATGAGTGAGATGGTTTTTTATGAAAGCAATGCTTTTTTTTTCTTTATTTACAGCTAGATGCCCATTCTACTCCTTACCACTTAACCGTGAAGTAGGAGTAAAACAAGCCAGTCAGAGCTATGTGATGTGCCTGGAGGCATAACGATATTTGCATAAGGATTAAACTAATTAACTGTTGTCAGTACTCTAGCACTGTAACTACACAAATGTCCTCCCTCGCAATTTAAAACAGCTATTTTGGTTTGTGCTGTAATTGCTGTGCATCCCAAAGGTTAGGCCATCTCTTCATAGTAAATAATGAATACTTCAGCATTGAACAGATGCTAACAAGTGTGATTTACAGTAGATGAGGCAGCTGCTTACACACAATGATTATGATAATGTGCTGATAACAATAAACATGTGTGTCATCTCATCTGTTAAGACTGTCTTATTTCATGCCAGATCTAACAAATTTATTCCTATTTTCATTTAGTCTCATTCTCTTGTAGGTACCCATCTATAGGGAAGGGGGTGAAAATACTCCACTTATGAAAAATACCTATGTTTATAAGTTTAATTTTGGTAAGGGGCAATCAAGGAATTAAGAAGATTAAAATGTTGATAACTTCTTTAAGAATTTGATTGAATAATAAACCAAAAATCACTTAAATATCACATACACACAATACAATTGCTATTATTAACGCTCTGAAACAATTTTTGTTAAGGAGCTCTTAATGCTCAATCAGAATGGCCAGAACCAAACATCCCTGAGCAACTGTTATTCAGGATGTGAGATATTTAGGGATAGGTTGTCAGGATATTAATAATAACATATGTGTGGTGTGTGATATTCTATGAAATATATTTTCCATGTGATTTTTCTCTTCCTCCTCTTCTGTAAATCATCTAAGTACAACACACACACACACTAACATACAACTTATCTATGAGCCTCTATGCGCTTTGCTCAACCTGCAAGAAATAGTAACAAAAACTCCTTCAAACTTTACCCAACTACTTATTAAAAAAATCACACATTGAATATTGTAGCCCTAGATGCATTACTTGTAAAAATGATGAGATAGTCATAGCAACTAGCACATTTTTATCATAGAGGTCTGCTGCTCAAACTAATACTAAACAACAAAATACTGCTTACCCACCTTAATGTACCAACAACTACTTATGCCTATTTTTCATAGGAAAAGAGGTGTATGCAAATTTAAACTTATTGGTAGCATGTAAAAAACACCTTTTGAGTGTGGTCATTACCAGTACCGCGTGACTGGCCCCTGTGCCGGTGTCACGTAAAAGCACCCACTACACTCTTGGAGTGGTTGACGTTAGGAAGGGCACCCAGCTGTAGAAACTTTGCCAGATCAGATTGAGCCTGGTGCAGCCTCTAGCTCACCAGTCTTCAGTCAAACCATCCAACCCATGCCAGCATGGAAAGCGGATGTTAAACGATGATGATGATGATTGATAAGCAACAAATACTTGCCCACTCTCATGCTGAGTCCTCTGTCTGACTCATCTTTGTAAACTACATTGACCTCTACTAATCAACTTTACACTATCCCATTTGATGAATTTGTTACTTATCATCAGAAAGAATTTCAAATTACTACCAAATACCAAACTAAGTAATTTATTCAATCTTTCTTCACAGAACAACATGACAGAAAAACTTTTTTTTCTCTCCAACACTTCAATTACATAAAGCTCACCCAGTCTAGGGAGGTCAATATAAAAACTAGGCACAAAGCATTTCTTATCCAGACTAACTACAGAAAATAGCCATTTAATATAATCCAGGATAATGTTATTAAATGGTTATTATCCCAATTGATGGGCTCCAAACTCTTCAATTGAAATTAATTATCAGCCAGCAATTATCATAAAAAAAAGCTTTGTCTCAAACTTACAGCAATAAGCATTTCATACTATAAACTGGTTGCTATTCATTACAATCACTCCTACTTTCTAAATCATCCTTATGTATAACAACCAGCTCTCTTTCTTTCCCACACACACACATCAAATGACTCAATTTTAGAAGTTTCTATTAATGAATAATACACAAAATATATCTAAATCTTAATTCTTATTTCTTTATTGCCCACAAGAGGCTAAACACAGAGAGGACAAACAAGGACAAAGGGATTAAGTCGATTATATCAACCCTAGTGCGTAACTGGTACTTAATTTATCGACCCCAAAAGGATGAAAGGCAAAGTCAACCTCGGCGGAATTTGAACTCAGAATGTAACGGTAGACGAAATACCGTTAAGCATTTTGACGGGCGTGCTAATGTTTCTGCCAGCTCACCGCCTTTAAATCTTAATTTTTGCTACAGAAAAAAGATTGTAATATAAAATCCTAACAAAAAAAAAAAAAACCCTCCATCACATTCAATTACAAAGTATTTGCCCAAAGCTTAAAACAAAGATGTGAGAACCAGTAAGTAACCAAATCTACAACACTGCCAAAACTGCTTCTCAAAGGTTAGGTCACCTCTTAACACTTAAAAAAAAAAAAAAAGAATTCAGTGTTGAACAGATGTGAGCACTTTAAAAATACAAGTGTGATTCACATTAGGAATCTGGGATGGTGAGATGCTCCACACACACACACTCCATATCCAACCAAAAAAGCCTTCAACCTTATTGGTAAGTAATTCACTCAACAACATGTTACAGCCACTTTTACCTTTTACTTGTTTTAGTCATTAGACTGTAGCCCTGCTGTGACAATGCCTTGAAGTCAAACATTCGACCCCACTACTTATTTTTTAAAGTCTATTGGTCTCTTTTGCCAAACTGCTAAGTTACAGGAACATAAAGCAACACCAGTTGCCAAGCAGTAGAGGAAATATACAGGACTTAGATGTAATCATATCAAAAGATGCATCTTTCACCAGACATATCACCAAACTGACCTCTAAATGTGGACATCTTATGGGACGAATCCTACAAACCTTCATGACAAGAAGTCTGGTAGTCATGTTGACTCTATGGGAAAGTTTAGTTCTGAGCAGATTAGATTACTCTCACAGTTTTGGCCTCCAAACTCATCTAGTCTCATAAAAGAAATTGAGGGGTTACAAAGAATGTTCACAAGTAAAATAACTTTGGTTAAAAATCTTTAATTACTGGGAACATCCAAAAGCTCTGAGTCTCTACTCTCTCGAATGCTGAGGAAAGAGATATACTATTATATATGTACGGAAAATACTGGAAGGGCATGTTTCAAACTTCAGCATTAGAGAGAATTTTAATACATGAACTAATAGATACTGTCAGCTTCCAAACATACCATCTTTGAAATTGCAAGCAAAAATACTCTATTGTACTAGTTTGATATTTAGAGGTCCTCAATTATTCAACTGCCTACCAAAAGAAATCAGAATTTAAAAGGGACCTCCACTGAAACATTCCCAAAAAATATTGGATAAATTCCTAACGATGATACAATATAAGTCAACCATTCATGGAAGATCAGCTGCTACAAACACAATCATAGACCAATTTCGAGTCATAAAGTGACCACAAAACTGATAGAAAATTAAGGCAGTGGTCCAGCATGGCTGCAGTCCTAAGACTGGAACTATTAAACGATTAAAAGAATTTATATATATTCACAACTCCACTAATCTGCTGAAATTCAAATCTGAAATTTTCAGCAGATATAAACATCTGGATAAGTTTCTGTTGGCAAATTGGAAAATACCACCTTCTGCAGATTGAGCAGCTGTACTGCAGACTATCGATCCCTATCCATTTCAGCCTTATGGTTTTACAGTTAAAGTGTACATAACTCTAATTCTCTCCCGCTTTTTTTCTTTCTTGTTTTCCGGTATTTTCAACCTTCTACATTCCTTTTCTCTTATTCTATTATCCTGTTTTAGCTTGTTATGCATGTGCACAGAGCCTGAGGATTGTGTGAAGACACCAGATGTGTTATAAAATGCTGAGTTGTTTACATCACATGAAACTATTAGCAGCTCATAAAAACATATGTGCTTATTAAATAATATTTATCTTTCACCCTAGTATTTCATTGGTACTTAATTTATCAACCCTGAAAGGATGAAAGGCAAAGTTGACCTTAGCAGAATTTGAACTTAGAATGTAGTGGCAGACAAAATACAACTAAGCATTCTGTCCGGTGTGCTAATGATTTTGCCAGCTCGCCACCTTAAATAATAAAAATAATAATAATAGAGTTAAACAATCAGCTATGAATTTGTACTAGACTCAGTATTTAATCACTTTTTCTTGATAAGCACTACACATAAATTTCTTTCTGGAAAATCTCAGAGACTTGTTTGGTTTAGAGAAAGAAATATTACAGTTATGTACAACTACATACCATTGTATAGAGTTTTCATTCCAAAAGATTCAATCCCAAAGGAATTTTTTTCAAATATAGCATGGGGAACATGTGACTCGGGTTGCCAATTTCTATAACTGAATCTAAACCATACATACATACAGCTTCTTCACGATATTTCTGGATAGCAATATTATTCTAGAAAGAATCAGTGCAGAAGAGTTTATTTTTTAAATGAAATATATATCATTTAGAATATTTGCTGATCTCAAAAATCCAAACGATTAATATGGTGACCTTTATATATGATTTACTAATACAAGTGTATTTATATCAGTTTTTAATACGGTTATTTGTGTGTATGCATACTTAGAGAAATGTCACTAGAATAGTAGCACATAAACAATAACCACCAGTCGATGGATTAACAAAAAGGTCTTTGAATTTCCCAGAAAACAAAAAAATTATTAATAGTCAGCAGGAAAATAAACAAAGTAATAGGCAGGCATCAGTTGTAATATACCAGTATTAAAAGGAACAGGAATAATGTTAAAAATGAAATAAACACCCACTCATAGAATGTAAGCTTCTAAATTATACAGAAGTATAAGCCAGCAGTAATATCATATAAGCTACTGAGTCATTGAAATACTACCACAGATGTTTTTATGTAATGATTCAGCAGAAGATATAGGAGTAGTTTCCCATCAACTTTGAATTTGGAGTTCAGCATCATCATCATCATTGTTTTAATATCCATTTTTCCAGCTTGCATGTGTCAGACAGAATTTATTGAAGCAGATTTTCTACAGTCAAATGCCTTTCCTGTTACCAACCCTCACTCGTTTCTAAGCAAGGTAATATTTCCTTGTGACCAGTCAAGTTTTCATGGAAAATTGGAAATGAATTACACTGCTTATATGACAGTGACACTTGTTTCTAACTATCACACAATGCCAAGACAAGGCAGCATAAACACATGCACACACACACACACATCAGTGGTGACTCCGGCACTTGGGCTGTTTGGGCTTATCGCGAGTAAAAATTTAGTGAATGAGTGTTTGCAAGCTGATTTAATTTCTGTCAACACTGACTTCAAGTATGTAATTGCAGCCCATAATTCAGGCTCCTTTTATTGAACCTGATCACAATTTATTTATTTTCATTCAGCATCTGGCAGTTGTCTTAGAGGTGCCCTGTGTCAAAAAATATCATTCATAGCAGATGTTCTCTTGACATTGTTCACACACACACCTGACTTGGGGCTCAGAAGTTACAGCCAGAGTTGTTATTGATAATCATAGAAATTAAAATTAATCCAAATTCTGTTTCCTTGACCAAAAAATTTCTATAGAGATTAGGATTTAAATTCCAATCTATGAAAAGTTTCCATTCAACAATATTCTTAAAGGAATGAAAAATTATTCCAACAACTCTGGCTAATACAAACAAGCTTGGCAGGTTTAAAAAACTGACTGACATCATTTGTCAAGAGTATAGGTGACAGTCAGATCATTGATGCTTGTTGTGCACTCTGCCGTCGTTATTTTATTGCTGGTTATTCTGTGCGTCTGTGAGTACAGGGTTTTTCAGGGTTGCTTTATTTTTACCCTTAACTTAGAAATGAAGACATTGTGCTAGATATAAAAAAAATAAACCATTTGGGGCTAGAAGTAGTGTGGAAATATGTGAAATTCTTTGAGCGGGCATGTGTCTCACGTGAAATCTGTGAAGAGCATGAGTGACGAAATCTGTGATGAGCCAGAGTGACACTGATGACCTGGAGTCGCCTCTGATATAGATTATGTGTGTATATATAGCATCATCATCATCATCATTTAACGTCTGCTTTCCATGCTGGCATGAGTTGGATGGTTTGACTGAGGGCTGGCGAGCCAGAAGGCTGCACCAGGCTCCAATCTGATCTGGCAGAGTTTCTACAGTTGGATGCCCTTCCTAACACCAACCACTCTGAGAGTGTAGTGGGTGCCTTTTACATGCCACTGGCACGAGAGCCAGTCAGGCAGCACTGGCAATGATCATGCTCCAATCGGGCTTTTTATGTGACACTAGCATGGGACCAGTCAAGCGATAAATATATATATATATGACTGACTGCTTTCATTTTCCTAGCTAATTAAATGACATACAGGTTTGGCCAAATGTCACATGACAGTAAATCAAAACCATTTAACTCCAAGATTTATTTATGTTTAATTATTGAATGAATTTAATAAAAAGCATCTACATATGAAACATGAAATGAAAATTGTTCAAACTGAAGTCCTCCATGAACGACACATTTTTCCAATCGAGTCAATACAGAATTACAGATAGTATTTATGGAATTTTGATTTACTGTTGGCTGACTTTTGGCCAAACCTGTATATACTTTGTGGCTGGCTTAAAGTCATAAACTGTACCACCTATAATGTACACATACACTCATAGCCTTCCTTTGATATTGCTGCACCTATGTGTCCATAGCTTACACTGGGTACATCTAATGGAGTTTCTACCTACACCCTTTCTACAACCTGAGCAGGGCTGTCTACCTGAAGGATTTGTGGTTTGTCTGTCTTCCTACTTATTAAGACTTTGGTTTTAGCTAGATTGACTCTAAGGCCCTTCAATTCTAGACCTTGCTTCCACACCTGAAACTTCATCTCATGTTCTGGTAGTGACTCAGCTATTAGAGCAAGGTCATCAGCATAGAGGAGCTTCCAGGGGCATCCTGTCTTGAATTCCTCTGTTATTGCCTGGAGGACTATGATGAACAAGAGGGGGCTGAGGACTGGTCCTTGGTGGACTCTACTTCTACCTGGAATTCTTCACTGTACTTGTTGCCAACCCTCACTTTACTGATAGCATCCCTGTACATGGCTTATACAGCTCTCACTAACCATTCATCTATCCTTAGTGTCTGCATTGACCACCAGATAAAGGATCGGGAGACCCTGTCAAATGCTTTCTCCATGTCAATGAAAGCTAGGTACAGGTTTATCTTTGGCTGGGTATTTCTCCTGCAGCTGTCTTACCAGAAATATAGCATCAGTGGTGCTTTTCCCTGGCACAAACCCAAACTGCATCTCATCTTGATTGACTCTCTCCCTAATTAGTTGAGCTATGAGCCTCTCCATGACTTTCATTACCTGATCCAAAAACTTGATACCTCTGTAATTATTTGTATCTAATGCATCGCCTTTACTTTTGTAGTAATTAACTATGGTGCTGCTACACCAGTCATTGGGTATGACTGCTTCATGTATTATGTATTGACTATATGGGTGACTAGACTTTCGCTGCCACTGCCAGATATTTTAAGCATCTCTGTGGTGACTACTGATGGGCCGGGGGCTTTCCCTGTCTTCATACTCTTAATTGCTTTATCTACCAAGGTACTGTCAATTCAGATAGCTGGTCCCTCTGTTGGGCCAACTTTCGGCAGACTCTCTTTCTCCCATTCATTCTCTTCATTTAGCAACTTTTCATAGTGGCATCTCCAAGTCTCTCTTCTTGCAGCATCATTAAATGCAAGTGAGCCATCATCCATGTGGACACATTTCTCTATGACATCACGATTCTCTCTCACACACTGTCATGCAACGCGAAACACCAAGTCTTTGGTCCTCGTAACACAGAACATTGGCAATTTTTTTCTTATCTGCTTCTCCTCTGGCTAAATAAACTTGTCTCCTAGCTTCTCTTCTTGCAGTCTGACTCAATTCCCTGCTACCACCATTCTTCCAGTCCTTCCATGCCTGTTTCTTTTCCCTAACGGCCCTGTCAACTACATTGTTCCACCACCATGTTACCTTGGGTCAAGAGGGGACTTTGCACCATCCACAGATCTGGTCAGTAGCCCTCAACAGGTTGTCCCGTAGAAACCTCCAATTATCTTCCACATCATGTGATGCTATATCCTCCTCTATTTCATCAAAAGCTTTGAGTAATATGTCTCTAAATCTCTGTCCATTCACAGGATCCTTAAGCTTTCCGACCCTTCTTCTCCATGCTAGCTGTCTTCTGGGCATCCACTTAGCCCTGATCCTGAAGTTGCTAACTACTAATCTTGTTGTGGGGTGCATTCTTCACCTGGGAAGGTTCTGGCATTTATAAATAGCCATCTTACCTGTTTCCTGGTAAGGATGTAGTCAATTTGACTAGTGTGTCCACCAGATCGGTAAGTGAATAGGTGACTGATAGGTTTCCTGAAGTTAGTATTACTAACCATAAGATCATTTGCATCACAGAACTCCAGCAACCTGGTTCCCTTCTCACTATGAGAACCAAAACCATAACCTCCATGTACGCCATGGAAGCCCCCTGCATGTTGTCCAACATGCCCATTGAAGTTGCCAAGCCACAAAGAGCAGGTCCCTGTCATTTGTCGACGAGGTAGTCTGCAAGAGGGTGTCATAAAATCAGTCTTTCTGTTCATCAGGTAGCCCTGGCTGAGGGGCATAGGCTGAGATAATGGTTGCTAACCCATGTTGCAGCACTAATCTAATCTTATGGATTCTATCACAGACTGACTACCTTGATTAGCTTATCAACCCATTTTTCCACAAGAAGTATACCCACGCTCCTGGCTCTGTCAGTGTTCCCTGCCCAGAAAATCTTATACCTACATTCTTTGCCTGTGAAGAACCTATATATACATACATATATATAGTGTGTGTATGTGTGTATGTATATGTGTGTGTGTGTTTGTGGATGCATGTGATGATAGTAAATTATCATCATGGTGTTCATTTCCAGTCTTCCATGGAAAGCTATTACCTTACTTGAAAACAGGTGATAGTCTGCAACAGGAAGGGCATCTGACCATAGAAAACCTGCCTCAATAAACTCCATTCGACCCATGTAAGCATGGAAAAGTGAATGCTAAATGATAACGATTACACACACACACACAACTGCTTCCTACCATTTCCCGTCAACCAATTTCACTCACAAGACATTGGTCAATACAAGGGATTGAACCTGGAATCGCATGATGGTGAAGTGAACTTTGTAACTTCACAGCCATACCTGCACCTATAGCCTATGTGCATGTTGGCATTGTAAACAAATATATGTTGATGACATCTTGCACTGAAATAAAAATGATTTCTACATGTGCCAAACATAAGTGTAATTTTCTGTTGCTGGTTGCACCCCTAATGTCCATCAGACACTGCATAAGTTACAACCAGTCAGTCAGGAGTGGTGTCTAGCTGCAAAGTTCAGAGAGCTCTTACCCCTGCTGGTGACAAAGGGCCTCTCGTTGAGAGTAAAAGGTAGACTGTATGACACATGTGTATGAACAGCCATGCTACATGGCAGTGAAACACGGGTCGTGACTGCTGAGGACATGTTTAAGCTTGCAAGGAACAAAGCTAGTATGCTCTGCTGGATGTGCAATGTCAGTGTGCATACTTGACAGAGTGTAATTGCCTTGAAAGAAAAGTTGGACCTAAGAAGCATCAGATGTGGTGTGCAAGAGAGATGACTGTGCTGATATGGTCAAGTGGCGAGAATAGATGAGGATAGCTGTGTGAAAAAGTGTCGCACCCTAGCAGTTGAGGGAACCTGTGGAAGAGGTAGACCCAGGAAGACCTGGGATGAGGTGGTGAAGCACAACCTTCGAACATTTGACCTCACTGAGGCAATGACTAGTGACCGAGACCTTTGGAAATATGCTGTGCTTGAGAAGGCCCGGCAAGCCAAGTGAGACCATAACCAAAGGCCTATACCAGAAGTGTAACCAGCCCACTTATATGTACCTTTCCTTCATTGGACACTAAACTCTGCTTGCGAAGACCTGTTGAGGCAAGTGAAATCGAAATCAAATTCGATGACAGCACCGCATGATTGGTATCCATGCTAGTGGAGCAATAAGAGCACCATCCAAGCATGATCGTTGCCAGGGCTGCTGACTGCTCCCATGCCAGTAGCATGTAAAAAGCACCATTGGAGCATGATTGTTTATCAGTATCACCTTACTGGCACTTGTGCCAGTGGAACGTAAAAAACATCATTTGAGCATGGCCCTCATGCCAGTGGCATGTAAAAGCACCCACTACACTCTCGGAGTTGTTGGTGTTAGGAAGGGCATCTAGCTGTAGAAACTCTGCCAGATCAGATTGGAGCCTGGTGCAGCCATCTGGCTCGCCAGTCCTCAGTCAAACCATCCAACCCATGACAGCATGGAAAGCAGACGTTAAACAATGATGATGATGATTAATCTGTTCATTCTAGGAACAGAGTACTATCATCATTGTTTTGACATCTATGTTCCCCAGTTGGCATGGCTTGGATGGAATTTGTTGAAGTGGATTTTCTACAGCCAGAAGCTCTTCCCATTGTCAACCCTCGCCTGTTTCAAAGTAAGATAATATTATCTCATGGCTAAATGTTTTCATGAGCAATTGAAGACAAAAGGCCCCACTTGTATGATGACAGAGACACTTGCTTACAAACTATCAGGCAATGTCAAAGAAAAGAGACTATTACACAGACACACACACATATACATACATACATACGTATGGTGGACTTCTTTCAGTTTCCATCAGCCAAATCCACTTTAAAACATAACATCTCTAGTTCTGGTACAATGGTAAAATGCACCCAGTAAACTCTGTAAAAGGGTTAGTGATATAAAGGGCACCCAGTCATAGAAACCAAGCTAAAATGAAATGTGCAAGTGAGACGTGATCTCCTAACTCAACTAAGATGGCAGCAACTTTTGAATAAGAACCATTTAGTCCATAAAGGCCTGTCCACTGCAGCACAGAAAATGAATGCTAAATAGGTATCAGAATAGACACACACATTCATGCAAGTATATATATATGTGTGTGTGT
Source organism: Octopus sinensis (assembly GCF_006345805.1). NCBI lineage: Eukaryota > Metazoa > Mollusca > Cephalopoda > Octopoda > Octopodidae > Octopus > Octopus sinensis. Next base: position 95,746,458 of record NC_043005.1, on the reverse strand, counting down.
GTGTGTATATATATATATATATATATATATATATATATATAGAAAGGCAAAGTTTACGAAAATAAACAAAAGATGAAGGCAGGTGGTGTACAAACAAACAAATGTATTAGTATAGTGCTCAGGAATAGAAAAAGTCTTTTACGTTTCGAGCCTACGCTCTTCCACAGAAAGATACACAGAGAGAAAAAAATGCGTGTAGAAGCTAACGATCTATATCATTTGAATGTGATCGTTACCAGCTTTGCCTTACTGGCACTTGTGTCCCGTGCTAGTAGGGTGCTAAAAGCACCATCCGAGCATGATCATCGCAAGAGCGGCTAACTGGCTTCTGTGCCGGTGGTATGTAAGAGGCACCATTTGAGCGGGATCATTACCAGCATTGCCTTACTGGCACCTGTGCCGGTGGCACGTGTAAAAAGATTTGAGCGAGGTGTTTGCCAGTACCGCCTGACTGGCCCCATGCCGGTGGCATGTAAAAGCACCCACTACACTCTCAGAGTGGTTGGCGTTAGGAAGGGCATCCAGCTGTAGAAACTCTGCCAGATCAAGACTGGAGCCTAGTGCAGCCATCTGGTTTGCCAACCCTCAGTCAAACCGTCCAACCCATTCTAGCATGGAAAGCGGACGTTAAACGATGATGATGATATATATATATATATATATATACACACACACACACACACACCTATCAACAAACTGCTCCCAAACTGAAATCTTATCCAAATCATGTTGGGCAATGTGTGTAATGAAGCAGTTGAACAAGTTATTGAAAGCTAAACTTAGCTTTTTGATGCTTTGTACATTAAGTATCACAACAGTAACTTAATGATTGATATTATTGCTTTTTATTTTCCCTAACTTTAGTTAGCAAGTTTGATGACCCCTTCACACCACCCAGTATTAAATATGTCAATGCTAACTACTGTTTTTCATGCAGATGGTGTCTAAGAGTAATTTGTTCTATAAACATGACATATACCATGCACAGGAGATGTGTTTGTGAATTGGTTGTATTTGTAACATGTGCCAACTAGGTTACAGCTGACCAGGAGAATAATCAGTAATCAACAAATGTCAAATTTACATTTTTACAGGCAGTCAGCCTTACAATAATGCTAACCTCTACCACACACCTGTGAATTCCACGATAATAACAGGTTTGCAAATGACTGTTTTTTTGGCAAGTAAAGAAACACCGTTTCAACCCTGTGCTTGAGGAGACCTATTGAGTCAAGTACATCAACATCAAAAATCAATGGAAATTGTAGTTGTGATCCCTGTGCCGGTGGCACGTAAAAAGCACCCACTACACTCACGGAGTGGTTGGCATTAGAAAGGGCATCCAGCTGTAGAAACACTGCCAGATCAGACTGGAGCCTGGTGCAGCCGTCTGGCTTCCCAGACCGCGATTGAACCATCCAACCCATGCTAGCATGGAAAACGGATGATGATGATGATGATAAATTGTATTTCAACAGACCATAACCACCAATAATTTTGACAGAATTCAAGAAAGGAGAGGAAACTGCTAAGGAGCCATCACAATCTGATTGGCTCTATGTTGATGTTGTAGATTCATTTATGGAGTTAACATGCAAACCCCATTATTTGCAGGTCAATTCTGGGCCTCGATGTCATGAAGTTAAATGGATTTTTTTCCAACAGAAAATTAACTAAAAGCTCTCAATAAAATACCATAAAAGTAACAGTGTTGTCATTTACTATAACGAGTTGAATAAATGACAGAAAAAAATACAAGAAAGACTTCTGCAATATTAAACATTAAAATGGTAGGGTCTCCATGTGTAATATAGGATGATGAAAAACTTACTTCAACTGAGATTAGCCAAACAATTATAAAAGAAAAACTCCCATTAGAGGGTAATAAAAATCTGAAAAGAAGGGAGGTAACTTTAGTAAGATCAGGTGATCAACATCTTTGAACAATACAATGAAGTAGATCTGGTCTTTGAACTGGTGAACACAATGGGCATGTTTCAGTCTTATCAGGCTTCTTCAGCTAAGCAATTCTCTTCATTTGGCAAGAATAAAGAGTGATTAGTGTGCACGTGTATGTATTGAAGTAGATTACACTGACTATGAATAACAACAATATGTTAGAGGAGTTTTATGCATACTAAATCCAAATATGACAGGGTCCTATCGATGTAATATAGTGAGTTATCATATTATTGGAGTTAACTCGCTTGATTGTTAAGATTTTAGATACCTCCAGAAGTTTTTATTAACTGTTTGGAGAACCTTAGTTTTTAGATTTTAATCACAACTGGAGTGAATTTTTGCCTACTAACTGCTTAGATAATCTTAGTAGATTTAAGCTATCTAACTCACTATCATTTAAGCACAGTAAACAAGGAACTGGTCAAGTGATGCAGACACTTCTGATGAAACCTCAATACAGGGTTGAGAATTGATTAAGGCTGTTCGTTATTTAAGTGCAGACGTGGCCATGCGATTGAAAAGCTTGCTTCCTTACCATGTAATCTCAGTTCAAAACCAAAACCTTATAAGTGGATTTGGTCGATGGAAACTGAAAGAAGCCTGTTGTATATGTGTATGTGTTTATCTACCACCATGTGATAATCGGTGTTGGTTTGTTTACATCCCCATAACTTAGGAGTTTGGCAAAAAAGATCAATAAAATAAGTAACAGGCTTTAAAAAAACAAGTACTAGGGTGGTTTGCTTGATTGGACTTTTCAAGGTGGTATCCCTGCATGACTGCAGTCCAGTTGCCGAAATATGTAAAATATTGAAAAAAAAAAATTATTAGAGTAGGCGCAGGAGTGGCTGTGTGGTAAGTAGCTTGCTTACCAACCACATGGTTCCGGGTTCAGTTCCACTGCGTGGCACCTTGGGCAAGTGTCTTCTACTATAGCCTCAGGCCAACCAAAGCCTTGTGAGTGGATTTGGTAGATGGAAACTGAAAGAAGCTCGTCATATATATGTATATATATATCTATGTGTGTGTATATGTTTGCGTGTCTGTGTTTGTCCTCCAACATCACTTGACAACCGATGGTGGTGTGTTTACGTCCCCGTAACTTAGCAGTTCGGCAAAAGGGACTGATAGAGTAAGTACTAGGCTTCCAAAGGATAAGTCCTGGGGTCGATTTGCTCGACTAAAGGCGGTGCTCCAGCATGGCCACAGTCAAATGACTGAAACAAGTAAAAGAGTACAAAGAGAGTCCTATTAGAAATAACAACCAAATACCCTTTAGCTACATCCTACTGTCTTAAGGGTGAAAAGATACACAAGGGCTAAGTTAAAGCTGCTACACCTTTGATCACAGGTCTACTTGATCAGGGCTGATCATGGAAGCTAAACAAAGACAACATGTACTTAAATAATGATTTCAAATGTTGGCACAAGGCTAGCAATTTCAGGGTAGGGAGTCAGTTGATTACATTAACTCCAGTACGCAACTGGTACTTATTTTATTAACCCTGAAAGGACGAAAGGCAAAGTCGACTTTGGCAGAATTTGTACTCAGAAAGTAAAGATAGATAAAATACCGCTTAGCATTTTGCCTACACTTTCATCCACTGAAATATTAAAACACTGAATATATCATGTGTTGTACTACATACTCACATACATATCTCTATATATAAAACTGAAATGCGTTTTTACCGCTTGGATCACTTTCAATGCCACTACGTCCCGTCCGATTCGCTCCAAAATTTACAGGGACATGTAGAATGAGGTGACAATGCCCGTGGGCTACCTTAGAAATCCCTATCTTAAAAGGTGTGCTTGCTAGGGGCCATCTTCCTCACTCACGCTATTTCCTACATTCCCCTCTCACTCCCCTTCATATATAACTTTGACAATTCCACTCCCGTTATTTAATGTAAAGTTCGTCAGACTGTGTTCTTTGATATCTGTCTTCGCTGTCGCCATCGCATTCTATTGTCTATTATATTATAATTTTATTTTTATGTTTTTGTTTTTGGTTTTTTACTGTTTCATTTGCCTATTAGTGGTTTTATCTCTAATTTAATTTATACATATATATATATATATAATTTGTATATATAATGCGTGCACACACACACACACATATAATAATATATAATGTGTGCATTATGTGGTCGGTCGGTTCAGCTGAAAATATGCACACCTATGTTAAAAGTGCTGGCAAGTTTGCATGACAACTATTTTTTTCCTCAAATTAAAGGCATGACCTCTACGACAAAATTCCTAATCTTATAAAATGTGGCCCCAGTAGACCTGAATATCGACCAAATACAAACAGAACACACCAATGAGCGTTTATATATATGTGTGTGTGTGTGTGTGTTCTATATATAAATATGTATATATAATGTATATATCTGTATTTATGTATATTAAACTTTTTAATACTTTTTGATAGTTACGTAAAGGGAACTGGTTGCTTCTTTACACTTTTTGGGTGCAACTTGGGTGCGAGACAGATAATTTTCTCTGTTAATTACGTGACCAAAAGGGGTCTAACAGGAGGAAATTATGCCTAAACATGAGCGCAGCGCATGTGAACATCCGACGTGCTTTGAGTCGGGAGAAGAATTGAGCTGACGCAGACGTGTTGCAAAACAAGGGAGTACACGTGCAGAACAGAGGTGCATGAGTGCAATAGGGCTTGCTAGGCTGAAATACAGTGTACAGTATTGAATATGCCAGTGATTAATGCAGTAAGGCTGAGGCTGCCAGCCAGTGCTTGAGCTATTATATGGCTCGGTCATGCAGGAACAAAAGTGTGGCATGCTAGCGCGTTGTAAGGGACAAACATGTATGCGTGACCGACCTAGGGTCTTACAGAGATGAGTTGTGTTTACAAGGGCACATTGAGCATGGAAAACAAGCGAGAAAGGCATGTGTGGCGTATGAATGTGACACAGATAGCATTTGTGTGTGTATTAACTGAAAGGAAGCAACAGAAAGTAACAACCACACTCTTACCCGCGCGTAGAGCGGGTCACCTTCAGCTAGTCTATATATATAAAACTGAGAATGTGTGTCTGTGTGTTTCCCTAAAACTTGAGAACTACACAACCAATTTCATTCAAATTTTACACATGCCTTACTTAAGGTCCATGTAGTTTCGTGGGCAAAAAAAAAATGTTCAACTTCTTGCCTACGGAGAGCCGATAGCAATATCATATCTTCTCCACTATTTCAGTATTACGTGTTAAAAGTGAAACAAAAACATTTCTCTTATGTCAGATACTTTCACTTTAACAATAAAAATTAGAGATAATAATAACAATTCAATTATATGTAGTAAGTAATAATTAAAATCAAACTAAATTAAATCATAACATAACAAAAGTAAAAATAGCAATTGGTATAAAATTGCATCAATGACTTGAACTTGAATAAGTGGTTTCACATGAATGGGAATAAATTAAAAATAAAATTAGTGTGCAGAAATGGAATAGTCCAGATGGAGCTGTGCACATACTGTTTACCACGGCTTTTACAATAGATTATCTGCTAATTAGCTAGTATTAAGTATCTATATGAAGTTTGGCTGTATGTAATGTCTGTTTTCTCGAACAGCCGCTTCTACTGAGTACTGCTGTTGGTTTATTTCTTATACATAAAGGACTATAGCTTCAACTGCGTACCGCTTTTTGATTCACCGTAAGGTTTGTTGTTATTATTATTACTGTTTAACTATTGTTATCACGTTTGTTGGTTCCTCGTAAGGGAAACGTTGTCGTGTTACATTTGTTAAATAATTGTAAACTGTAACTCTCCCCCTTTGGGAGGAGCTTTGGTTATTGTTTAAAAATTGAATTGTGTCCCTGTTTGGGGAAATTGACAATATTTTCACCGTTTATACGGAAGCATTTTTGTTAAAATGTCTTCGATAGAAGAAAGTCCAAAAATGAATTTTGCTGCAGCCGTTGGCGGGTGCGAACTCATTAAAATTAAAATGGAAGAAATACAAACCTATTTCGGATTGATCACCGACAAAGACGGTTAATCTAGGATAACACCACCAAACGAAATAAAAAATTAAATTAAAGAAAAGACTATTGTCTATAAAGTATACAATGTAGAGAAAAAAAAGATTTGAACACCTGGAAGAAAGCACCATCGAAAAGTGTCTTGGTGCGACTATGAAAGATATCTAACCAGAGGCGGTAAATTCGCAACAATAGAAGCAAGGTTCGAGTCAACGGAGCGTGCAAGGGACTACTCGACTCGAAATTTGCAAAGTGGAAATATTTTATTTTTACCTTTATATCTGGGATGTAGGACGTCCCGGATAAAAATTTAAAATGTCACCCCAGAAGTAGAGGTAGGCTGGATTGTAGCCACACTTCTATACAAGAGGGAGGACAAGATACAATTGATCGAAATTGCAAGAGACGGGCCTACAATTCCAGTCTGTTATATATTTTGAGTATTGTTATCACTAGTATTGTTATCAAGATATAACTTTGTATTTTGTATTTTATGTGTAGATGTACATGTAGTATGTACACATATATACATGCACTAGCACTATGACCCGGCAACGACGGGTCATAATGCTAGTGTATATATATATATATATATACATATATATATATAAAGCTGAAGTTGTCTGTGTATGGCAGGTTTGATAGCCTTCAACTAACACTGTGGCGCAAGTTGACCAAAATTGAGAGTATGATAGAAGGCTTGCTCTTCCTTCCGTAGAAGAAAAAATTCAAATCGGACCATGTTAACACCAAAATTTTTTTTTCTATGAAAATCCCTATTTTTTATGATTTTTTTTACTGCTGTGTCGCCATTTTTCGGTGTATTTCAACCAGAAAAATGTTCACTTAAAGAGAATAACAAGCTACATAATGCAAAATTTTTACTTTTCAAAAATTCCAATTCTAAAGGGTTGAAACAAACCCGAGCAACGCCGGGCAATACTGCCAGTATATATATATATATATATAATCAAACTTGTTGCTTTAGTAGACTGAGGAGAATACATGTATTTTCAAATGTATTTCAACTGTGACCATCCTGTCTTTTTGAGGATATCAATGATAACATTATTTAATGCGTGCCACTTCAGCAGTATCTGGAGTCTATGCTGTGAAATGACCTGATCTAGGTTAGAGTTTAGGGTTAGACTGCACACTAAAAGTGTAAATGGCCAGATAGGCAACATACTAAACTGGAACCATTTAATGCATCTTTCACTTTTTAAGACGATAGAGTGCAGTTTGAAGGAGATTTGGTTTCCATCTCTAGCAGATTAAGTGACCATATCTTTTGAGTCATTGACTTGTATTCATGACCTGGAAGTTGTTCAGTTCAAATACAGTTCTGAATGAATAGACTTATGATCAAAGACATTTTAGCCATGACTCATCCCATCATGGCTGTGTGATAAGAAGTTTGCTTCCCAACTACATGGTTGCAGGTTCAGTTCCACTGCATGGTGTACCTTGAGCAAGTGTCTTCTACTATGGTCCTGGGCCGAGCATAGCCTCACGAGTGGATTTCACATGCAGAAACTGAAAGTAGCCCATCGTGTGTGTGTGTGTGCAAGTGTATGTTTGTGTCTCCTTGTCTTAACATCGCATGATAGTTGTAAAATAACAATCCCTGTCATACAAGCAGTGTCAATCATTTCAAATATTCTGCAAAAACGTCTGGCCATGAGAATTGGTGGCAAGAATTTCATAAACATTTTGGAGGTGGGGAACTAATGTTTGTCATTTTGAGGACCACTGACTTAATAAGAGAGGTGATGATTTCAACAGTTATGCCAGGAGGGAACGGGGGGATATTTAGACAATCGTAAGAAAAGAAGGTCCCAGTAGGATTTTTATAGTTTGAGAGGGCTGACCCAAACGAAATCGTAAACTGTTTTAAAGTTGTCATTTTCTGTGATTAGAGAGAAAGAGAAGAGAGAGAGTGACGGAATGGGTTAGATAATGACTCAGATCGAACACATGTAGTTAGTTGTACAGCTGGTGGTGCTAAGCTAATATAATAACCTCAGCTAATTAGTATGTGACGTTACTTTAGGATTAATTAATTAGATCAGCTGTATTGGGGCGAGATCAAAGAGCAGAGGGAGGAAGTTATCAGTATATGCATGCCACTTATATGAAACCAAACTACAGGGGTGTGTGTGTGTACACGCGCGCCTAAGTGTGAACTAAAATAAGGGGGCAAATAAAGTGAAGGCCAGTTTCAAATACGTGTGCGTCGAAACATAACGTGTATGTGATATGTGCATGTGTCATGTATGTGTATACATACATGAGCATTAACGCTTTTCCTTTACTCTAACAAAAATACAATATATATATATATATATATATATATATATATATATATATAATATATATATATATATATACATAAACAACCAATGGGGTGGGTGGGCATCTCCCAATTTCATTAGCTGTTTCCTATGCAATAAATAAACATCTTTTTCGGGTACATGTACGATTCTTCTAAATGAAGCATAAGTGTAGTTCTGATGACGACGAGGGTGAGGTAATTGACAGATCTCTCTCTCTCTCTCAGTTTCCACCGCCTGGGAAGGCAGAAACTTCAATGAACTGCGAATGTCAAGAGTTTTTTTTTTTTGGTGGTTTTTGTTTCTCTTGATGTTAATAGAAATCGTTAAATTCCAACGAAGTAACTGAGACTGGATTTGTTTGACATAATCGGTCATCTGATTAAAGATTAAAAAAATAATACACATGCACACACAACTACATATTTTTAAACACACATATTCCCATTGATATCCATACACACGTCCTTTCTCGTTAGTTCTCACTTGTTTTCCTATACACACATTTATATAACACCATCTACAATTTATTTCCAAAGGATAGACGTGGCAGAATGACATTAAACCGCACAAAAACGCGCGCGCGCAACAATCGAGACGAAATCACCATTTCTTACTTTTAAGGCATGAACGCCTCCGATCTACAAATCAAGATGGAAATTTACTGTCTGTGGCGTTCATGCTTGGCCTCTAAACCATTATGAGTTACAATGAAATGCATCCATGACCATCCATACAATAATGGCTAGAGATTATCAGTTTAGTTTTAGTACACGAATGATCAACAGCATTCCATCCATGACCATCTCATCATATTTTTTTAGACGTTGTGCACTCAGTAGTACCTTATCCGGTGTCCTTTGTAAGATACTGGGTGGGGTCTGGGAGTGAGGTTTGAGAGGAATTTAGCAGTTATTTCCAGGAAGTCACTGGTAGAGACATTCATAAAGGGTCCGACGTCGTCGACTGGAGGCAGTGGAAGAAAGCTGCACGAGATTATCGTTCAGATTACGCCCATGTCGGTCGTTTTTGCTTGCCGGGGGGGGGGATCGTCAGTAACGTAGGAAACTAGACAACACGATGGGGTTTCTTTCACTCGAAAAGAATATTCTGTATTGCAAATTGAAATATTTTATCATTGTAGTCGTTGCTTTTCGTCCTTTCAGGGTCGATAAAATATGTACCGACTGAACACTAGGATCATGTAATCGACTAGTTCCCCACCTCCAACACCCCAAATTTCGGGCCTTTTGCCTATAGTCGAAAAAAGAAAAATATTATTAGCTTATACGACAACCAGTTCTTGGTTCTAACGAATTTTTGAATGGATCTATTAAACAGCCTCCTCCCAATTACAGGGACCTGCTACCGACACTAGAAAGTACTTCATGTAACAGTCACACAAGGAAGCTTCGCTCGACGTGCTACAAATAAAAGCCAAACTCTTTCTCCTATCAAAACCCTTAAAAAAGGAGGGAAGACACACTAGTCAATGTAGTTCAAGAAACTGTAAGACTAAACAAAAGACGGTCGGAATATTTTTTTACCGTATAGAGGCAGGGAAGAGGCAAGTGGGTCAGTTTGGCATGGGTTTTCAATTTTGAAGGGACCTACTTCCCCTGCTACAGGCAAAAGGGAACCTTGAGTCTTTTTTGTTTTTAAGAAATCATTCTAATTCTTGTATTCTTTTCTATTAAGTACACTACATACACATACTCGTAACCTGTAAAGAAATGTATTTAGCACTAATTACTAAAGCAATGAGTAGTTTGAAATGGGATCTACATTTAACGTCTGGCCTGAGTCTATTACAACTCTTCCCTCTTTGACACACGTCTAGATTAATACAGATTACATCTGACAGTTTCATCGTAAGAGAAAAAAAGTGCTGATAAATCACTATTGAAAGAGGGTTCCCATGATAAACAATATCATTCGATTTACATATAGAGTTTAACAGCTTAGATTTTCTTTCTGGTTTTCTCGGCCTTGAGAGAGCACGAAGTGAACGGTTTATTAATACAGTTAATTGGTTCACTCGGTACCTACCTTATCCGGCTAAAATGCCCAGATATTTATGGTTTAGATATTTAGATGTGTGTATATGTATGTGTGAAGAGAGAAATGACAGTATAGAATAGATCGAAGAAGCATAGGATGAGGTAGGTAGGTAAATGTACACATACATCATTCATAGAAAGCATGTATAGAGAGAATGGTAGAAGCATTAGTGTGTGTATATGTATAAAACAGAGAGAGAATATGATACATAAACAAGTATGTATTTAAGTAGCAACCTTGATGTGTGAATGAGAGGTGCAAACAGGTGTATAAATGCTCAGTCAAAAAATATGGATTGATAGATGTATAGATAAATATGGGGCGGAATGGATTAAAACATTCATATTTCGAGAGAGAGAGAGAGAGGGGGGGAGGGAGAAAAATTGAATGAAATGAGTCAGATCTGTAAGAAAGCATGAAACGAGAATAAGTAAAGGGGAGGTTCCCGATTTCTTTGGTGAATCATGTGCAATAGGAAGAGAACTAGAAGACTAAATGGAGAGACAAAGTGACATACCAAGAGTGATATATATACATGTGTGTGTGTGTATATATATATATATATACACACACATTTATATTACAGAATGGAGAAATCTCAGGAGTGCAGGTGACAATCATCATTTGTGTATGTGTGTGAGAGTGTGTGTGTGTGTGTGTATGCATTCAGAGGGCTGTAACATGTCTGAGTGTATTGCAAGTATACTTTTAAAAAATGTAGAAGAAAAGAAACCCATCCATCTCACGAGTGTTGTCGATCACTTACACATATTCACACACACGCAAGCAACTGATTGACATGATACGGACATCTATATACGTATATATAACCCATACACCATATATATATATATATATATACATTTATATATCCTATACACTACCTTTGGCATCACAATCAACACAGTATTTGTTGTCTTCATCCTTCAATAGTTGCGATAGAACAGCCTGGTATTTCTCCTGCGCTGCTCGCTGACGTTCTTTTTCATGTCGAGTACTCATTGTCTTTTAATATATACTTTCTTTGAGTTTGTGGCCTTTATTATTTTTTTAAAAATTTTTCCTTAGTTCCTTAGGGTGAACGGCCGCTATTGTAGTACCATAATATATTGTTTAGTGTGTTCCTTTCTACTAGTATTGGTATTATTACTACTACAGACTACCAACAGAAACCTCCTCGTTACACTAAACAACGGCCGCCTATGGGGAGGAAAAAAAAAAGAGGGGGAGTAGTGAGAGTAAAGAATAGCGACGAAGGAGTTAGAGAGACGGTAGAGGAGTGGTTGGAGGGAATGTATTTAGTAGAGAGAGGGTGACAGCGGGAGTAGGAGGAAGCGACGTAAGAGGGAGTGCTGCTTGTGTCAATTACCGGGGATCCCTTATATGCTGGACAAATCTGATAGGTTCTTTACAAATCATTCATTGGTTTATGATCGATAGAAAATGATTGAGACAGTAAAAACATTGAATTGGATTAGTTTTACTGTATTTATTTCGGCATCACCTTACTAGGCTGATTTCATTAATTTCGTATGAGGTAAATAAAACAAGTTTAAAATAAAGAAACATATTTCTTTTACGGAAGGGTGTGTTCGGCAAATGCCTTGAAGAATGCTTCTCAGTATTTCATTTCCAAAGCCACCTGTTTCTGCAAATAAAAATCCCAGTTGAATCAACGTTACCTGTCGGGTATATCGGAGTAATTAGGTACCTGTAAGGATACTGATTTGATTCAACTGAGTCTATTCATCCTATTAAAGAAAAAAGAAAATAAAAAAGGCTTGGCCTTGTGCCCAATCAAGAAGAAATCAATATTTCTCGTTTCGGATGATATAAAAAGATTGTCGGCTTATATTTTATCTTTGTGCTTAGTAGAAACTGGGGTACGTTTTTGACGGAGCTGTCTTATTTTTTTGCCTTATTTTCTCTTTAGTAATAATTTTAAAAATTAAAAAAATAGATATCGTTTCATTGTTTTGATTGAAGGAAAAGAAGCAAATATAAAAAAGTCAAATATAAGTGGAAGTTATATACTGTTCAAATAATAAGCAGTTCCCATTGGCAGCCAAAAAGTAAATGGATCGGCGTTGGTTTCGACGATGAATATCCCAGTTTTGTATTCAACTGCGCTGCCGACTAATTGAATTCTATACTGTGAGTGACATGGCAGTTCACGAACATGTGTATCCTAAATGTAACTGACGAGATGCAACGCGACCACGTCGGATTTATGTATGAGCCAATATAAGCCATGCCCCAAAGGCCCTCAATCTTGGTGTCCCTAAGCTTTGGTGTCCCTAAGCTTTGGGGTCCTTTTTACTTTGAAAAGCATAAAACTTGGAGATAAAAATTTTAAAAATAAATAATTTGTAGGTTTTTTTTTTACTTTATAAAATTTTTTGTTAACGAATTCTTTAAAAATTATCAAGCCCTCTTTTCGTTTATTAGGTTTATTGGGCCTTTTTTCTTTTGCCTGCTTTTATAGCAAGTTGATGCAGGTAGTTTAATCTGCTCCCCTCTGACTTTTCATTCATGCAATTGAAAAAACCACTTTATTTATGGGATACCGTTCCTAATGCCAACCACTTAACAGAGTGTGCTGGGTGCTTTTTACATGCCACTGGCATGGGTACATGCACTGGCACAGGTGTTTTTTACATGGCACCAGCACCTGAAAGGACAAATCTGTGTGTGTGGAAGTCAGCGATTTAACTTGATGCATCTAAGTACAACAAATCCCCATATCTCCTGGTCCTTTGTCGTTTCCTCAGTGAGGCCCAGTGTCTGAAGATCCTTTCTGACCACTTCATACCATGTCTTTGTTGTAATAATATATATATATATATATATTATATATATATATATATAGGCGATATATATATATATATATATATATATATAATATATATATATATATATATATATATATATATATATATATATATATATATATATATATATATATATATATATATATAGGCGCAGGAGTGGCTGTGTGGTAAGTAGATTGCTAACCAACCACATGGTTCCGGGTTCAGTCCCACTGCGTGGCATCTTGGGCAAGTGTCTTCTATTATAGCCCCGGGCCGACCAATGCCTTGTGAGTGGATTTGGTAGACGGAAACTGAAAGAAGCCTGTTGTCATCATCATCATCATCATCATTTAACGTCCGCTTTCCATGCTAGCATGGGTTGGACGGTTCAACTGGGGTCTGGGGAGCCCGAAGGCTGCACCACGCCAGTCAGATCTGGCAGTGTTTCTACACCAACCACTCCGAGAGTGTAGTGGGTGATTTTATGTGCCACCGACACAGGTGCCAGACGAGGCTGGTGAACGGCCACGCTCGGATGGTGTTTTTTATGTGCCACCGACACAGGTGCCAGATGAGGCTGGCGAACGGCCATGATCGGATGGTGTTTGTTATGTGCCCACAGCACGGAGGCCAGTCGATGCGCTACTGGCTATGGCCACGTTCGGATGGTTTTCTTGTGTGCCACCGGCACTGGTACCACAAAGATACAAATTCCATTGATATATTCCATCGTATATATGTATATATATATATATATGTATGTGTGTGTGTTTGTCCCCCTAGTGCTTGACAACCGATGCTGGCGTGTTTACGTC
>NC_043005.1:95684958-95727458 GCF_006345805.1 Octopus sinensis | reverse complement strand
AATATTAGCTAATACCCATTTTCTATAGCGATGTTTGAACAAAATTTTAATAATTTTACAGAATGTTAGCCAGAATAACAAATTCTATCGTAAAATTTTGTTGTATACCCAATTGAATATTAGCTAATAACCCTTTTATCTATAGCGATGTTTGAACAATTTTAATAATTTTACAGAAGTTACCCAGAATAACAAACGAGCCCTTCAGGGTATTAGCCGCGCGTCTACGATGATCTACGATTTAAAAAAAATTACGATCATATTTTTCCATTTTAATGCATTTTTTCGCTTTTATATAAGGGAAGTAACTCTCTAAAAATATCTACGATGTGTCAACGATTTAAAGAAAAATTTACCTTAATTTTTTTTCAATTTTTAATGCATTTTTTGCTATTTTTTGGCTATAACTCTCTAAAAATGCTTATATAGTTATTTCCCTTACAAACCCGAGCAACGCCGGGCGATACTGCTAGTCTTATTATAAAGGCAGATTTTATCTGCCTCCCTTCGGGAGTTATACAAATCTACATATAGGATTTCTTCAATTACAATTTACCTTGCATTTTTAAGAGTACAATGCAATCGCGTCATGCCAGGTCCAGTTTTTTAAATTACGCCAATTAGCAAAATTACAGAAAACTCACATTCTGGTGTGTGTGTCAAATGCTATTAGTCTGGTTTAATACAGCACACGCAAACGCACACACACAGTGGGCAACGAATAAAATGAAAGTAATGACTTACTGTAGTGAGTGATTCTTTCACTCTGCCTCCCACTTCCTCTTCAACACATAGACACGCAATATATAAATAAAATTGTAAGCTAAGGTGCGTGTGTGTGTGTGAGTGTGTGTGTGTGGGTGTGCGCGCGTGTGTGTGTGTGAGGGTGCGTGTGTGTGTGTGTGTGTGCGTGTGCGTGAGTGGTGACAGGAAAGTTTTTACGACGAATATAACACCTATATCCAAGTAGCAGAAAGATAAGACAGTAAGGTGTGATTTGAGGGAGATTTGGCTGCTATTTCTACCATGTCTAGCTGCATGTAGGGGTCTCCCTCATAGGCCTCATACATACATATATACATAGATAAGACAGTAAGGTGTGATTTGGGGGAAATTTGGCTGCTATTTCTACCAGGTCTAGCTGCCATGTAGGGGTCTCCCTCATAGGCTCATACATACATATATACATGATAAGACAGTAGGGGTGATTTGGGGAAATTTGGCTGCTATTTCTACCAGGTCTAGCTGCCATGTAGGGGTCTGCCTCATAGGCTCATACATACATATATACATAGATAAGACAGTAAGGTGTGATTTGGGGGAAATTTGGCTGTTATTTCTACCAGGTCTAGCTACCATGTAGAGGTCCCCCTCATGGCTCATATATATACATACATAAGACAGTAAGGTGTTTTGAGGAGATTTGGCTGCTGTTTCTACCAGGTCTGTTAGGCTTCTCATGTAAACTCAAGCTTTCTCATGCCTTGAACATAAGACCAAAGCAGAGAATGTATTCTTTTATTCTTCTGCTTTTTCCAGCCATTGGTCTGTGGCCATGCTGGGGCAATGCCTTGAAGAATTGTAGTTTAATGAATCAACTCATTTTATTTTTGTAAGCATTGTACTTATTTATCTGTTTCCTTTGTCAAACCACTAGGTGACAGGGATGTAAACAAACTAACATTCGTTGTCAAGCAGTGGTGGAGGACAATCACAAGCACAGACACGCACACCACACACACATACATGCATACACATAACACACATACATACATACATACATATATATATATGTGTCTTGTATATATATATTGCAGCGTGGAAGGTGTTTGTAAGCCATTTAAGAAACACACAAAAACCGTTACATTCACTTCAACATTTAAATTTAATTTGCCAAAATATTTTCGTCGCTTTGAGACCGCGACCTGTTCACTGACAAAATATCGTGCTAACAGGTCGCGGTCTCAAAGCGATGAAAATATTTTGACAAATTAAATTTAATGGTGAAGTGAATCTACGGTTTTTGTGTGTTTCTTAAATGGCTTATAACACCTTCAACGCTGCAACTGTTTTCGTTCCAGCACACGATCTCAGATCAAGTCACTTGCTATGCAAGTACATCTCTGTAACTATATATATATTTATATTATATATATATGTATATTGGTAAAAACAGTAAGATAACAAAAGAAAGAAAGAGACCTCAATATTATGTAAATAGAGGAAATCTTTATATATAAAAGTGAGGTTGTGTGTCGTCTCCTACGATTTAGATCCCTACTAATACTCCCACATTTTGCGGTGCAGTTTAACCAAAAACTATCTTATAGTCGTGATTCATATCGAGACCGTCTGGGTATTAGCGCGCGTCTACGATGAGTCTACGATTTAAAAAAAATTTGCCATCAATTTTTCCCATTTTTTATCCATTTGTTGACTATATAAGGGAAGTAACTCTCTAAAATTTATTATTAAATCTCAGAACGTAAAAAGCTACAGTAACACCCCTCCCCCTTTGTGGTTAGCCATATTGAGATGGCTATTATACTTTACATCTCTAAAAATGCTTATATAATTATTTCCCTTACAAACCCGAGCAACGCCGGGCGATATACTGCTAGTATATATATATTTATAATATATATATATATATATATATATATAATACTATATATATATATATATATATATATATATACTCATATATATATACATCAATATATACATACATATATATATATATATATATATACATACATATATATATATATATATATATATATATATATATATATATATATATATATATATATATATATATATATATATATACATATATACGATGGGCTTCTTTCAGTTCTGTCTACGAAATCCACTCACAAGGCTTTGGTCGTTCCGAGGCTATAGTAGAAGACACTTGCCCAAGGTGTCACGCAGTGGGACTGAACCCGGAACCATGTAGTTGGGTACTTCTTTGTGATTTTGGAAAGAATTGTTTTAAGCATTCTAGAACATTAGTTTCTATTTCCCTTTGAGGAAGAAGGGCTGAGACATGCAAAATATCTATTTTAGTTTCAATTATTAATTTGTATCAGATTTTCCCTTTTTTTCTTAAATAAACCAAAATAATAGTAGCAATATGACAGAAGTGCTGGATAAATAGTGCCTTGTGGTAATTGTTCCAATGCTTTATGTTTAGAGTTCAAATCCTACAAAAGTCAACTTTGTCTTTTGTCTCTCTGATAGAATATATAAAATATCAAAGGCGGCAAGTAGGCAGAAATGTTAGCACACTGGCGAAATACTTACCGGTATTTCGTCTGCCATTACGTTCTGAGTTCAAATACCACCGAGGTCGACTTTGCCTTTCATCCTTTCGGGATCGATTAAATAAATACCAGTTACACACTGGGGTCAATATAATCGACTTAATCCGTGTGTCTGTCCTTGTTTGTCCTCTTTGTGTTTAGCCCCTTGTGGGTAGTAAAGAAATAGGTATTTCGTCTGTTTTTACATTCTGAGTTCAAATTCTGCTGAGGTCGACTTTGCTTTTCATCCTTTCGGGGGTCGATAAATTAAGTACCAGTTGTGTACTGGGATTGATCTAATCGACTGGCTCCCTCTCCAAATCTTCGGGCCTTGTGCCTAGAGTAGAAAAGAATATATAAAGTATCAGTCACTTAATAAGGTTAGCACTCTCTCTCTCTCTGTCACACACACACACAATATTGATTACATTGTACTAGGGGCCAGCCATGGTTACTCTTTCCTTTCACCAAATGAAGGGGAATTGAGCAAGAGGTTAGCAATTTCTCCTCATCTGAAATACTAAAAAAAACTTTTTGAAGAAAACAATAGAACATGGTGGGCATGAATGGACCAATGCACCACATGGCACAGAATGATTCAAGAATGATAATATGCAGAAGGTACAGGCATGGTTGAGTAGTTAAGAAGCTTACTTTGCAACCATGTTGCATTAGGCTCAATCGTCTTCTACTATAGCTCTGGGTCAACTAAAACCTTGTGAGTGAATTTCATCATCATCATCATCATCGTCATCGTTTAATGTCCGCTTTCCATGCTAGCATGGGTTGGACGATTTGACTGAGGACTGGTGAACCAGATGGCTGCACCAAGTTTCAATCTTGATCTGGCAGAGTTTCTACAGCTGGATGCCTTCCTAACGCCAACCACTCCGAGAGTGTAGTGGATGCTTTTATGTGCCACCGGCATGGGGCCAGTCACACAGTACTGGCAACGACCTCACTCAAATCTTTTACACATGCCACCGGCACAGGTGCCAGTAAAGCGATGCTGGTAACGATCACGCTCGAATGGTGTCTTTTACATGCCACTGGCATGGAGGCCAGATAGCCACTCTGGTAACGATCACGCTTGGATGGTGCTCTTAATACCCTACTAGCAAAGGGCTCGAGTGCCAGTAAGACGACGCTGGTAATGATCACACTCGAATGGTGCCTTTTATGTGCCATTGGCATGGAAGCCGGTTAACCGCTCTGTCACCGATCACACTCATATGGAGGTCTTTGCACCCCGCTAGTACGAATGCCAGTCATCGAATTTGATTTTGAATTTAATAGACAAAAACTGTGTGGAATCTTGTTTTATCACAAACATTTTAACTAACCTAAAGTTCACTTGGTGCTGATACTGCTGTAATTGCTCCAGCCTGGCAGTCTAATGGTACAACTCAGTCAGTGTGGTCGACTGTGTTTTAGTTAAAGCTGTAACTTTAATTAAGCCTGTCTAAACTTGCGTCTCTTTGGTATTTCCCATTGATAATGGCTAAACAGTTGGAAATCCAACAGGGGGCAGCACTGGACAGATGTGGTGCTTTTATATCTTTTAGCCATAAGGGAAAATTTTTTCTCCATGGTAACTGCAGTGACTTTGCCTTTTAAAGTTGAAATATGTTACAAACATTTTTTAATTAATCTAAAGTTCATTTATACCTAACACTACTAGGTACTGATACTGCTGTAATGTATACATATGTACACACACACACGCACACACACACACACACATACATACATACATACATACATACATACATACACACACATACACTTATATATATATATATATATACTCTTTTATTTGTTTCAGTCATTTGACTGGCCATGCTGGAGCACCACTTTTAGTCAAGCAAATTAACCCCAGGACTTATTCTTTGTAAGATTAGTACTTAATCTATTGGTCTCTTTTGCCGAACCGCTAAGTTACGGGGATGTAAACATACCAGTATCGGTTGTCAAGCAATGTTGGGAGGACAAACACATACACACACACACACACATATGCATATATATACAACGGGCTTCTTTCAGTTTCTGTCTACCAAATCCACTCACAAGGCTTTGGGCGGCCCGAGGCTATAGTAGAAGACGCTTGCCCAAGGTGCCACGCAGTGGGACTGAACCCTGAACCATGTGGTTCGTAAGCAAGCTATTTACCACACAGCCATACATATATATATATATATATATATATAGCCACTCCTATATATATATATATATATAATGACAAGAGACAGACCTTTGGAGATATGCTGTAATTAAGAAGACCTGGCAACTAAAGTGGGATCACAGCCATGGCTGATGCCAGTGTTGCATGTCCGGCCCATTCAAAAGTATCCTTGAGGCATCAGGTGATATGATATGCTTGAGAAGACCTGTTGTGTCAAGTAAAACCAAAATCGTAGCTTTGGTGCTGGTGGCATGTAAAAAGCACCATCTGAACGTGGTCGCTGCCAGTACCCCCTGACTGGCCCCTGCACCAGTGGCATGCAAAAAGCACCATCCGAATTTGGCCGATGCCAGTGCCCCCTGACTAGCTCCCATGCTGGTGGCATGTAAAAAGCACTATATCAATGTGATTGATGCCAGGGCTGTCTGACTGACTACTGTGCTGGTGGCACATAAAAAGCACCCATTACACTCTCAGAGTGGTTGGCATTAAGAAGGGCATCAGGCTGTAGAAACACTGCTAGATCAGATTGGAGCCTGTTGCAACCACTGGCTTTCCAGACCTCAGTCAAACCATCCAACCCATGCCAGCATGGAAAATAGACGTTAAACGATGATGATGATGATGATGATATATATATTATTTAAAGGTCGCAATACATGTATTAAAGCACTATTAATAGATCTAATGGCATCTAAGATAAAGTAGCACATAACCACTCTAGTATTAATCAGGATAATAACCAACCAAAAATAGGCCAAGGGAAATTTAGTTCACCCCTCCCTTTTCCCTCAATATAAAGTCTAACATTCTTCTATTTATTTAATCTTTTAGTTCGTAATATGTGGTTTACGTCTGAAGAATATGCTTGAGTTCTCTCAACATATGAAACAATTAGTAGCATTTTAATGCATGTATTGTGACCTTTAAATAATAAAATTTATCTCTCATCAGATGGAGTACTTTTTTGTTGAATTTTCTATCACGGATCAGTACATTATATATATATATATATATATATATATAATAGTAATATTAGGGAGTATGGCTCCAAACTAACAGGGAAAAATTAGATTTAGGATTAAATCAAATTTCACTGTATAAATATATAAAATATGAACTAGAGATAAAACCACTATTAGTCAACTCAAACAGTGATAGACATAAACCAATACATAAATAGCAAATAATATAAATATAATTAATATAATATATAATATATATCTAAAAAAATTTTTTTTTAAATGAAAAAAACAAAAATTTTTTTAAAGAAAAAAATAAATTTTTTTAATTTAAAAAAAATTCCCCCAAAAAATAAAAAAAAAGAAAATTTGAAAAAAGAAAAAAAATTTTTAATTTTACAAAATTAAAAATATATAAAAAAAATTTGTTTTAAAATTTTAAATTAAAAAATTTTTTTTTAATTAAAAAAAATTTTTTTTAAATTTTATTTGTTATTTATGTTATGGTTTATGTCTATCACTGTTTGAGTTGCCTAATAGTGGTTTTATCTCTAATTCATATTTTATATATATATATATATATATATATATATTATATATATATACTAGCTTAAGGTGACCCGCTCTACGCTCGGGTAAGAGTGTGGTTCTTACTTTCTGTTTTTTATCACCACATTCTCCCTCTTTGTTTCTCTCTCCTTTCTCTCTCACTTTCCCACTCTCTTACTCTTCCTTTCTCTCGGACTCTCCCTCGCTTTCTCTTACTATCTATCTTTATCTATCTCTCTCCCATTTATAAACAACAAAAGATCTTGAGTAAGTTGAGAAATAAAATATTTAGAAAGATCAATCATAAATATCAGGGAGTGACAATGGAAAAGTCTGCTTCAAGGCAGACAACAAAACACTAACATTTAAAAGGGACAGACGAACTTGCGAGCTGAATAAAAATAAAAAAAAAATATTGGAAACCAAAGTTTGAAGGGATAGAATCTGAGGATTGTAGAGTCACTATGGCTGGCATTTCTTAATGACAGACAGCAACGTATTGACAGTTTAACGGCTGGCGTAAAATTTTGAACTTGTAAAAGAAAATTCCTAAACACCAAGTTTTGAATTGATTCTTTCTCACGACAGTAGACTCACCATGGCAAGCATTCAAAACTTCTTCATCATGGACGACAACACATTAACGATTTAAAGGCTAGCGCAAATTTTTTAGCTTGATGTAACAGAGAATTGCTAAACACCCGCTCCTGTAAATTTTAATCACCATTTAGACCCCTTTTCACATTTTGGTTAATGTAACCCGATTTCATTCGGGTCTACTCGGGCCACATTTTTTAAGATGAGGAATTTTGTCCTAGAGGTGACGCCTTTCATTTGAGGAAAAAAATAGTTGTCATGCAAACTTGCCAGCACTTTTAACATAGGTGTGCATATTTTCAGCTCAACCGACCACATAATGCACACATTATATATATATATTATATATATATATATATATATAATATATATATATATACGCATTATATGTATATGCGTGTGTGTGTGTGTGTACGCATTATATATACAAATGTATACAAATTATATATATATATATATAATAAATTAAATTAGAGATAAAACCACTATTAGGCAAATTAAACAGCGAAAAACATAACCCAAAACATAAAAGTAAAAATATAATGTACAAAATATGTAAAATATAAAATTAAAAAATTTAAATTATTTAAATTTAAAATTAAAATTATTAATTTATATTTATAATTTGTTTAAAAATATATATAACTATCAAAAAGTATTAAAAAGTTTAATATACATAAATACAGATATATACACTTTGTATATATACATTATATATACACTTGCGTCGGAAATTAATTAGCACTTCTCAAATTTCTACATTTTCTTACATTTTCTTAATTTAATTAACTTATTATCAGAAACGAACTCGTTTTTAATCAAAAATTTATTAAAACATATCCCAGCACACCACATAATTGTTATTAATCGTGAAATTTAGTCAATATCTTGTTGCTCCTCCTTTGGCAGCAATGACAGCTGCTACGCAGGTCGGCATACTGTCTATGAGTGCCTGCAGGTACTGTGCAGGGATGGCCCTCCATGCAGCAAGAAGTGCCCCAAACAGCTCGTGT
Organism: Octopus sinensis; assembly: GCF_006345805.1. Classification (NCBI taxonomy): domain Eukaryota; kingdom Metazoa; phylum Mollusca; class Cephalopoda; order Octopoda; family Octopodidae; genus Octopus; species Octopus sinensis. The sequence continues at coordinate 95,718,844 of NC_043005.1, read as the reverse complement.
CGGTTCCTGTATTGCTGCACATTCAAATCCCTACCCAATCGACTCCAGAGGTTCTCAATAGGGTTCAGGTCAGGTGACTGGCCAGGCCAGTCCATGACCGTCACCCCATGGTCCTTGAAGAAACCGGTTGTGAGCTTGGCTGTGTGGGAAGGCGCGTTGTCCTGCTGGAGCACGTACTCCTCGCCACCAAAGAGGTATCCCGTACTATCTCAACGTACTTTGCTGCGTTGATGTTGCCTTCGACGGCATAGAGCCGCCCAACACCACTGTAGCTGAACGCCCCTCACACCATCAGACCACCCCCACCATGCTTCATGGTGGGAGCAATGCAGTCTTTGTTGAAGCGCTCACCCCTGCGGCGTCGCACATGGACAGGCTTGTCACTAACGAGACTGAATCGCGACTCGTCAGTGAACATCACTGTCTGCCACTGCTGCACGGTCCATGTCTTGTGGGCACGGGCCCAGAGCAGCCGCTTCTTCCGGTTTTGGGCTGTAAGGAGCAGCTTCCAGTAATCTGGTCTTGACGGTGGTTGTAGACAACTGCTTCCCTGTCATCTTTTGCATCTCCTCCGCCAGTTGCCGGCTCGTTGCCCTTCGGTTGTACAGTGACTTTCGGATCAGCATCCGGTCCTCCTGCTGGGTCGTCAGCCTCTTCCGTCCCCTACCCTTTTTGTCAGCTGCTGATCTGGTTTCCTCGTATTTCTTAAATAAGCACTGAATTGTGCGCCTGGCTACACCAAGTTTTCTGGCTATTGCAGCCTCCGACAGCTTCCCACGCCACGAGAGAGCCTCGTACCGTCTCTCCAAGGTCATGCGAGGTCTTGGGCCCATCTAGGAATGAACGATAAAAACCAGTTATTTTCATTAAAACTATTCATTTGAATAATGTTATGCTATAACAAAACTGCTATGAGTTATTATTCATTAAACAAAAAAGAAAGAAAGCAGAATTTCTCACCTTATTTTATGTATAACAGAAAGTTTTGTGAACCGGAAGTGACGTCATCAAGCAGAGTGTAGGAGGATTTGTGAGGAAAAAAAATCTTGCAAATACACGAATCAATTAACCTACGAGCTGTTCAAAACGTCTTACGCGATGAGAAAACTTAGTACGGTGTGATTTCGGTCCTTGCGAGGCGCTACCTATATCTATTAAACAAAGGAAGATTTGTCTGCATCCGCACTCCAAGTTGTTGCTGCACTGCTATGTCCACATCATTAGGCTGTAGACTCTCAAACTGCTCTGAAAACAAAGTTACGTCATCGTTCTGCACAACAGTGAACTCACAACAAAGCAATAGTTCGAGATATGGCCACTAGGTGACAGCAAATACCTTGAGTGAAGAGCAAATCAAGGGTGCTAATTAATTTCTGACGGTAGTGTACATATATATAGAACACACACACACACATATATAAATTAACCCAATAAATATCTGATTCATAATATTTGTTCTCATGATTGTGTGGTGGTGGTGGCGATGATAATTCTCTCTATGAATGCAGACAGACGTAGAGAGTGAGAGTGTGTGAAAGCGCTGTCGAAGGTGGGGAGGAGGGGGAGATTGAGGACGCTGTGAAACGACGTCATAAAGAGAAAGTGAAGGTAAGGGAGATAGACGCTGTGAAATGACGTTATATATAGAAAGTGATGGGAAAGGAGGAAAGAGAATGAGTGATGGAGGAAGACAGATACATAAAAGAATGAGAATAGACTTGTCAAAGTGCGTTTTTGGCCTTAGCAACGACACCTTTTAAGATGGGGATTTCTAACCTAGCACCCTCACCTCATTTTACATGTCCCTGTAAATTTTGGAGTCAATCCGACGGGATCTAGTGGCCTTTAACCCGTTCTCAATGCCAAAACCAGACAAACAAAGAAACAAACTTTTCGCATTTCAGATTTATAATATAGAGATATGTAGTGGCACAAGCAGTCAGCGCCATATTGGATGAGATCTCGCAGCAACCATTGCCATTTTCGAGACTGGTGCGAGACCTCACCTGTATACATTTGGCATGTGTGAGATCAAAATGAGGCTTGCGATGGAGAACTATATAAAGGGAAAACTTGATCCAAATCTCTCTCTTTTTGGCACCATTTTGTGACCACCAATGCGGGCTGGTCCTGTCTATATATTGTATCTCCAGAGGCAATGCACCCGCTCTAATGGAGCTACTACACAATGCACACAGCTAAAGATGGTAGCTGAGAGCAGCACACTACACCTATCCTGTGAATCCTGTAAATAAACCACTTGTAAATAGCATTTGTACTTGAAGTCTTCCCTCTTTGCCTGCCGGAAGCCTGAACTACACGAAGAACAAAAAGAACAAAATGAACAAAAATAAAGAAAAGCCCATTATTTACACAAATATATATATGGAAGTCAAGAATTATCTGCACTTTCATCATCACATATCTTTATTATTGTCACACTGCCTTCTGAGCATGCATGCTTATAGTTGGTGCTAATGTGGTCATTTGATCTAAGTTTGAACCTGATTGCACCATTTTTCTTTCTGGTTTTACAGTCTAAGCATGGCCACTCTGCTAGCAATGTGCACCAAAGAAGAACCAAGAGCAGTGATCTGATTTCTTTGATTGGAAGGTATGTCAGGTACTGAAATTCATCAGCGGCTTTTAGCATAATATGGGGACAGTGCACGACTACTTTGAAGTGTGTATGAGTGGGATGAGACATTTAAAAATGGTTGGACATGTGTGACGCATGAAGAGAGAGCAGGGCACCCGTCAACCTCCACCACTGACAAGAAGATTCAGCAAACTTGAGAGATGGTCATGGGGAATTGGTGCACATTGCTAGTGGAGTGGCCATGCTTACATTGTAAGGTCAGTTCTTCAACATTTACAATGGGATTTTATTCCACCAGAGTTTGTAGGACATCCTCGTCAAGCTCTGCAGATTTTCCAGGATATTCTAGGCTTTAATTTCAGGCTCAGAAATTCTGAAACCACTGCTGACACTGGCTTACACTTATTATCTGATCCCCGTATACTGCATTAATATCCTTCACACTTTTCGTTGCGTTGTTGCTTTTATAGAGCCCATAAAACAAAATATGCCAAATATGCTCCTTTGTTATGTCTATTATAGCTTTGAAAAAATAACTGTTAAAATGGAACTGCACTCTCCAAAACTTGCACTAAGAATAAGTAAGGAGTAAAATTACTACCGGCTTTTATAGCAAGTTGATGCAGGTAGTTCATCCTATCCCCATCTGACTTTGAGTTCATACTATTGAAAAAACCGCATTATTTATGGGATAATCAAATGTATAAATATATATATACATATATACATATATACATATATATACATATATATATATATATATATATATATATATATATATATATATATATATATATATATATATATAGCAAATAGCAAATATATATATATAGATATAGATATATAGCAAATGTATTAAAGAATTTTCTTTGTCTTCTTTTCATTGGATATATACATATCAATTGAGGTGTAGGCATAGTTGTGTTGGAAGAAGTCTGCTTCCCAACCACATGGTTCCAGGTTCACCCATGGCTAGCATTTTAGGCAAGTGTCTTCTACTATAGCCTTGGGCTGACTAAAGCCATGTGAGTCGATTTGGTAAAGAAAAACTGGAGGAAGCCTGTCATACATACATGTTCATACATGTGTGTGTGTGTGTGTGTGTGTGTGTGTGTATATGTGTGTGTGTGCATGTGCATGTGTGTGTGTGTGTGCATGTGTGTGTGTGTGCATGTGTGTGTATGCATGTATATATATATATATATATATATTGTTGTATTTAGGAATGGTCATTTTGCCAGTTTAGCCAATAAATGGCAAAATGACCATTCCTAAATACAACAATATCTGTTTCAACACACGATTTCACGTCAAAAATCTTGCAAAACAAATATATATAAATATATATATATATATATATATATATATATATGTTAAAGTACTCGACCACATTTGTCATAAGTGCAAATGGAAGATAAAACTCATAAGTATGTAGGTTTGGTAAGCGTACATTATATTCTTGCTGTTTTTTAAACCACAGGATTTTTTCTTTGTGTCCAGAGTAGTTTCAATATTTCTATTTAAATATTATGGCAGTCAGCTGCCAGAATGGTTCGTATACCAGAAAAATTGCTTAGCAGCATTTTACCCATCTTTTATTTGGGTTCAAATTCTGTCAAGCTCAACTTTGCCTTTCATTGTTTTGGGGTCAGCAAAATAAGTACCAGTCAAACACTTGGGTCAATATAAACAACTTACTCCCTCCCCTGAAATTGTTGGCATTGTGCCAAAATTTTAAATCAATATTTTATTAAAATCTCATTGAAATTCTCTTATTATTCAAACCTAGTTGAAGAAAGAAGAGTAACTTATAGGTGTTTAATGTATACACGTGGAGTCGCAATGGCCTTGTGGTTAGGGCAGTGGACTTGTGGTCATAGGATCACAGTTTTGATTCCTACACTGGGTGTTGTGAGTGTTTATTGAGCTCAAACACCTAAAAGCTCCATGAGGCTCCGGCAGGGGATGGTGGTGAACCCTGCTGTACTCTTTCACCACAACTTTCTCTCTCCCTTTCTTCCTGTTTCTGTTGGACCTGTATTTCAAAAGGCCAGACTTGTCACACTCTGTGTCATGCTAAATCTCCCTGAGAACTACATTAAGAGTACACGTGCTTGTGGAGTACTCAGCCACTTGCACGTTAATTCCACAAGCAGGCTCTTCTGTTGATTAGATCAACTGGAACCCTTGTCGTCGTAAGTGACGGAGTGCCAACAACAACAACAATGTATACATGCACATGGATGGAACTAAAGGGTCTGCAATTTGTATCACAGCATTAGCATTGACAAGGTGAATGAATTAATTAATAGAAACACTTCACAGCATTTAGGATAAGTGGGAATGTAAGGTAAATGTTTGGGCATGCGTCTTTAGTAAACATGCATTTTAATCTTGTTGTGAAAAGCTTTAAGTTACTATTCTCTCTGTGGTTAGGAAGAAATAACTAATCTCACCAACATACCCTAACTCACTTCACCCACCCATCCTGGTTCTGCAATTTCTCTATCTTCCATTCACCTTCTTGAACATATTGCTCTAAATGAATGAACACACCAGAGACTAATGAAGACTCTTTAATTTTATGAGGCAACACAACTAGTGTAGGTGCCATTATAAAATGCAGTTAGCATGCTCTGTAAATTTGTTGCCAACCAAGCGGAGACAATGTTAGGTGGAGGGAGCCTCTTTGTTTTGTCAAAACATGCCTATCATTTTAGGGTTGGTACCACAATAAAATGTATCCACTATGTTCTGTAAAGTGGTTGGTGATAGGAAGGACATCCAGTCATAGAAACTATGAGAACAGGCTTGGACTAGTGAGGCAGCCAATGAAAAGGACATCAGATCATTGTCTTTTCTGGACAGAGAAGACAGTCCTATGATTCCATCACAAGGACCACTTTTAACAGCAAAGTTACAATGTATGCTTACTAAAAACATGAGCTCATAAGTTTACCACTTACCTTAAATGTTGTATAGAACTTCTATAAATTAATTGATTCACATTGCCAATAACTTGTACTGATATGCAAATTAGGCAAACCAATTCAGTTCTGTCTCAGTTTCTGTATACAATATAGAGTTTTAAGTTACTATTCTTTTTGTGGTCAAGGAAGAGTAGTTGTTCTCTGATATGGATTTAATAAAACCTGAAAATAGTCAGGTCAATTTCTTTTTCTAGACACAGTGACAGAAAACCTTGATGCCTACATTTTAACAATGGTACTAAAATAGGTTTACTAAAAACACATGTCCATATATTTATCTTACATTTCTATATAATATACATATAATTCCTTCTTTCTTTTGGAAAGTGTGTGTGTGTGTGTGTGTTTTTACAAATGGAAGAGAAAGTATTTAAAATACGTAGTAGAGTTTATTTATTCATTCAAAGTTAAGACTCCTAACGTCTTGCTATTCTGTTTCCAATCTCTATTTGTTCTTAAAAGCAACTGAAGACTGTAACAGAAGCAGGAAATTTTAGTGTAGCGATGGAGTAAAATTTAACTTTTGACTAAATGAATATATAAAGTATATTTATATAATTCTAAAAACACGCAGATCGAATATGTAAAATTATAAAGACACCATACAAGTACATTTACATAAGAAAAAGAGATGGCTTTGGGTACAAAGATTAGAAAAATATCAGTGTGTTATTCAGTGGCCTTTTAAATAAAATAGCATTTAATTACATTTTGAGGCAATAATTAATATTAATATTTTTTTAACGAATATTTTAATATAATTAACTGTTACAACAGGTTCAGCAAGCGAGATGCTAGGAATTATCTCCCTTCCTTACTGTCGACGAGCAGAAATGCTAGGAGTTGTTTCCCTTGCTTGCTAGTAAGCTAACTTTATTTCTTCCTGATCTTATTCAAAATTGATTTCGAGCAATCAATCAAACATCGTGAGTGCGTGCGTATGCGTTCATATTCGCGCGCGTGTGATTTGAGTATATTCAACACGAAAGTATAACGTTGTTATTTTTAGTCCCACATTTATCAAGGACAACATTATCCACAGTATCCTTCCTTTTCAAAGGATTGCAGAGTGTGTTTGGAAGGAAATTTGGTTGGTATTTCTAGCAGGTTAAGTAACTGCATAGAAGAGTCATGGAAAAAAACTGCGGCCCACGAGACTTTTTGCATGGTACCCCTAACGAAAAATTTCCTTGAATTTATTTAGTAGTGGGTCCCGCTGCTTGAAGATAAGTTGCCCACGACTGGCATAAAAGCTTCTTTGTTGGTTCCTACACACATTCTGGATATGGAAGAAGCGAAAGTTAGATCAGTTTTCGTCTTTACTTACAAGCAGCATGGGCGAATACTTAGGAATACGTAAGGCCCCGGGTTAGATCCCACAGCCTGCCAATTTAGGGAAGTGTCTTTTACCACCACAGCCTCGTGTCATCCCAAGTCTTTTGAGTATAACTGGGTAGATGCGGAAACTTTCCGGATGGATTGTACTTGTTACTTAAAATGCCAAGACCTGTTGCGTACTGTGTCATGCTGATTCTGTCTGAGAATTACGTTAATCTTACATTTGTCTGTGGAATACACAGCCACATAAAAAGTAAATTCAATGAGGAGGTACAATTCAGTTGATCAAACAATTGAATACTTATGATCGAAACCGATGGAGATAGATTTTTAGTAAGATTAGTGAGACAACAATACAAATCGATATTAATTGCAAAGTGACTCAAGGTCCGAGAATTTCGTGCATAACACTTATCATCAGAGCCATGCATGAAACTCTTGGCCTTTGAATCACTTTGTAATTAATGCCACCAAAACATTATATCTATATATTTATGCGCAGGCCTGGCTGTGTGACGAGAAGCTTGCTTCCTAACATCATGTTTCTTGATTTAGTCTCACTGTGTGACACCTTGGGCAAGTGTCTTCTGCAATAGCCTCGGGCTGACCAAAGCCTTGTGAGTGGAAGAAGCCCGTCATATATATGTAGGTTTTTTTCTTCTTGAGAACACACTCTTTGTGGTAAGGCAATTTGACGTCTATCTCTAGTGTATAGGAATCCACTTTAGTGGTCATTCTTCTTATTAATTCTAATATATATATATATATATATATATATATATATATATATATATATATATATATATATATATGTGTGTGTGTGTGTGTGTGTGTATATCCACCACCACCGCTTGATAACCGGTGTTGGTGTGTTTACGTCCCCGTAACTTAGCCGTTCGGTAAAATATTCGATAGAATAGGTACCAGACTTTAAAAAAGTTCTGGCGTCGTTTCATTCAGCTAAAAAATTTGTCAAGGTATTGCCCCAGTACGATCGCAGTCTAATGATTGAAACAAGTAAAAGATAAAAAGCTTTTATATATATATATAAGCCTAGCTAAGCTTAAAAAGGGCGCATAAAAAAATATTAAAATAAATAATCTGATCCTGAAGGGATGAACGGCAAAGTTCAGTGGGATTTGAACACAAAACGACGAAGAATGCTCTACCCGACCTCTCGTCTGTTACTACGCTGTCTTCTCGCTAGTCCAGCATCAGTGTCATAAAGTTATGAGTAATGAGGTTAACTTTTCTGTAAAGAAGGAGAAAAGTGCTGTTAAGTCTTTCCCAGAGCATTAGTGACGTAACGATTAAGATTCACCGGTTATCAAAAAACTGTGTCACAGCCTGAGTAACCGTTGATTCCCATAGATAAAACTGCTGCTATTATTGTAGTTTACTAATTAATTAGTTAATGTCAGTTAGGCAAACAAATAGAGTGACCATTACTTTTGTAAGTCCTCCTGTAATGGTGATGCAACTGATATTCAGTTAGAACATGTATAGATCGATGCCTGGATGAAATGTAAAGCAAGGACGGATAATTGCCTCACGGGCCGGCGAAATATCACGATAACTCAAATTTGAAGTTATTCGTTGACGTTATTTCTAAAATATCCATGTTTCTGAGTAAGGAATTTGATATAAGTAATACAATATTTGTGTCATTCCGAAAAATTTACGTGGCATACCTATGGATTTGTAAAATTTAATTGAATATTCTTTTTTAGAACTGTAGATCTCGAATGAGATAAAGCTATAAATAACAGCGTGTAAATATTGAATTGAAAATACTTTAATTAGAAAAAGTTGTTGCTGCCCGGTGGACTCGAACCCACATCTGTAAACATGACGGTAATAAACGTTCTTCATTTCTCTCAATAAGGGTGTAGCCTTTAACAGGCTCTTGTGACCATGTAATACGACCCAGCTCTGAAAAGTGTCTCTACCCTTGTTGAAGAGGGTTGTGGATTTAATAACTTCATTCTATATACAAATATGTTTAAAGAGTAAAATAAATGGGAAATTCTTCGAAGGAAGCAACCAAAGAGCAAACGTTCTCGAAAGTATGTATGTTAGTGCAGAGCGAGAAGAAATAACAAATGTTTGAAGCAGAACACTTTATTTTTCGAAAACCAAGTATGGCTCTGTGATTAAGTGATTCGTGTCGCAACCACGTTCTCTCAGGCTCGACTCTACACCGCGGATTTTTGGGCAACTGTTGTCGGATTAATGGGAATTGTGCATAAGTGCGTCGTATCTGAGTGTTTTATTTGTTTCAATCATTGGACTGCGGCTATGCTGGGGCACAGCTTTTTTTCTTTTTCTTTTTCTGTCAGCTTCTTTTTGCTGAACCGCTAAGATACAGGGACGTAAATGAACTAACAGTGGTTGTCAGTCAGTGGTGAGGGAATAAACTCAAACACAAAAATGCATGCACTCATGCCCATATGTATGTGTGTGTTTGTGTATATCATTTGTTCTCCGCCACCGCTTCACAACCGGTGCTGGTTTGTTTACATTCATGTGGCTTAGTAGTTGACAAAAGACAGCCAATAGAATAAGTACTAGGCTATAATAAAATAAGTTCTGGGGTTGATTTTTTAAACTAAGCCCTTATTTATATCATTTACTCAAGTCATTGGCCGTAGTCCAATGACTAAGTTTTTATTTAATCAAAATAATCAATCAATCATTTGTCTAATGAATAATTTTAAAGGGAGGCAACTCTTGTATTCTGTCTGAATTCATTTCTTTAGATTTAGTATATATTTTATTCTTTTACTTGTTTCAGTCAATTGACTGCGGCCATGCTGGAGCACTGCATTTAGTCGAACAAATGAAGTTGTCTGTGTATGGCAGGTTTGGTAGCCTTCTCGTCACGTGGTTGACTGTGTTATTCTCGAAGTAGAGTGTTGTGAGAAATTGTTTAGCGTTGAATATTGTTGAAAATTGTTGAATTTTATTGTTGCTGTTAAACTTTGTGCGTCTGTTGTATAACAGACAAAAAAAAACTGTTGTTCCCCTCCTTACGGAGGGGAAAAGTGTTGCATTTTTTCGCATACATATACACAAAAATATTATAACTCTGTGGAAAAAAATGAACAAGGAAGACATGTTGTCTTCTTCTTCAAAAAAAATGTATGCAGTGGAAACACTGTCAGTTTCATCTGTTGAAGGTTCGCCTTCATTTGAAGCCATTGAAGGTTCGCCTTCTGGATTAAAAAATGAAAAAGATTTATCGAAGCAAACCAAAGAAAATTTACCAAAACAAGCAACCGATTCAGCTAAACAAGCAACCGATTCAGCTAAACAAGCAACCGATTCAGCTAAACAAGCAACCGATTCAGCTAAACAAGCAACCGATTCAGCTAAACAAGCAACCGATTCAGCTAAACAAGCAACCGATTCAGCTAAACAAGCAACCGATTCAGCTAAACAAGCAACCGATTCAGCTAAACAAGCAACCGATTCAGCTAAACAAGCAACCGATTCAGCTAAACAAGCAACCGATTCAGCTAAACAAGCAACCGATTCAGCTAAACAAGCAACCGATTCAGCTAAACAAGCAACCGATTCAGCTAAACAAGCAACCGATTCAGCTAAACAAGCAACCGATTCAGCTAAACAAGCAACCGATTCAGCTAAACAAGCAACCGATTCAGCTAAACAAGCAAGCAGAGAAGATTCGTCTTCAAAAGAAACCAAAGCATTCAACTTCGCAGCTGCGGCTGGTCCAAAAAACAGAAGTCATAAAAATGGGAAAAAATGAGTACATGAAATTCAAAGACACGAGGGAGGGGACCGATGCAAAAGCCACCCTTCCAAATGAAATCCGGAAAAAAACACAAGAAAGAATTATTGTATATAAATCTTTTGTGATAAAGGACAAAAAAAGTAACGAATGAGCAGGCAGAGAAGTGCCTGCAGCCGATTTGGAACGACATCGAATACTTAACAAGAGGGAAGAAATATGCCACAATAGTAGTATATTTCAAAAACGAAAACAAGGCAAAACTCCACTCCCTAAAACCCATCAAAATAAATGAAATCATTTTATTACCAACCTACTTAGGAAGGAGAACCGCCAAAGTGAAAATTGAAGAGATTTCGCCGGAAATCGAAGTGACATGGTTGCTTTCAGCCTTACTGATGGGGCTGGAAGAAAAAATAAACATTGTAGAAGTGACAAAGGTCCTGAAACAAAACTGGCGAGGCCAGAGCCTTGAAGTTACTATCTAGGCGGCACCGGAAACACTGGAAGAAATTGTTGAGAATATCAACTTTGGTGAAGAAATCACTTTGCGGGTGGTGGTAGAGGGGCGAAAACCCCGGTGCAACGATTGTGGAGAAAAGGGCCACATTCGAGTGGACTGCTCCACCCGCAAAAAAGAGGAAGAAAAAAGGAAGCGGAGGAGAAGAGGCGAAAGGAGACGGAAGAGAAAAACAAAAGGACGCCGAAGAGGAAAACGATTTCACTCCGGTGAGACAGAGAAAGACTCCGAAAAGGAGGAATGAAGATTTAACCCCACCCACCCCAAGCACAAACAAGAAAAAAAACCAATACAGCAAACACACAGGAAAAAACTACCCCACCCCACCACGGTTCCCCACAAAAAGGAAAAAAAGTAAAGCACCCCCATCCCATCCCGGATAACCACCCCCACCCACCCCTCAGTGTTGAACAATTTCCTCCCCTCCAAGACTCCACCCCACCGTTCACCCCATCACCCCCACAAAGCCCAGGAAAAGAAAATGTGACTCTTAACATGGTGTACATGGCCATTAATAAAGAAAATGACAGTCTATTAAAAGACATTAATAGCACGCCATCAGCCTTACAGATACAAACACACATGTAGACATATATAAAATTGATATGTTAAATTTAAATATCATTCGCTCAAAATATAAAGCAGACATCTACGGTCCTCGACACGACTTACATGAGTCGTTGTTCGAGGACTTAAGTCAGAATTTCACCCCACGAACAGCCGGAAAAACAAAGACGACCGTTTAAGGTAGGTGATGTCTCGCATTCATGTAGGGTGCATAAATGTGCGTGGCCTGATGTCGAACTGGAAGCAAGGGCGCTTTCTAAATGATATCAGGTCACAGGATTTAGATGTTGTTGTTGCCACAGAAGCCTGGTTAAAGGGGCCAAGAGATCTGCTCCCGCTGTTCGACGGTTACGAGAGAATTATCTCTCCGGGCCGTCCGTCCGGCGGAAGTGGGGTGTTGGTCCTATGGAAAAAGAACCGGGTTTCTGAGAAAAGGTTGATTTTTTCAGATTCAGAACGTAGACTGGTCGTCGTTGACTTGACTTTAAGCAGTTGTAAGACAATCAGACTGGTTGCGATTTACGCACCCCAAATAACAGCGGGGCAAAGCGAATATTTTCGGAACCTGGAAAAGTTTCTTAGTACATCGCATCCTTTAGCTATACTAGGAGACTTCAACACAATTTACGATGTGCGGGTAGACTGTGTAGGCTCGCGACCTGATAGGAAAGGAAATGCTTGCTTCCAGGATCTACTAAGACGTTTCGAGCTGGTAGATCCATATAGACTGGAACATCCGAACGCTCCATTGTGGACATGGTCAAACAGCGACGGATCTTCCAGATCGTACATAGACAGAATATTAATTAGAAAAGTAGATAGAAAAATAGCTAAGCGTCCACAGCTTCACATGGTCAGCTACAGTGATCACAAGATGGTCACCTGTAGGCTCGACATAGATAAGTTATATAGAGGTCCCGGTTACTGGAAACTTAATACGTCCCTTTTGGCGATTAAGGAGTACAGAGGCCGGATTAAGTTATTGATTCAGAGGGCATTGACCGGATCCATTATTAACAACAAACGGTGGTATGCCCTCAAGCGAGCCATCAGATATGAGGCTATTAGATATAGTATAGGTCTAGTAGCTAGAGAGGCTAGAAGGGAATCAGCAATAGTTAAGGACTTAGAAGAAGCAATGCGAACTGGCACGGCAGCCCAGGTGAAGGTCAAGAGACTGGTTTTGAACCAGCACCTCGAAGCCAAACACGTGGGTTATATTGTCGGGTCTAGACAACGTGCAATGGGGAGCGAAGGAATTAATGCCGCGGGATGGGCCCGAGTGGTGGAAGCCCAACGTGGCAACGATGCCACAATTCGATCTTTGACGAACCAACAAGGTAAGTTGATAGACGAGCCCGAGGAGATGTGTGAGGCTTTTCAGGACCACTTCGCCCAGCTTTGGGGGGAGCGACGGACCGGATAGGAGGAGGGACCTAACGGACTTCCTCGACGGGCTGCCGCGCTTCTCGGAGCGGGATGCGAAGTGTAGTGAGGAGCCGATCACGCCTGGGGAAGTAATAGAAGCTATGGCTGACTGGAGCGCGGGTAAAGCGCCGGGACTGGATGGTCTACCCTACAAGCTATATAAAAGTATGCCGGACTTGTTCGGGGACTTACTGGCGAACGTCTACGCGAGCTGGCAGCAGAATGGATTTATTCCCAGATCTGTGCGCCGGGGAGTAGTGACACTAGTCAGGAAGGACCCGGACAAGGGGGACGTCATTGATAATTTTAGGCCCATCATTCTGCTAAACGCAGAGCTGAAGACTGGCCAAAGTGTTATCGAAAAGATTGGCGCGTGTCGCGGATGGACTAATCGGGGAGGCACAAACATGTGCCGTACCCGGCAGGTCCATTCAGGATAATCTCCATCTTATTAGATACACCATAGATGGAATGAATAACGATTCCGGCAAGGGAGGGGCAGTGGTCCATTTAGACCAATCGAAAGCTTTTGATAGAGTCGACCATCATTACCTGGTGTCCGTTCTGGCACAGTTCGGCCTAGGTCTTGGCTTCCTCAGGTGGATCATTGAAATGTATGACAACGTCGACTCGGTAGTTCGTGTGAACGGCTTTCTGTCTAAGCTGTTCAGTGTCAAATGCTCGGTTCGTCAAGGGTGTCCGCCCTCCTCGCTTTTGTATATAGTGGCTCTTGAGCCATTGCTACGAAAACTGAGCGGCATCCCGAGACAACCAGGTTGTGGAATGTCGGTTTCAGCTTACGCGGATGACATCAGTATCATCGTGACCGAAGTGGACCTCCTACGTAAAGTAGGCAAGGCCATAGAGGCTTACGAGACGGTGGCAGGAGCAAAAGTTAATCGCGAAAAGTCAGTCGACTTGCAACTCGGCACCTGGAGAGGCAAGTCGATGCCTCCAGACAGCGTCATGGGATGTTGGACGGAGGGTCCGATTAAGTTGCTCGGGGTTTCGTTCGGACCAGACCTCCAAATAGAGAAGAACTGGAACGAGGTAATGAGCAGGGTGACCCACGCAGTCAAGACCTGGTCTTGGCGGTGGCTATCCCTGAAAGGAAGGGCGGAGGTAGCCAATGTGTTTATCGCATCGGTGATCACCTACCGCCTTGCCGTCGTGCCTTGTCCGGATTCGTGGTTAACCAAGCTGGAAAGACAGCTCTTCCGCTTCCTGTAGAAGAGCTCGAAACCGCTTGTGAAACGCTCTGTTTGTTGTCAACGACCGTTAAAGGGTGGACTAGGGATGCCGTGGCTAATGATGCGCAGAAATGCGCTGAGGTTAAGGCATATGTGGCTCTACCTGGATGGTGAACGGGTGTGGTCTCCGATGGCGAAACATGTTTCCCAGGTTCACCAGTTTCGGTGGACGGAAAGCCTAGTATAATCGTAGCTCGAAGTTGGGTACGTGGTACACGGAGTGCCGTAAGGCACTCCGACTCTCCCGTCGCTCGGGCAATGCCTGCAGCAATGGTTCTACCGCTGTTTTCTATAGAGGGTTTGTAGAGGCCGGTTGCAATGATACATTAAGGGAGACCCTAGGTTTTGACGATAATCAGCTGGCCAGAATGTTCCAACGTACATTCGAGCCGAGGACCCTGGATAATTTTCAGAAGTCCTTGGCATGGCAGTGTTACCGAGGTGCCTTACCTGTTCGGGATAAACTCACAAGGCATGGTGGCAACGACACCCCGATCTGTCCAAGATGTGGGCGAGACAGGGAAACTGTCTCGCACGCGATTGTGCAGTGTCCAGAGGTGTCAGACATGCGGGTTTGTGCCGAACAACTGTTGTCAGGTGGAGGAAGAGCACAGCTATCAACTGAATCCATAGTGAAAATTGACCCGCCGGATTTCTTAACGAAAGAAGGTAAGAATTGTTTTCTCTCTGTGGTAGCAGCTGCGAAGCAGGTAGTATGGGAGACAACGATGAGAGAGTTGATGTCAGGCAACTTCATTTCTGGTCCTGGTTTGGTGGAATTTTTTATGTTCCACCTAAAGAGACAAACAGGACCGGAGAGGAGGTGCCTGAGTAAGAAAGTGTTTGATGAAAGATGGAAGAATGTCGTGTATAAAAGGTCTCTCGTGGATGCGAGATAAGCCCCCAAAAAACGAGGTCAGTGAGAGGCGGGGTTCGTGGGGTCCGTAAACCCGCCCCATTCCATTTGTTTAAAAAATGTCCATTGTGTTATTTATCCATTCGCTTTATATAAAATCATGTTAAATTTTTATCGACCCCAAATTGCGCTGTAAATGTAAAATCATCCGTAATTGTATCGTCCATTCTATGTATGTCATTATGGATAATAAAAAATCAAGGTTTGGTAGCCTTCAACTAACACTATCTCCTCCGAGACCCTGCGGCGCAAGTTGACCAAAATTGAGAGTATGATAGAAGAAGGTTTGCTCTTCGTTCCGTAGAAGAAAAAAAATCAAATCGGACCATGTTAACACCAAAAATTATTTACATCAAAAAGGTGCTTTTTTTCTATGAAAATTCCTATTTTTTACTATTATTTTGACTGCTGTGTCGCCATTTTTCGGTGTATTTCAACCAGAAAAATGTTCACTTAAAGAGAATAACAAGCTACATAATGCAAAATTTTTACTTTTCAAAAATTCCAATTCTAAAGGGTCGAAACAAACCCGAGCAACGCCGGGCGATACTGCTAGTAAAAATAAAAACGCTAACTGAATGCTTATGGATAGAAAACATTTCATCATAGTGTATTTATTCGACGCGAGTTTATTGAGAACGGGACGACGACGACAGATTGAGCATTTAAATAGCGCTGAAACTGATATTCCTAAACATTAAAGAATAATATAGAATGCGGTGAACCGAAAGGAATTATGGCGATGGCTGAAGTTTAATTGCTCCTTTATAATAAAATAGGTTAAAGAGAGGCATGGGGCTAGGTGGCTGGGAGAAAGGGGGAAGCACATTCTATATATAAGAAATTATTGGAATTTGAAACACTATTAAGGGTTTGTGTGTTTATCACTGCATCTCGGAATTTGTGTTTATATGAATGTGTAACAGATTTGAAGTGTGTGTGTGTGTGTGTATTTTTACTTATATATACACGTACATACGCATACAGACACATACACATATATACGCATTCATACATAGGTGTGTGTGTGTGTGTGTGGTTTTAACAGAAAAAGTTAATTCCATAAAGCCTGAATCAATTGTCACATTTAGGTGATTTACTTGCATCGGTATCCCATCTGTGCATCATGCATTTCGTGGTTATTTCCAGCTCCTACTTTGCCTTTCATCCTTTCGGGGTCGATAAATAAAGTACCAGTTACGCACTGGGGTCAATGTAATCGATTTGATCCCTTTGTCTGTCCTTGTTTGTCCCTTCTATGTTTAGCCCCTTGTGGGCAATAAAGAAATATATATTGCAAAAACATATCCTTCGAAGTCAGAGCTAATATAGTGTTTGTTAATCCAGGATAGACAACTCTGGGGTTTGCAATGTCGCTGACGCTATCACTTCGAAGACTTCTGTAGATATATCCATGCACAACTTTTTTGCTTGTATGTATAGAGTCTCTCTTCTAATGACCTGTTGCTGCAAAGTTGTGCAACCTCTCTGTATATCTTTCCAACTCTAATGATATTATCAGGCAAAAAGTCAGAAATTCGGTGGGAGGGATTTGTCGATTGAATGGATTTCACTTCTTGATTGGTACCTAATTTCATCGACACCAGAAAGATAAGAGATACAGTTGACATCGGCAGGATTTGAACTCAAAATGTGAACAACTAAAACAAATACTGCAAGAGTAAGATGGTTTTTAAAATCAGTTTTCATTTGGCGAAAGCAGTCCTCATCTTTCCTGGTTTCATCTAGATGAATTTTTTGTAAATTTTGTAAATTGCTTCATTTGAGAATTTTTTTTTCACATATTAAACGTAGTTATTTATCGATGGAATAAATCCATATTTCAAAATATTCACTCGAGTGTTGACAGCACTTTTTTTTTTTCACTCATTCTAAATTTTTTAAAGAGTAACGTACACAACAATGTATGTAATTATATCACTAAGTAAAATATAATTGAGATTACAATATACAAAAAAAAAAAAGCAAGGAAGAATGCGTGCCTATAAATACACACACATACATAGAAAATACACGAACAAGGACATGCAAACACATGAATATGCAGGATAGATACATATAGATGCACAGACATACATACATATATACATATGCATACACACACATGTATGCATACATACACATGCATACATACATACACACATACATATGTACATGCATGCATAGGCACACACATACACACACTGAGCCACACACATGCGCACAAACAAACAAAAGGGAACGCAGTGTAAATAACGGACAGAGTCCAGACGATTGAAAAGGTTGCAAGACACAACGAAAATTTTAGGAAAATAAAAATAAGGAATAAGTGGAAATTTTACTGGTGAGTGTGTTCCATTATAAGGCACAAAAAGAAAATGACTCTCCCCAGACACAACAGAATATGCTTCAACACACGAACTCATATAAAGAATCTTGCAAACCAAATCCAAAAACAAAATATCAGAAATTGATTATTCATCAATTAATTATTCTTGTTCAAACATGTCTTTAGCTACGATATGTACTTATCACTCATTTTATTTGAATAACCATTACTAGTTTTATCATATAATTACTACAATAGGTAAAATTTAGTATGTTACCTCACGGCTCCTCTTACCGCCCCCTAAAGCCCCCTTCGACAATTCCTGCGCCCCCATAGGCCCAGTATCGCCCTCGTCGAGAACTTCTGCTCTACCGTTTCCGCCAACCCACCGTTCTCCTTCAATTAGACCACTTACCACCCCCAGGCTCCTATTTCATGGCTAATCCAGCGAAGGGTGGGGGTGGAGAGTGAAGGGCATATTGACCCGCGGCAGAATGTGAATTCTGACTCTGAGGTGAAGAAATCATTTTTATACTTGGTCTTCCTTCCCCAAACAGCAATGTAAATAAGCAATGTCAACTTTCTCTCACCTTATATTTGTCAACTTTCTCGCACTCTGTCTCTCTCACACACTCAAACTGTCTCTCTTTTTTTACGCTTTGTTTTTCTTTCTCATTTACACTCTCTCTTTTCCTTTGTCTATCTCTCTTACACGCTCACTATCTCTCTCTTTATCATATTATTTATCTACCCCTCCCTTTTCTCTCCCGAAACTCAATAGATTCTCTGGTATTTCTCGTTGCAGACGGATCATTATTTGACCGAGCCAACAGTTGTGTCATCTTCATTTCATCAATATTGGGAGAAAGAAAGAAAGAGGTAGAAGGAAAAGGAGAGATAATAGAGAACGAGGCATCGACGGGAGGAATAGGGAGATAACGTGAGTGAAAATGAAGAAGAGAAGCGCTTAGAATGAGGGAGAGAGAAAGAGAGAGAGAGAGAGAGAGAGAGAGAGAGAGAGAGAGAGAGAGAGAGAGAGAGGCTGTATGTGTATGTGTGTTTGTCTTATCTAAGGAGTCTGAGGCAAGAGAGAAGGGAGTTAAAGAGAAGAAAAAAAGAGAGAAAGACGGCGAGATAGCGATAATGCAGAGAGGGAAATATCAGATGACATTTGAATAAAGAAACGGAAAAGAGAGAGTTAATGGCTTTTCATCAATGTCAGCTAACTTCAATTTCCACTTTTCTTAGACTTATTTAAAAATTGTTATTTGTACTGTGAACAGCAAGATCTGAAACGATGATTTGCATGTTTATTCTTAATACATTCCAGCAGATACAAATGCAAATACGCTATTCGCTGTTGTATACGTCGCAGAACATTTTTTTCTTTTTCACGATGACAGTGTGTTAATAACACGCTCAACTCAAAAGAACGGGGTAGTTCCGGCTGACGAGACACATGTCGAAACAACGGTGTCCCAGAATCCCTTGCACCAATGAGCTAGATGGGTTATGAACACACTGTAATCGTAAAACGGGGAAGTTATTCTACACAACATCGACTCGGTAAGTCAGAAGGTTTATCGGTGGAAGAGTGCAAGTGCCCAGTGGCGCTTTCTGCAGGAAAAACAAATATCTAAGCTGGTACTAAAATACTTAAATGTAGTGAGCATTAAAATTAAAATTACATGACGACAATGAAGTCGCGTAGCCTAGTGGTTAGAGGCATTGCATTCTCGATTGCTAGAACGTGGTTTCGGTTCCCGGACCGGACAGTGCGCTGTGTTTTTGAGCAAAACACTTAAATGCTTCAGATCACTCAGCTGTCAATGAGTTATCCTACGAAGAAGTAGCGTTCCGTTTAGTGGAGGTGTCATCTCGGTAATTTATACACCAATGGAAAGCGGAGAAATCGGCTCATACGAGTCCTAGGGCTCGAGGTAATACTTATCTACTTACATCAAGATGGCGAATTGGCAGAATCGTTCGAGTGATGTAGAAAATGTCTTGTATTCTGAGTTGAAATCTTACTGAGAGTAACTTTGCCTTTCATCCTTCCGGGGATTGTTGAAATAAAATATCACTCCAGTGTGCGATAGATTAGGGTCTTATTAGGAAGTCTCTTCTACTAATTAATGTTTATCAATGAAATTCATACCTGTAATGAGGAGAGCATGTCCCCGTTATTTTATTCATTAAATTTTATTTGGTCAAACGTCGGAGCTCTCTCCCCCATTACCTGCCAAGAAATATTCCACCCATCCAGCTTCCCCGTTCACTATACCTTGAAGGGGTGTGGCGATAGAGTCCTCAAGATAAGTACGGTGGGAGCATTTGTTCGACTCAACTCTTCAAGGCAGTGTTCAGTATGGCCGCAGTCCAGTGACTAAAACAAATAAAAAGATAAAAGATTACGAATGCAATTTTCATTTATGAATTTATATTTCTTAATAGGGGGAGACAACTCTGAAATTTAAATTGATCGAATTTAATAAAAAATAAAACGTGGGCTGTTTTTCCCCACAAGGAGTCTAATATAAATAAATTGATATTTCTTGGCTCGTTATATTAAGTTTGTTTGTGCACATTTAATAATTAGTATATGATTGGGTTAATCACACGGAAGGCACGCCCCTCAACCTCTCAAGGTTCTTTTATTGTCCTCTTTTACAAAAAGTTATTATGCCCAGTTTTATTTGTATGAATGCAATAGTTTCTAATTTTTACGTAACGTACATTTATCTGAATTGTTGTGTTTAGGAAAAACCATCCTAAAGGAAAAGTAGATTTCGAAAGAGGTCACGCATACACACACTACCACCCACCAACACCATGTTTCCACATGTACATAAACAAACAAACACATACTTGTATATACAGTGGTATATATAAACATAGCATATTTGTAGAATGTATTGAAACTGCAAGTTGTTCCATTCTCACAACCAGAGTCGTATTCAAAAAGGCGAAGCATTAGAGAATCGTTTGAGCGTCGCACAGAAATGCTTGGCGGTCTTTGCTCCAGTCTTTTCGTTCTGAGTTCAATTTTGCTGTTGTCATTTTGGTTATTTAGTTCCCGCGAAGACCTAGTGGATTCTGAGAGAGTTTGGTCCCTTGAACAATGTGGTAGTCTCTAGAAATGAAAGCACCATATCTCTCAAACGACATTCTTCTACCATGGGGAATAGTGAGTAAGGGCATATTCCATAGTGTAGTCCCAGAAACAATTCCTGTAAATAAACCGGGTGGTGGGGTACGAATGAAAACCTGTGATCGTAAGCATGCTGGATCAGTTCTGACCTAGGGCTAAACAGCATAGTGTGCGATTAATCAAACGCATGAATTAGTTGACAAAGCCATAAAATAAAGGTGTCTATTCAAAAGAAAACTGAACGCACACACACTCACGTGTGTTTGTGTGTGTACACATATAGCTATATATTTCATATTGCTTACGGTTTAAGAATTTTCAATTTCTATTTCATATTAAAACTCTAAGAAGCCATATTTCCGTCTATATATTACGCAACTACTTATAGCAATAAAATAATTTTGTTATATTTGTCTTACATAACTATAAAGTATATATTATTTTATTTTGTACTTGAAAACTATTTCGTATATATTGACATCAGACTGGAGTAAAACGGTTCATAGTAAAGTGTGATTTAATTTCTGTTCCATCTTAGTGAAACCAGTGCCACATTCATCATATTTAATGAGTTGCCATCCTCGGAAAAATAAATAATTGGTTAATTTAAAAATTTTAAAAGATGTAATATATCTTCGGCAATCTCAGTTGTTGTTACTGTTTTTGTTAGTCAGGCAATCACATGATACTGTAGTGATCCTAACGGTGCGCGCGCGCACCGTCCATTTTCTATTTCGCGCGTGCGAGTGTTGGTGCCTTCACCAAGGCACAGAGAGGAAGAGCCCTCTCGCGCATGCGCGAACCACCGGAAGCACGACCCTTTTGCCTACGTGGTAGTTAGCCAAGGCAAGGGGGTCGTAGAACGTTTGACCGCTAGCAACAGCAGCCAACGACTTGGGACAGCAGCGACCGAAGGCGACGGACGTATATTTTCTCGCTGTCCAGCTCTGATAGCAGTCGGCCGAAGGTTTTCACCAAATTGTTGCCGACCACATCAACATAATGACGGACGCCATCTTTAACCCGTTCTGTTTTAGCGGCTGAACATTGTAAATATTACAATCGATTAACTTTCAGCCTTGCGCGCCCAGAACCAAGGACACCAGATAACCACTTATTGTTACTGTCACCACATTAGAGAATAAAGTAGTATATATATCTTTTACGTCTGCGTCTTGTTGTTTCTGACTGGTAGAATTCTGGATTATTAAAGCAACGGCTAGTGATTGCTTTCTTGTACCCCGAAAGTACAAGAGTATATATTCACACTAAGTTCGTTACAATACTAAGAAAAATCAGATTGTAAGTGTGCTCCTTACGGCTTTTAATAGCCCTAAACATCAAGTGACCCGATATTTGTAAAGACGTTTGTCACTCTTTAAATATTAAAGTTATACTTCAAAAACACTTAAAACTTTGGGAGATGACATGGATGACAAATGGTTGTATATAGTATGATACTGTCTCTGAAACCATCAAATTTAAGAAGAAGAAGAAAAAGAGACAGGAAGAGTGGTTCAATGAGAATTCCAACACAACATACCCCCGAATGACATATACTTGACCAGAGGGAACCAAGCATTGGGCGTGAATCATTTGGTGCTGGACTACACGGAAAGAACAAATTTTATATTTCATTTGTATTTTATTGGGTATCGCAGTGTACAAGTGTTTTTGCATTACGTATGTATTATATATATTATACACTTTATTGTACGTTGTTATGTGCATGATACTTTTGTTCGTACAAAAATTGTCTCGCATGAAACTGGTCTGTGGTGCAGAAAAACGTTGGGAACCGCCTAGACAACAGAGTAGCTGTAGAAATCGCGCTAAAAAAGGGTTCGTCAGTTCTTTGGTGTAAGGCTCACTCCTCACTTCCTATACCGAAAAAAAATATTAATTTCAAAAGCTCAAGAAATCTAGATGCATGCAGTCAGACTTGACATATACAGCTTCTATGATGCAATAAAGACACTCTACGGCCCCAGGAATTGTACCATGACACAAGAACAAGTCATCAGGTAGCACATCTCTATTGAATGACTAAGAAATATTGGAGTGCTGACGAGAATACTTAAGCCAGTTCATAGACCAGTGGATCAAGTAATTTTGTGGAGGAATTTTGTGAAATGTTCATCATCATCAACTTGGCGAGTTTAGCCAGGCTTTCAAGGATCCAAATTTTAGTTCAAGTATCCAAATTCACGCCTTGTTGTACACTTGGCTACGAATTTCTTCCCCACCAAAATTATTCTCCTGACCTTTCTCCTACCGACTACCACGTTTTCAAGCACCTTGATGGTTTCCTGCGAGAGGAGTTCAAAAATCAAACCGATGCTGAAAGTGCGTTCAAAGAGTTCATCAGCTCCAGAACTCCAGATTTTTATGTTACCGGAATAAAAAAACTTGTAATTCATTGGCAAAAATGTGTTGATCGTATAATGGTACTTACTTTGATGAATAAAATTTCTGCATTGCCAAAATATATTGTGATGAATTTCATGTTTCAAAACGTTGCTTAATTTTTTACTCAGCCTGATATATAAGATATTTTACTGCTGTTAGAAAAATATATATATTTCTTTCTACTAAAAGCACAAGACCTGAGATTTTGGAAAAGAGATTACATCGACCCCACTGCTCAATTGATACTTATTTTATCGATCCCGAAAGGATGAAAGGCAAAGTCAACCTCGGTAGAATTTGAACTCAGAATGTAAAGAGTCGGAAGAAATGCCTCCAAGCATTTTGCCCGGTATGGTAACGATTCTGCTAGCTCGCCGTCGTATGTAGATAAAAAAAAAATTTCTACTATAGGCACAAGGCCTGAAATTTTCGGAAAGGGGAAGTCGGTTTCATCAACCCCAGTATATGACTGGTATTTATTTAATCGACTCGGAAACGACAAAAAGTAGTTGACTTGGGCGATATTCAAACTTAGAACGTAAAGCCGGAAGAAATGCCATTAAGTATTCTGTCTGGCGTGCTAATGATCCTGCCAGATCTCCACCTTAACCTAAAGCATAATAATAATAGTAATAAGGCGTCCATAGTAGTTTTAGGTATTTTAGTTTAAGAACCATTCTGGTTGTCTTTGTTTTCGCTCACAACAAAAGAGCAGTAATCAAGTGTAAACTGGTTGCAGATATGATGACGTCTGCAGACAAACGCAATCCAGTCTGAAATCCATTTTAAATATTGCTTCTCAAATGTAAAGACTCTTCCGAAAATTGTAGTCTGACCTTCAGTGTTTGTTTATAGTGAATAGGAAATTATTTTACTTGAACAGTTTTTCCTCTTCCTTCTAACAAAAAGGGATATTTGGTGGGGGGGGGGGAGAGAAAAAGAACTTCGTTGCGTGCAATAATCGTTTTTTATTTTCGTTTTCTTTCATCAAGTAGATTACTAAACATTTTTTACTTGTTTCGGTCATGCTGGGGCACCACCTTGAATGATTTTAGTCGAACGAACATTTTATATTTTATATACTCTTTTACTCTTTTACTTGTTTCAGTCATTTGACTGCGGCCATGCTGGAGCACCGCCTTTAGTCGAGCAAATCGACCCCGGGACTTATTCTTTGTAAGCCCAGTACTTATTCTATCAGTCTCTTTTGCCGAACCGCTAAGTGACGGGGACGTAAACACACCAGCATCGGTTGTCAAGCAATGCTAGGGGGACAAATACAGACACACAAACACACACACACATACATATATATATATACATATATACGACAGGCTTCTTTCAATTTCCGTCTACCAAATCCACACACAAGGCATTGGTCGGCCCGGGGCTATAGCAGAAGAAGACACTTGCCCAAGATTCCACGCAGTGGGACTGAACCCGGAATCATGTGGTTGTTCAGCAAGCTACTTACCACACAGCCATTCCTGCGCCTATATATATATATATATATATATATATATATATATATATATATATATATATAATATATATATATATATATATATATATATATATATATATATATATATATATATATATATATATATATATATATATATATATATAAGTTAATTAGAGGGTATATCAACCTCTTAAAGGGATGATTACATCCAAGAAAGCACTGCTTCTGTACCTAATATTTTTGAGAAATAAAATTTCCCTAAATCAATAGGTATGCATTTTGCATATAATCGGTATTCAGTTAATAGAAAAGAAAATGGAGTGTTAAAAGTTAATAATTATTTATGAAGAAATTGATATTTCATACTCCCTACAGCTGTATCAATTGTGCTCATTAAATAAATTACAAAGTTATGCTTTAAATATGCATTTATAAGATACGAACACAATATCACCAAGGAAAAAGATATACAATAAAAGATTACATGTTGACCTCTTAGTTCATACGAGATCTGACCAATAAGTATCCGGACTGTTGTTATAGTAACGAAGCTAAAGCACACAGAGTGAAACCACTTGGCAAAGATTGACCTTGAACTCTGCTGTGCATGCATTCTAGCTCACTTCCGCTGTTTACAGCAGTGCTTGGAAGGAAAGTGTGTAGCGTGTGATCATCGCATTGACCATGACAGAGAAAGTTGTGAGAAAGTTGTCTGCTCAGACGCCTACGCAAAGCTGCAGAAAGTGTATGGTGAGGAGTGTATGAGCCGCACATAAGTGTACGAGTGGTTCAAACGTTTCCAATATGGCTGAAAAGATGTTAATATTGACGAATGTTCAGGGAGACCCTCAACCAACAGAACCAAGAAAAACATCGCAGATGTGCGTGCAACTTTGAGGAGAATCGTCAAATCACCATCCATGTGTTATTAGAGATTGTGCAGATTAGTTACGGCTCAGTTCAGTCCATCATTGCTGAACATTTGGGTATGGGACGCATGTCTGCTAAGTTTGTGCCAAAACCGCTTTCAGCTGACCAAAAGGACACTCGGGTTTCAGTTGCACAAGATCTCCTTGATTGTGTCGAGAACGATGAAAACTTTTTGGAAACTTTACATAGGCCTCTGAGCAGGTATCGCCAAGCTTTTGTCAAAATATGATGTAGATTCTCTGCTCAACTTTCTCTATGATAGTAATTGCGACGATCACACGCTAAATACATTCCTTCAAAGCACTGCTGTAAATAGCGGAAGTGAGCTAGAACATTAAAACTTAGTACGCATGCACAACAGAGTTCAAGGTCAATCTGTGCCAAGCGGCTTCAGTCTGCGTGCTTTAGCTTCGTTGCTCCTACACACACACACACGCTCATACACCCCCCCACACACACACGACGGACTTCCGCACTGTTTCCGTTTTCAGATCCACTCACCAAAGCATCGGTTGGCCCGGGGCAATAACAGAAGGCGCTTGCCCGAAAGGGTTGCGGAATGGGGCTGAATACAAAACTACGCAATCGCAAAATAAGCTTCTCAGCCACAACACCTATGCCGCCATTGCCAAATGAATTTCCTAAAAAATGCTTTTGTTAAATATTGAATTTTAACTGTTTTGCTTTCTTTTCTCCGTCTTTTCCGCTCTCGACCAGATTACGTCAGATGTTTACTCAGAAATAACGAGTGTTATGTTAATCAAACTTTCCCAGACACATTTTTAGTGGTAGTCATCATTGTAATAGGTCTTAGTCATTATTCGTCCTTGGTAGAACACAATAATGGGAAGGCTGCATGGAAAGGTGAGAATGACCACACGAATTTTTTATATCTTTTATTCTTTTACTTGTTTCAGTCATTGGACTGTGGCCATGCTGGGGCACCGCCTTGAAGAATTTTTAGCCGAATGAATCGATCCCAGTATTTTATTTTATTTCTTTTAAGCCTGGTACTTATTCTGTTAGGACTCTTTTGCTGAACCGTTAAGTTACGGGGATGCACACACATCAGCACCGGTTGTCAAGTGACGGTGGAGGACAAACATATATAATTAATAATAAAAAAAACGAAGAAAAACACACAAAAATACAACGCGAGGACGTGGTACATGCAAAGTATTAACAGACACTCAGGGAAGGAAAGAAGGGCAGTTTTACGTTTCGAGCACATACATATACATACATATGTACGATGGGGTTCTTTCAGTTTCCGTCTTCCAAATCCACTCACAAGACTTTTGTCGGCCCGAGGCTATAGTGGGACTGAAACCGGAACCATGTGGCTGGGAAGCAAGATTCTTATCACACAGCCACGCCTGCGCTTACGTTTCCATTTTCTATTATCTGGGACATTTGCGTTTACATATGTGCTTCAATCGTTTCAGTAAAACAGCGTATATGAAATAGTGAATGTGACGGCCTCATTGCATAAAATATTTTAGTTATTTATATGAAAACTGTATGTGATTATTAAAGAGAACATAGGTAGGAAAAATCGAGAACACTTCATCATAAAATGTACTTACAGAACTCTGTGTAGCACCTGAGGTTGTTTTTTTATGTTACCGGAATAAACAAACTTGTAACTCGTTGGCAAAAATGTGTTGATTGTAATGGTACTTACTTTGATGAATAAAATTTCCGCCGCATTGTTGAAATATATTGTGATGAATTTCATGTTTCAAAACGTTGCTTACTTTTTTACTCAGCCTGATATATAAGATCTCTTACTGCTGTTAAATATATATATATATATTTAATAGAAATATTAAAATTACTAAGTCTCTATAAAAGAGATTACGGCAGCGTTACTGGAAATTAATAGTTATCGCCATACTAATATGGCAATCTTATAAATATAAGACTAAAGCTGTCGATGATTAGCTCCAAGAGGCCACCGCCTCAAGCTAGCTATTTGACACACAATCTGCGTCCATTATGAACTTTCGAACAGGGGAGGTCAGCCGCTTCATCCTGCTAGTCAGACAGCTGCAGACGCGTTTCAGGGTAGTTGCCCTTTATCAATGCAACGTAGTCAGACCCAGCAGGTGTCGCTACTACTATCTTTATTATAGGCACGATGGCCCGAATTTAGAGGACATTACAAAAACAGGACGTGGGGTACATAAATTTAAAAATAAAAATATGATATGAAAATGAATTATATATAATGAATTATATAGAATGTTTACGAGCCCCCCAAAACTCGTAATTTCATTTAAAATACAGTTTTGTTATACTGGGCGTTCATCTGTAATGTATTTTATTAAATCCTTCTGATCTATTATTGCAGGCAAACTGTCGTAACGGATATATTGCATTGCACAAACAGTTGAAAACACACTTTTCAATTCTAAAAATGTCTCTTTCTCTATCACCGCCGACTTCACTCGATCATCAAATATTTCTGGGTTTAGCCTAACTCTGATTAAACCTTTCTTACCTGCCAGTCTTTTTTCGATTTCTTTGTCTTTCATATACAATATTACAACCTTAAGATTTTTTCCTTCGGGTCTTCTTCCTTCTTTGCATACTTTTAACTTCTCTGCCACTCTTCTTTTCCATTTTTGGTCTACCGTTAAATTTTCCGGTTCTCTCTCCGTCTCTTTTATATTCTTATCTTCGCACATACTATCATCCTTCTCGTCTGTAGTCTTATTTTTCGTTTTTTTCTTTTTTTGAACTTTAGGTGGTGATTCCACCCTCGCTCTTTTTCTATCTTCTTTGACTTCTGTTTTTTCCTTTTCTTTCTCCAACTCGTCACCACTTTCCACATTTTCTGTGTTTACACATTCTACATTCTCCATTTGCACTATCTCTGTCCGAGTGTTCAATGTTCTAGTCGGACACACATCTTTCATGTGGCCTCTAATTTTACACTTGTAGCACACTGGTGGTCTCCCCTCCACCACGCCTCTGAGTCGAGTCTCGTCGGGGAACAACAACTCCTCTGGGATTTTATACAGATCAGGTATGGTTATATGAATCAAAACCTGCACTGCATAACCCCACCACTGTACATCTTTTGATTTTTTAACATTTAATATTTCAACGCTTTCCTTGCAGTTGAATACCACTGCTGCTAAAATTCTTTCTATGTTCAGCTCTGGCGAAATCTTACTGATTCGTATTCTAACTGCTCTTTTCCCACGATAACTTGGTAATAACATCAATTTTTCTGTTTTCAATATTTGCGTAGCGTTCTTCTTCGCTTCTTCTTCGTTTTTAAAATGGACGACCACTGTTGCATATTTTCTACCTCTGTTATAGAAGGTACTTACCTTCTATAACAGAGGTAGAAAATATGCAACAGTGGTCGTCCATTTTAAAAGTCTCTGCAGACAACACTCAATCTCCGCAATTTCTGCCAATTCTATTTTCTTTGAAGCCACATTCCACTTTCTGTATGTTATAATACGTTTTTCAGCTTCTTTAGCTTCTTCTTCAGGTGGTGTGATCCTTACACAGTCACCTTCTCTTTTCAAGCTGTCGAAATAATTCTTCAAAATCTCCTTCTCGATTGTAACTTCTTCCAACTGTATTTCGCTTGCAGCCAGGTCCTTGCTTGCCGCTCCTGCATACGTTTGGGTTTGCATTTTTGAGAAAAAAATCCCTCAATGCCGCAACCGCTTCCACCAACTCATTCGATCTCACAACCTCCACTCAACAATAACGTTATATAAGCCTAAAGCTGGGTCTGACTACGCTGCATTGATAAAGGGCAACTACCCTGAAACGCGTCTGCAGCTGTCTGACTAGCAGGATGAAGCGGCTGACCTCCCCTGTTCGAAAGTCTATAATGGACGCAGATTGTGTGTCAAATAGCTAGCTTGAGGCGGTGGCCTCTTGGAGCTAATCATCGACAGCTTTAGTCTTATATTTATAAGATTGCCATATTAGTATGGCGATAACTATTAATATATATATTTCTTTCTACTAAAGCACAAGACCTGAGATTTTGGGAAAGAGATTACATCGACCCCACTGCTCAATTGATACTTATTTTATCGACCCCGAAAGGATGAAAGGCAAAGTCAACCTCGGTAGTATTTGAACTCAGAATGTAAAGAGTCGGAAGAAATGCCTCCAAGCATTTTGCCCGGTATGGTAACGATTCTGCTAGCTCGCCATCGTATGTAAATAAAAAAGATATTCTTCTATAAGCACTGGTCTTCTGATGTGTGCAAAGCTTGGTCAAAGTGGAATTAACTAGAGGCACATGGAGCAGCCATACACTGTCTGTAAGAGGAAAATTTATCCCAAGACAGTCTCTGCAGTGAAGATCTTTCCACATCCAAGTGCACACGAACGTATTAGATTATTGTACATGTCTGTTTCAATCAACACTGCTTCGTGCATCTCTTGTTAATTCAATATCCTAGCCTTTATAACATTAAGTAAAAAATTCTAGAAGCTCCGGCAGAATCATTTAGGGGGAAAATTCACAAAACTTACTTTCAAGTCTACCGTTAATTGGACGCCTTTGATCGTGGGCATTTATATGGGCTGACCTGTAAATAAAACATGATTAAACAACATGGCTTTTTGCTTCAATCTCATAGATTTTCTGTCTCAAACAACCTTCCAATCGTTGTCCCAGTCGACACCCATTTCCAAAATGGAGCCGAAATGTAAAGAAAGATATGTGTTAAAGTGATGAGAAACTATGAAACTATTGGATGGAACGCTAGTCTATTAGTGGTATAAGGTCGAGTGTGTACACTGCACAGAACAGCCACTTTATATAAGTATGTTTGCTGCAGTCAAAGGTATGCTATTTGTAAGGAAGAGAGAGGCCATTTTGGTTAGCACAGTGATCGGCCTAAACCCACGCTCCGCCACTTTGTGAAAGATTTATTTCCTCACAACAAAATGAACTGAGACATGTTTAACCCCAGATCAGTTCTGCGCGTGCATACCTATGATCAGAGATGTTCCAGCTTTGACCGTCCTGTATTTTTATATGCCTAGAACTACATAAATCAAAATGTTCTTCCTTCTATTTTTTGAGAGAGATATGGTTACTATCTTTGTAAGTCGAGCAAATGCATAAATTTAAGTCTGAATGAAAATGAATGAAAATGAATGAAACATAAACGTTTGCAGCGGGCATGAACTCACGACCCAGGAGTTGGTAGTTTTATATTCGGTAATTTCATGATTGGAAGAGGCAGTTAACACTTCGTACGCATAATGTGTCTTCATATTCTATCTGAAAATAAAAATCCTGATCTTCACTTCTACAAGTTTTTGATGCATTTAGTTAAGCAAGTGGGAGAGGAATAACCAAGATTTGTTTAAAGGGAATGTGATATAGGCGAATTCAAAGACACAGTATTCGGCAACGAAACTAAGTAATATTTCAACTTTCTTTTCGGAGGTACTATCCTTTCTAATTTTGATGCATGACTAATTATGAGAGTAATTATGAGAGGAGGGGCTTGTCTATTACATCGACTCTGCTGCTCAACTGACACTTATTTTAAAGGCAAAGTAGACCTCGGCGGAATTTTAATTCAGAACGTAAAGTGCCCGAAAAACTGCCGCTCGACATTTGCGTTCAATGTTAAACTACGAAGTTGTCTCCCTTCTCTTTCTTGACAAAATTTAATAAAGATCATGGCTTTTCCCTCCTCACTACAAGCGTAAAATCACGTAGTTCGCTTCATTAGGCTAGCCCCTACTTTATTTATCACGCAGATGGCGTTTCTGTGTATTTCATCCCACCCCTCCTTTGTCATTTTTAAAAATAACATTACATAATTATTCATTTCGCCAGAAGATGACAAACTTACTGTTCATGGCTGTAAAGGATTTACAACAATGTTGTGTAACACTGGAAATCGAGACAATTAATAGTTGCTGTTCTTACTATTTAGTCAAGTGTCTGCTGTCTCACCTTTAAATAGAAACCAAAATGTTGCTAAGTGGTAACTATGTGTAAAATTAGATGCTTGAGGCGAGAACCTTGCTACAAAACTATGTCGATTATGACATAATTGCAAACACAATTGTTTGAATGACGTCAGTGTTTTTAAATGAATGTACTTCGTGCAAGACGGAGTAATTAGCTTAGTAGATACAAGATGAGTGAGTGAGCATAAAGGAAATGGCCGACTTAAGAATGTTTAATATTGTTTAGAAGTTAACTATAACCCAGTAATGTCTTTCTTTTTTCTCTCTCTCTCTCCTTTTAACTTAAGAAAGGACACGCTTTCTTATTAGTGGTGATAATAGTCGGAGAGTTACTAACAGTTTAAAAGTGACTTCAAGATCCATTTGTTAATTACACCAGATAACATGGCGGTGAATATATTTACAATGACTACGGTTGCATTTCTGTGACGTGTGTGAATTTAATTCTTTATTGGTTTCAGTCACAATTTAGCAAACAGAAAAACACAGCTTGGTTGCAGCTGGATTATTTGTACGTTTTATTTTATCATTGTTATAGGCGCAGGCATAGCTGTGAGGGTAAGAAGTTCGCTTCGTAACCACGAGGTTTGGAGTTCAGTCTCCGAGTGCTGTACCTGCTTCTTCTAGCCTCGGACCGACCAATCCTAGGGAGTGAATTTGGTAGATGGAAGCCCGTCGTGCACACACACACACACACACACACACAAACACATAAAATAAAAAAAAAATGAAGAAAAACACAAAAACAACAACGCGAGGACGTGGTACATGCAAAGTATTAACAGACACTCAGGGAAGGAAAGAAGGGCAGTTCTACGTTTCGAGCAAAGCTCTTCTTGAGAAACGGGAGACAGATGAAAGTCCAAGAGAAAAAGAAGAGAGTGAAAAAGAATCGACACGCACATAGGTCAAATAAAATGAGTCAACAAATCCAAGGCAGTGTGAAATTTCTAGGACATTTTATAAGGAGAAAGGTAGTCTTACAGCTGTTTCAGGAATATAAAAGATATTCCATCCTGTACACGCTCACACACGACCCGCGTTACATAGCCTTACCTGCCTTTTGGATCTTCTGGATACCACACACACATACATACATACATGCGACCTCCTGGTCCGTAGCACCCTTCCTTCTTCCCCCTCGGCCCCACTCGGATCCTTCCCATGCTCCAGATCCCGCTGCAACACCTGCCCCTTCATCACCAACACCACTGCTGTCACCGGTTCCAACCGGCGAACTGTACGTATCAGGCATTCTTTTACGTGCACCTTGTCTGGACTCATATACTGCATTAAATGCAACCGCTGCAGAATGCTGTATATAGGACAGACGGGACGCCGGTTGTCAGACCGATTCGCCGAACATCTGAGGGATGTTCGTCTACTTTCCAATTCTCCCGTTACACGTCACTACCGCTCGGCCAGCCATTCCCCTGATGACATCTCGGTGTTTGGTCTTGCCCCACACAACGGCTCTCCACAATCTAGGCTTCACTTGGAGCAACGGCTCATATTCCTTCTACAGACCTAACCCCACACGGACTCAACACAGCCCCCTCCTCTTAGTGACTGCGCTAAACTTCTCCCCACTAGCATCTTTTTTTATTTATTATT
Source organism: Octopus sinensis (assembly GCF_006345805.1). NCBI lineage: Eukaryota > Metazoa > Mollusca > Cephalopoda > Octopoda > Octopodidae > Octopus > Octopus sinensis. Next base: position 95,685,608 of record NC_043005.1, on the reverse strand, counting down.
TATTTTTTATTTTATATTTTTTAATTTTTATAATTGTCCTTATGCAGTCACACACACACACACATACTCACGTACCCACGAACACACCTACTCCCAACACACCACACACACACAACGTACATGCACATGTACGCACACATACTTCCACACCTATACACCCCCCCACGCGCACACACACACATGCCCGTGCACACACACCAGGGACAATACTCATACAGATACGCACACTCCTATAAACACCTAGCTGAGACGCACAGATACACGCACGTAAGCGCACACACGCACACAAGCACGCGCATGTACCTTACGCCCACACAACTCCAACCCCCCACACGCATACATTCACACACACACATACATACGTACACACACATAATACATACATAGATACATTCATACATACATACATACACACACACGCATACATACATACATAAATACATACATACATTCATACATACATACACACACACATACACACACATACATACATACACATACACATATGCACACATACATACATTCACACACACACATACATACACACATACATACATACATACACACACATACATATACATACACACATACATACCCACACACATACCCACACACACACGCACGCACACATACATACACACACATACATA
>NC_043005.1:95632458-95682458 GCF_006345805.1 Octopus sinensis | reverse complement strand
AAGAACAAGAACTCCGTAAGCCAAAGTCAGTTAGCGTGAACCTTTTGTTTGAGCTAGTTATTGGCTGGGACTGAGTGTAAGCTGTTATACCTGTAAGGTTGGTGTTATTGTTGCCTGCTTGAAGGAATTGTTAATTTTTTTGTTGTGATTTCCCGTAAGGGAAGCATTGTAAAGTTGATTTTGCAGTAAGTTATTGTTGAAATTATTGTTTATTTTGTGGGGGCTGTGTTCCATTTTGGAACGTGCTTTGTTGTTGTTTTTGTGAAGGCTTTTGAAAACGGGTGTCTTCAGTGGGGGGAAGTTCCTCCGTTGTGGGAAGAAGTGAAATAATCACATAGAAGGGGGAGGAAGTTCAGGCCTCGTACAGCGAATGTGGGATTGCGCCCCAGCGAAATTTTGAGCAGAACCAATAACTAGCTCAATTGTGAATAAGACTTGCAACGCCGAGAAGGAGCATTTTGAGCACCTGGAAGAGGGTGCAATGGGGGGCTGTCTCGGGCCAGATAAGGTACAAGATTCGCAACAGTGAAGGCAAGGTTCGAGTCGGTTGAGAAGGCCAAAGAATTATCGACTTGAACCTTGCAAAATGGTGGGATTGTGATATTACCACTATATCTGGAATGTGGAGCGTCTCGGATTGAAATTAAGAATATCCCGCCGGAGGTGGAAGTGGTATGGATACTGGCCACGCTGCTTTGCGAGAGGGAGGATAAAATGGGTGTCATACAAATAACAAGAGACGCAGCACAGAGCTGGAGGTCCTGGTTCAAGCTGCCATGATTGATTTGGAAAATTTGCCTGAAATGATTCTGTTCGGTGAGGATATCGTGCTAGCAGTACACGTGGAGGGGAGGAAGCCCAGATGCTTCAAATGTAGAAAAAAGGGGCACCTGAGGTCAAAATGCTTCCCTCCACAAATGGAAAAGGTACAGGAGAACGAACGAGTGGAGAATACAGAGGATGCGGTGCCCCTGGCCACGGATACAGTTACACAGAGGGCGACCACCGAATTAGAACCCGAAAGGGAGCCGGCCGAAGCGGCACCGCCAGTAGAAGAAATGAACTTCGAAACGGTGTCGCGAAAAAGGCCTAAAAAAGTAACGGAGTCACCAAGCAAAGAAGCAGCTTCGAAAACTAAGGAAAGAAAGAAAAACAACCCAGAGGAAAGAAAAAAGAAAGAGAAGAAAAAATTACGAGCCTTTCAAAAAATAGACATCACTCATAATTTAAAGGAAAGGACCACTGTAGTGTTTAAAAACACTAATAATACCATGATGGGGATAATCAAGCCCCACTTAAAATGCAACATTTACCGGACTGGTCATGCCCAAAACCCAAACAGTATCGCAAAGATACCCCGAGATCTTTACAAAGATCTGAAAAACAGATATTCAAAAGAGATAGCTGAACTAATAGACATGCCCAAAGTGTTCGATCCGCCGAAGGAACCTACCTTAGAAGAGACGAAGTGGGTGGTCCAAGTCTCAGTGATACAGAGAACGATCCCCCTGGATTAAGGCAGGCAAATTTCCTTCTTTTCTTGATTTTTGACATGGCTGCACTAGGCTGTCTGAATGTGCGTGGCATGAGTTCGAAGTGGAAGCAAGCCTGTTTCCTCGACGACCTCAGGTCACAAAATTGATATTATGGTTGCTACAGAGACCAAGTTGACTATGAGAAAATCATGTCTCCTAGTCGGACAGAGGGATGGGGTGGTGTTGTGGTTCTGATCGGAAAAAGCTTGGCTCTGCAGACAAGTGCAATCTTTGTAGACCTAGAATGTGATACAGTCGTTCTGGATCTGACTTTCAGTGGTAAAATCTTCAGGTTGATTGGCATTTACGCACCTTGCACAGCAGGAAAACGGAATGAGTTTTATCGACGCTTGGAGGACTTTCTAGTGACGTCAAAGACAATAGTAATGTTAGGAGACATTAACACTATTCTAGACGCACGCTTAGATAACGTTGGCTCAACCGGTTGGAAACGTAACTCACGTCTCATCGATCTGCTGAAGCGATTTAGGTTGGCAGATCGATTCAGACTCGAGAATCTGAGCGTTCCAATGTAGACTTGGAGTAATAACGACGGATCTCTCAGGTCTCATATGGACAGGATAGTAGTGAATACTAGAGATAGGTCCTCCTTTAGCTGTTCACAGTTTATTTATATACCCTACACGGATCAGAATCTCTCCTTAACCATCAGATCAACGATCGATTCCTCAGTGATTTCCTTAGCAATAGAACTTCTCAAAGAAACAGTCATAGGAGAATACAAAGGTGGCTTCTAATTGTCTTTCTTTGCCATGCTTGATCGCTAAATCTACAAGCTTTTTTATTCTCTCTCTCTCTGTTTAGTTTCTCTTATTCCTTTTTGTTGAAGAGCGTAGGCTCGAAACATAAAAGACTTTCTCACTTTCCCGAACGTCAAACTAATACACTGGATTGTTGTTCATATACCTGTCTTCGTCTTTTGTTTTTCTGTAAATTTCAACTATATATATATATATATATATATATATATATATATTATATAAGATACCGTCAGGTTTTCTGTACCTGCCTGATCTCACAGATTCAGCTAAATATAATTTTAAATGTAAAATAAATAATAATCTGAATGCTAAGAGCTTGTTGTAAATCAAGAGGTGTTTTCAGAAGAGAAATTCAACAAATAAAAATTTAAATTCTAAAGAGAGAAGGGTTGGGGGAAGTGGATTCAGGTTTACAATTTACTGAAAATTGTAATATCTATCTATCTGTCTGTCTGTCTGTCTGTCTGTCTGTCTGTCTGTCTATCTATCTATCTATCTGTCTGTCTGTCTATCATCAGTTATGTAACAAGAAAACCATTTATGAAACTGACATTTCGTTAAAAAATAAATAAATGAAATAAAAAAAGAGACGTCTATTCTTAGTATATTTGTTCAGAGAGAAGTTTAAGAACTGCTATGTTAATTAGAATCGCTTAAAATGAAAGCAAGAATATGGATATTTAAATCACATCTCACTACTTTAGCTAAGTCGATGAGTGAAAGTGTCCATTAAAATTTGGTTGATTTCTATTAAATTATCCTCCCTCTCTTTCTCTCTTCTTTTCAGCAACGAAAGTCATTTCATGAGCCAACAGTGGAGCCTCTATGAGATCGCACTACATTCTAGAAGTACCAATCAAAATTTTCCTTCACATCACATATTACCGTCTTAAAGAAGTTGGGATACATAGGATAATGGAGTGATAGATACATTATGTAAGACAAAAAAAGAAATGAAAATGGTTCGATGGCTACAAATAAAATGCTTTTGTCATAGGTCTGCTCGAGCAGGACTGAGCTAAGATTTAATAACAATGGAAATTATTTCATAGCTGGTTTTAGTCATCAATATACCAGTCAACCTTCTCGGGAAATGCGTGTTTTACAGTATGTAAATGACGGGAAAAGATAGCCTGAAACGCCAGCTGCATAAAAACTACATAGTAAAGTAGACATTAGCATACTTAATATAATAAACCAACAAATTTTAATCTATCAAAATCATACTCTTATTGATGAGAATAACTCTTTATCTAACTGGTTAATTCTGGTTAAAACACGCAGAGGGAGACAACCCTGAAATTTTAATTCAGTATAATTAAGTATGGAATGCAGTGGCGAGTGTGCACTTTAAGCAAAACAGATAACTCAAGACCTTTCGAACTTACTGGACCGTTTCAAAGAAGCAAAGTCTAACTCTTACTATGGATCTGAGACTGATCAGTATTGATCAGTACTTGAACTGAGACTGCATACAACCTTTAACATTATTATGAGTAGATAGGACGATACTCGCAAACCAATGTAAAAGTCTCTATGTAGCCACTCGATCTACAACTAGAAATAGCATCCCAAACTACCTCAAATCACTTCCTACTGCCTTTTAAGGTAGCAACCCAGTAAGGCCGCAGTCCATTGACTAAAACAAATAGAAAGATAAAATTTATAGGTTCTAAAATTTATAGATTTGAACTGTGCCAAATCTTCACTGTTTGAACAAGTGCACCCAATCGTCTAATTCCGCTGTAGGAGATACTGAGAGTTCCAGCTAGCCAGCCAGCCAGCCAGCCGGCCTACAGGTGCTATGGGATCCAGTACACAAATGCATCAAAAGAAAGAATGTCTTATATCAACATATGAGGATGTACTAAAGGGAGACGTTGAAGAGAGAAACTATTGGTGAACGAGAAAAATGCATGATGGACTGAGATGGCTGGAGACACTGTTGAAGTGTGAGTCTGAGCAGGAACTAAATAGTTATAGAAACAAAACATTTGCTGATTTTACAGTCGTGAACTATACGGTGTTGTTGTTTAGTCAAGATCAAAATATTCCAGCCAGAATTGCCCCATCTTATTTTAGACAGTATTATCCAGGATTAAATTATTCAAAGACTGCTTCAAGTTTTAAGATCGTAAGGTGAGATTTGAAAGGAATTTTGTTGCTATTTGTAGCATATCAAGTTACCAAACAGAGACTGCCTTGTTGACCATATGGTACCTATTTCTGGATTGGTTAACAAAATCATCAAACATTTAGTGTGGTATTAGGGTTGTTAAATAGTTATTGATGGATGACATCTGGTGGCTGCAATGTTACATTCATAATGACCACACTGATATTTATATGCATTTCCATAGTTTTTATTAATCTCAGAACATTTGTATTTACATATTTACAACAGTTGAGTAAATAAATCATCATTCAAGAGATATCGCACGAAATATATACATGTTTTCACTGAATGGTTTGTTTAATAGCAATATGAAGACAGCTCATCATTGCTAGGAACAACTTAAGTGGAAAGAATGAGAACACTTCATCAGAAAACTGACTTACGCAGCTTTAAATAGCAACTTAAAAAAATAGCAACTTAAAAAAATTGAGAACAGCTGTCATGGCATTGAGTGACATAGTTCTATGTAGCATCAAAGGAAACATAGAAGAGGATGAGGGAACATTTCACAGAGCTGAACAACATGACTCTATGTGGACTTCTGGATGGTTGGAACTGGTGTTTAGTTAGCTAGTTTTTTTAAAACACTTAGTCAAACTTCTAGAACTTTCGGTTGAATTTAACAAGAAAATTTATGCACTTCTTTTAAGGTTCACTACATCAATTGTTATATCTTGGCCAATTCTGATTAGTCGAACTATGTTCACGTAGGTATTCATGCTTAGAAATATAACTATGCTGATGTTCTAAGCTAGAATTGTGGGTGAGAGAGTTTTGAACTTTGGTAGAAGCTTTACTACAAAAGTCAAGTGTTTTTTTACTATGGACATAACTCAGATTGGTAAAAGGATATGGACTGTCAAAACACAGACTAATAAAACATTTATCAGCCAGCTATGGGATCATTCAATCTATTAATTTAAGATTCAAATCAATCATAAGAATGTGTATTGTTAGAGAAAGTGGTAATGCCTCTTCAAACATTGTTGTAGACATTGATTAATTGGGTAAATTTTTCTATGAGAGTTTGTGAATGTTATTTGGAGTTACTAGATTAAGGAAAAAAGGAAAAAAAGAGTTTTAATAAAGTTTTATTGTATCATTATCTACACGCATATAAACAATATCATTGGTTGATATCTGAGAAATGGTTTTGAATAATGCATTTCTCGCCTTTAATAACCTTTACATCTTATCAGATATACAAATATAATGATTTTATAATGCAAGCCACACCAGGTAGCTGGTTGACTCAACAACATTTTTTAGCATATTGGCAATCCCAACACTACTTGCCTCCCTTACTTTTATTCTCCTGATAGATGGTGTTCTTGGTACACAATTTCTCTTGTGGTTCAACTAACATGATATGTAACACAGTCAAATGATAAAACCTAGGGCAGTTAGAATTTTTTCACATAAATATGCTTTAGCCACTTTCTTTCTTCCATAGTGTTAAAAAGACACTCTACTGGACATGATTATGAAATGTAGCAGAACTTAGCAAAGCAAAATTATAGCTGCCTTAGGTCATAGAGTTATAGCATTTTTGTTGCATTAAACTCTACAAAATGGGTTTTGAAAGCTCGTCTCTTATATATTAACTCATGTCAATCATATAAACCTCTATCACACACACATAACATTATCACCAACTTCGTCCTCTGTGTTGAAAATTGTATAAAGTAGAACATCAAATAAGTTGATATTTCTCAATCATGTTATACAGTTCCTTATTATATATTGATGCCCTCATTGTTCGACCCTAGGTCAGAGCTTATTGAGCAGGCATATGATCAAAGACATCCCAGCCATGCTTGTCTTGTAACTTTAGAAGTGCATGTTATCCTAAGTATGCATCCCATTCCCAAAATGGCAGGGTGTGATTTGAGGGAAATTTCACTGCTACATCTAGTAAGTTGAGTGACCACATAGAGGGTTACTCATGCATTTCTTATAACAATGACATTCAGTGTTGGATTTTCTGAACTAGCAGGTTATTTTGATAGGTTTTGGCCAGTATTGGCCCAGGCCATGTCTAACTTAATAGTACCACCTTCTTACATTAAGAAGTCATCATTGGATTTGCATGTATCTTTAACTTGGAAGACCTATTCTGTTTGAAACTTTCTTTCTCTACATGCAACAACTCAACTTACATAGTTTCACGGTTTTCTTTTTACTTTTAAGAAATTAATGGAAAAAAATAAATCTGAACTCCAGTTTATTTATATAACTTTATGTTGTTCTCACAAACATATCTAAAAGCATAAACTTTTAAAAATTAAAAAAAAAACACTTAAAAACCTATACTGGGGTGGAAAATCAAATAAAATACATGCGAAAATATGAATAAACAATTTATTAAAACAGATATAAGCTAATAAATTTCTTAAAATATTTTTTGTGTTATGTCGTTTTTCGAGTTAAATCTCATATTTTGAAATCAATTATTGACGAGCTTTGCCTGTAAATATATATATATATATATATATATATATATATATAATATATATATATATTATATATATATATATATAATATATATATATATATATATATATATATATATTATATATTATATATATATATATTATATATATATATATATATATAAAGATATATATATATATATATATATATGATATATATATAAAGATATATATATATATATATATATATATATATATAAGATATATATATATATATAGATATATATATATATATACATATATATATATGCATGGTTAGAGTTTATTGATGTTGGTAAATATATATTTAATCAAAGGATCTTCTGTCAATTACCATGAAAATATAGTCATTAACTCCCCCTCAGATATTTGATGCCATTTTCTGGGAGTTCTCATTGTGACACTGGTCAGGAGAGGAGGCAAAGTGTGAGTCACCATTTGTCCAAGTCATTCACTCACACAAAAGGAGATGCTTTGCAGTCCTACTCTGAATTTTTCCAATGTAGCCACTCCTCAGGTCTTATACACACACACACACACACACACATTTCATGATTTAATGAGTTCCTTTATACCTCTTAAGCTGCTAATCTGAATAAAAATGATTTTGAAAACAGCTTTCCCTTGGAATTGTTTGTTGAATGAATGATGTGACAGATTCTTTAATAATGAAATGTTATTTATTTATTTATATTGAAGGTTAATTATAAAAGCTGGAACGGATTTTGTTTTCTTCGACACGAACTATGTACAAATCGAAAAGGCAAAAATAGTTTTTAAAAAATATTTCATGAGTTAGTAATTATTCAGGTTAATTCTCTTGCAGGTTTTGTCCTTTTTTTTTTCACTTTTATACAAGAACAACACAAAAAATTAACGGCATTGATTTGGTGGGAAGGGATGTTTATGTAAACTTCATAATCAACCAAATCAAAATGATAAACACATGGCAAAAAACAAAAAAAAATACATTCCTCTTTGGTTCAAATATTATTAATTCAAAATAACTAGATCTGGTTCTTGATGAGAAATGGAAGATTTCAATCAAATTATTGGTTTTGAAGGTTTTTTCCTAACTCAGGTAAATATAAAATAGTTAAACCATTTTTAAGTATAAAAAGCTGCAGAATAAGAAACAAAATCAATGGAATTACCAAAGCCTCATTTATATATACTGTATTTACTTGTGTGTAATTCACACTATTTTTACACTTGGTTTTGACTGGAAAAACTGGGGTGCAACTTATACACAGGACAAAACTTAAACTATGAAGGGAAAAAATTTTGTACCAAGATTTAACACTATTTTAGGGGTGTCACTTATACATGAATAAATATGGTAAGAACACAAAATGAGAGAAAGCAATCCAGTTGATGGTCATTTAATGATAATTACTAATTATTTGAGAAGTTTATAGTTTGGTTTGTTTTGTTTTTGTAGAATGTTTAAACATTTAGATGAGAGGTACCTAACCCATGACTTATAAGGGTTTGTAGAATCCTCTTGTGATAATAACATCTGTTTCTAGTTTAGGCACATAATCTTGAGGGGAGATATTTGGTCAATACCATCAACCCCAGTTTTTGATTATTACTTTAATCTTACCAACCTTGGAGAGATGAGAAGCAAAGTCAGTAGGATTTGACCTCAGAATGTAAAGAGCCAGAATAAATACCACAAACCATTTTATCCAATGCTCTGATGATTCTACCAGCTCACCACATTCCCCTCTCATAATATTATCATCATTTTGGTTTTCTCAAGCTGGTATTGGTTGGCCAGAACTTTCTGAGGCAGTATGAAACAGCTGAAAGCATTTCCTGACACTAACTTTTCTTTGCTTTTCAAGTGAGTTACTTTGTCCCATAAGTTTTTCCCATGTTGAACTGTTGAGCTTCAGGATGTAAACAGACATCACCACTCACCCACGCTGTGTCAATGCAAAGATATGCAAACACGTACACAGCAGACTTCTATGCAGTTTCCATCAACCAAATTTCACTCACAAAGTATTAGTTAACCCTTGGCATTAGGCAAGGCATCTGGCTGTAGAAACGATGCCAAAGTTGACATTGAAGCTTGATGCAGTTCTCTGGCTTGCCAGTTCCTGTTGAAACATCCAACCCATGCCAGCTTGGAAAACGCCCCCAAGTGCCACGCAGTGGGATACATAACAACAAAAATCTCAATCACAGAATTTTAAAAATTAAGGAGAGCCATGTCAACTAACAATTTATATCCAGGTTTGTGTTAATGTGTATCCTAGAGAAGCAGGCAACTTGGTTTTTGGCTCTATTGACCACGTCTTTTGTGTTTCGATTCTTTACATTGACAGTAAATTTTCCAGCTGTCTCCAGGGGCCCTATTGCTATGTACTTTTTGGCTTGGCTTGAACACAAGGTCTGTTTTTGATTCAGAGTGTTATCCAAAGTATATGCATCTTATGCTATCCATGACTCATTGATAACATTAATTACAGAGGTTTATAGTATTACTCTGTGATAATAATGTCATCATCATCATCATCACACTTTTCACGTCTGTTATTCTAAGGTTCATATCTGTTGGCCAGAACAGAATTTCTTGAGATGCACTTCCTGATCCGAAATATAGATATTAATAGTTCCTCTTCAAATGTTCAACTTACAACTGAGTTTATCTGGCTAAGGCTGGTCTAGTTAGTCACTCGAGAAAGCATGAACCAAAGCAATCTGTTAATAAATCTTTGCCACATGAAAGTACATATGTCTGTCTGAAAACACACGAGTCTGCATACAATGCCAAATGTTATGATCCTACATTGCATTCAACAGAGAACAAACTTGTATGCAACGGCCGTGTAAAAAGTTGCAGATCATCAACTGGACATAAAAGCAATCTTTGCTTTGCACCTCATTAACAAGCAATGGTCATACTCACCACTGAGTGGACTTTCATAATGTGTGTGTGAATACATATAGATACATACATACATATACACACATATACATATAAATACATACACACACACACACATATATATAATTATTATATGTGTGTGTGTGTATACACACATATGTATGTATATATATATATATAATTATTATATATGTGTGTGTGTGTGTAGGCATGTGTGTGTATGTGTGTGTATACACATATGTATGTATATATATATATGTAATATATATATATATATATATATATATATATATATATATATAATATATATATATATAATTATATATAATTATTATATATGTGTGTGTGTGTGTGTATACACATATGTATGTATATATATATTATATATATATATATATATATATATATATAGGGTGCCTAAAAGCAAACACAGAGAATATTGATTGAAATGAGTAGAAAATAAAAATACCATTATTGCAGTAAAATTTAGTAGGAGTAATTCTAAGATTGTTTAGATTTGGTTTGTGATTGGAAATCAGTTGTGACAAGAGATAATTTGATTTTAGAGACCAGACCAACAAATTTAATCAAGAACCAAACTGATGGTAAAATTGGATCCCATAAACTTATTCCTCTCTGTCAAATTTGTAAGAGTTCTTTAAAAATCTTATTTTACAATTTATTAAATTAAACCAGTTGCAAGTGAAGGAAATAAGTTGCAAACAATAAAAGATCAAGAAAAAAATCTTATTTGAACCAATTCCACTTCCCAGAAGAAAAAAATAAAATATATTCATTGTTTTACTTTTCATTGTTACAAATGAGATTTCAAGGAGATAATAGGAACGAAATACATAAATAAAAAGGTCCTTCTTCATAATGTACTATTTTTACATGAAGGCATGTCAACTAAGTCTTGTCTCATCCAAAACCAATAGCAGAAAAAAAAAAAAGAAAAAATAACAAACAAAAAGAAAAAAGGTCAAGTTTAATAAATACATTACTTTTAGAAATGGACTTTTCTTTCAGTACAAATTCACTTAGAACATCTGCTGCTGTCCAGTGTATCTCTAGGCATCAGGATCAAATTTACCAAAGGACAAGATCAATTTGATGACTGGATTACAATCAATTATAACAACTACTGCTTGTAACCCTTGTCATCAAAGCCCAGAATTCTTATGATTTAACCAGTCAGTCACTAGATATTGTGTGCATGCGTGTGTGTTTGTGCATGTGTGTGTGTGCATGTATGCAGGGGTGTATGAATGTATGTATGTGTGTGTATATATATATATATATATATATATATATATATATATATATATATATATATATATATATATATATATACATACATATATACATATGTATAATGTGAGTGATTAACATATCTGGATGAATGGGTTACCTCAGCATTATCTGATGTAGAATTCAATACACAATATAGAGTAGATACATGTATTTTTTTTTATATTATAAAGGGTGACAGTAATAAGTTTAGCCAAGCAACTAGACAACTCCTCTGAGAAGTAACTGTCACCCATTATGATATAAAATCATCGCACACACACACACACACACACACAAAGTTGTGTACTGAATCTAGTAGAGTAGGTTTGAGAAATAAATGCGAACATTTTTTTGAAGGACAGTCAGGAAATGTTTACAGAGAAAAAGACTGGAGCTTAGAGGAAGATTAGCTGTGTAAATGATAACACTGAATGTGAACGGAATGTAAGAGGTTATGGTGACCCTGAGAGGTACAAGTAACCAAAGGAGGATAAAAAAAAATAGAAGTAGGGAAGGAATGAGAATGAAGGAGACAGCTTGAGAGATATGACGGTGGGCTAAACGAGATAAGAATTGATAAATTTAAAAGATAGAAAGAGGAGGTATGCTAAATTATACCTTCTCTCCTTCAGCTGGTTATTGAATTTATAATACAAATAACAGTGGAATATATATATATATATATATATATATATATATATATATATATGTATATATCTTTGCAATAACAATCATCATATACAGTTTGCACACTGTAATTGCAGATTGCATACAGTTGGCATTACAGCGAAATTTTTAGAATGTTTTTTTTAGCCTGCTTAATTAGCATTTATGATTAAATTCAAGCTAATGCAAGCTTAACGTGTCATTGAACCATTGTATCTATGTCTATGAATTTTTGTTAAAGATTGAAACGCTAAGCTAAGGACTAAATAACATAATTTAATTTACTAACATTATATACATCTTCCATTAACCTTATTGTTTTAATTGTTATTATTTCTTTCTACTTACTATATGCAGAAGGCATGAAATTTTGGGGACGAGGATAGTCAATTACATGGCCCCAGTGCTTAACTGTTACTTATTTTATTGACCCCAAAAGGATGAAAAGCAAAGCTGACCATGGTGGAATATGAACTCTGAAACATAAAGCTGGAAGAAATGCCACTAACCATTTGTGTCCAGTGTCATAATGATTCTGCCAGCTGACCGGTTTTATTATTGTAATTATTAACTATTATTCTTATTCAATAGAAAATATTTAAATAATATATCCCTGACTTTCAGTCCTGTTAAACTAAGCAATTACTTTTAAACTGAATTTCAATGAAATTTCCTATTGCTGTTTCATTTATTCAGCTATTTGTATATTTTTCTCTTTCAATCTTCTTTCTGTATTTGAAATTTATTTTTTCCATTGGTACCAATGACCAAGATCAGATGCTTTCACCTTCACTGTTGATCAAATGTTCCAACATATTATGAGTGAACTGCAAACGTTCCTTTAGCTCTGGTTGGCAGCTGTTCTTCATGATAGAAACTACACTGTAAGTGTGAGCAAGCCGTCTTTTGTCAATGTAAGTGACAAAATAGTTGTTCTGATTGCAACTAATAATAATCTTGGTGTGGTCACTCAAAACGTTAACCTGAAGTGAAACAAAAGAAAAACCAAGTTGAAACAATTCTTCCATCTCTATACACTGGTTATACATTATAACATTTGATAAAAGGCAAAATTTCCACTTTTTTCTTATTTTTAAATAAGAAAAAAGTGGAAATTTTACCGGTGAGTGTGTTACATAATAAGGCACAAAAAGAAAATGACTCTCCCTAGACACAACAGAATATGCTTCAGCACACAAACTCATATAAAGAATCTTGCAAACCAAATCCAAAAACCAAATTTGATAAAAGATTGAATAGATTTAAACCTCAAGATGTGGCTAAACTAATTATGAACTAAGAGGGAAACCTCTTTGTGGTAGCCCAATCTGATAGAAAAAGCAGCCAAATCTTCCTACAAACTATCTATATTGTTTTTAGAATCATTTGTGAGCTTTGGTCCAACCTGCCACATTCCACCATCTCTTGCCAACATGAGAGCCACATGTTCCACTCTGTGACACAAATCTCTCACCCATTATCTACAGTATATCTTTGCTATCTTGGTTACATACTACTCCAACTTCACTCTGAAAACTGCCAAGGAGAGTGTGTTTTCTTCTCACTTCACATGTGGATATTTTCGAGAGAAACTTCCACTTACTTTGGCTCCTTCTAAATCCATCTATTCTCCAAACTTCTCTAACCCCCAATAGTTATTCCACTGCCTCACAGTGTGCAGTAAATACATGTCACATCACCACTCTCTCTATTCTCCAAACTGGTCTCAATGACTAACATCCACAACCCCTCTCAGTCCCCATGAAACAACCACACAAACATTACTCATACAGAAACTATATCTGTTGTCATTCTGAACTCTCTACAATGATTGGTACCATTAGACACTCATATCCCTTGCCTATAGTCAAAGAAGGGGTGCGATGTTTTGGCACAGCTATTTCGGTGCTGCTTATTTGGCATCACTGATTCAATGCTGACTTATTTAACACAAGACATTTTGATGTTTCTCTCATTTTTCCCAACCTCTGTCTTTCTATTTATGCATATGAGCATCTAGTTTGTTTGTATGTATATGTAATGTCCCACTTGCTCTCTCTCTCTATGTGTATATGTATATTTCTATGCAGACGTATGTGTGTGTGTTTTTTTTATACATATTGCCTTCACCTTTTGACCTTTTGTCATTAGGTCTATACTAACCCCTTTATCCAACTCACCCCTACCAGTAGATCGCCCCCCCCACCATCAGCTATTTCCATCATTATCATGTTTTCTCTACAGCCATCGACTTACAAATGTTCAAGCAAAATCTAACTTTTTAGAAATTCAAAAGTAAACTTATTTATTCACATTGTTTTGAATCAATCTTGTAGCTAAGGGATTTCAATGATGATGATGATGATGATCATCATCATCATTTAATGTCCGTTTTCCGTGCTTGCACGAGTTGGGCGGTTTGACCGGGGTCTGGGAAGCCAGGAGGCTACACTAGGCTCCAGTCTGATCTGGCAGTGTTTCTACAGCTGGATGCCCTTCCTAACGCCAACCACTCCATGAGTGTAGTGGGTGCTTTTTACGTGCCACCGGCACAGGAGCCAGGGGAGACTGGCAGCGGTCATGATCGGTTGGTGCTTTTTATGTGCCACCGGAATGACATTGTAGGGTAGGAGTGAGAAGTTGGAACTGGTCATTTTGGACATAAAACAGGTAGAATATTTTGGCCAGTTATCACAAGTTTCTGTGTTAAAGGGTTAAAACTCAGCATCGGTTTTACTAGTCTCAGAGGTCAAGCAAAGGCTCACAATCACACCCTTCTAACTGGACTAGTGTTTCTCATAGACAGGAACCAGAGACATTGCGGGTGGTGGTGGGGAGAAAGAGCTTTAGAGATTTTCAAAATTATGGTAAAAAAATTGCCCTGTTTAGTAAAAATTAAGATGGCTTTAAACTTTTTAAACTTGTCCAACACCATGGCAAAGAAAGAAAACTTGTATGAATGCTAACTCTGTTTTGTTTTCTCATTAACAAATAGAGAAGAGGAATAAGTTTCCTTAATATTTTGGTGATGGTGGTGGGACCTTTGAAAACCACTGGATTCAGCTATATAAAACGAAAATCAATCAATTTGGTCATATAACATTTACAACAAGGTGCATAAAGTGAAAGATGCCTTCAAATAGAACTTACTCATCTCTTCTATCTTCCAATACAGAGACATTACTCTTTACTCTTTTACTCTTTTATTTGTTTCAGTCATGTGACTGTGGCCATGCTGGAGCACCACCTTTGGTCAAGCAAATCGACCCCAGGACTTATTCTTTGTAAGCCTAGTACTTATTCTATCAGTCTCTTTTGCTGAACCGCTAAGTTATGGGGACATAAACACACCAGCATCGGTTGTCAAGCAATGTTGGGGGACAAACACAGACAAACATATACACACACATACATATATACGACGGGCTTCTTTTAAGTTTCCGTCTACCAAATCCACTCACAGGGCTTTGGTCGGCCCAAGGCTATAGTAGAAGACACTTGCCCATGTGGTTGGTAAGCAAGCTACTTACCACACAGCCACTCCTACGTCTAAAGCAATAAAAAAACCCCAGAAAATGGGTTTTATTGTAATGGGAAACCAGAGTGACATTTTAATGCAAAGGAGACGAAAGAGTCTTATTTATAGTCTGAATTTAGGTTAAGACAATATTCTGGAGTCCAATGTCACCTGGACAACAAGAGTTCTAACAAAATGATATATTTTTTAGGTATAATGTTCATACTAGTGTTGTTTAAGGATTCAATAATTCTTCTTGATTTTTTAAAAAATATTATTTGGAAAACATGAGACAGAAACCTGACAATTCTGAATAAAAACAAACAAAATAGCAATGTCTTTTTTTTGTGCATATGTAAAGAAGGATGACTAAAGAGTTAATAAGAGCTGGTATTTCATGATATATCTGAGCAGTACACAGAATTGTACATACTTTAGTTCACTTGCCAGTCAATTGTTGTTGATATTTAACCTCAGTTCATTCTGGTTGAGGTTATTCTATGATTAAAAGTGGTTTGGCCTTGAACATTCTTGTATTTTTTTCTTCAGACTGTAAATCTAAGACTACATTATGCAATATGTCCTTCCATTTTTTAAAGTTACTTAGGTGTGATATGAAGGAACTTTGTCTGCTCTTTCAAGCAAACTGAGCAACCAAATAGAGACGTCTTCACTGTCTCATATAACCCTGTAACATTTAAAACTGATTATATCTGGCCCAAATATTCTACCCCTTCTATGTTCAAACCAGACAGAGCCAGCCTTCAACACCAACCCTACAATGCCATTCTAAAATTAAGTAATCACATCATTAATATCACAAAGCTAATTAACATCACAAAGATAATGCATGATTAATTCCAAATAATAAGGATAAATAAGCATTACATTTGACAGAGTAATCTGAATGTTAATTAAAGGTGTAATTTGTGTGAGTCATTATATATATATATTATATATATATATACAGAGAGAGAAAGAGAGAGAGAGAGAGAGAGAGAGAGAGAGAGAGAGAGAGAGAGAGAGAGAGAGAGAGAGAGAGAGAGAGAGAGAGAGAGAGAGAGAGAAAGAGAGAGAGAGAGAGGTATGACCAGTAGCATAGGGAATGTGGAAGAGAGTAGACTGTCCAAATATGCAAGGGATACATATGCATCAATGAGGGAGCACAACATGGTCACAAGACCTACTAGAATAGAACTTACTATCTTTAAAACAACAACAACTACAAAAAATGGAAGGATACTTTGGATAAAGTAATCCTAGATGCACTATGTTGCAAACGAAAACACAAGATGGTAATTGTTGGATTTCCATGATTAAAAGCTAGCTCAGTCTGAGACTGACCTATTTAAGTCAGGAACCATCACATTCTCCAGTGGTTATTCAAAACCCTATAATCTCAGCTGCTTATCTAGTAACTTACCACTCCAGCTAGTTATCCAGTATCCTACCATTCTAACTAGTTATCCAATACCCTATCATCTCAGCTGGTTATCCAGTACCCTACCCACCTCAGCTGTCCCTAGTATCAATATATAAAAGAATATGTGAAAAATTACAAGATTACTTACTTGTAGGGTGCCATTGCTGAGATACATAAGGATAGCTCTGGGAGTACGAAACCATTTCTTCAGATATAAGCCAGACATTGGTGAATCGGTTAACACTGAATAATCAGTGAATTCTCCTCCCTGAAAGTCAACATTTAATTTGTTTTAATCAAATAGTAATCATTGTCATTATTTAATATCCTATTTTCTGTGCTTGCATGGGTAAGACAGAGTTTGTTGAAGCAGATTTTCTGTAGCTGGATGCCTTTCCTCTCACCAGCCCTCACTTGTTTTCAAGCAGGGAAGTCTAGAAATGAACAACCTCACTTGTGTGATGATGGCTCTTGTTTTCAAAATTCTCGTGATGCTTAGACAAGGGTACATACACACACATACGCATGCACACCTTTGTTTTGTGTGTTAACAAAGATACCTTTGGTTTCATATCAGAATTCTCAGCAATTATCAAACCTGCCACAGGGCACATCCCCAATGGTAGCCTTGTTAACCCACAAATAAAGAATATTTATCCATCAATGCAGGGTTGAGCACTCATTCTCACTGTTCGATATTAGTGTGTATGTATGTACATATATAACGGGAAGCTTTATGAAAATAAACAAAAGATGAAGGCAGGTGGAATACAAACAAACAATTGTATTAGTATGGCGCTCAGGAATATAAATAAAACAAGTCTTTCACATTTCGAGCCTACGCTCTTCAACAGAAAGATACACAGAAAAGAAACACGGAGAGAAACAAGGAGAGAAAAAAAATGCGTGCAGAATCTAGTGAATCAACATATATACATATATACATACACGATGGGTTTCTTTTAATTTTTTTCTACCAAACCCACTTACAAGGCTTTGGTTGGCCAAAAGCTATAATAGAAAACACTTGCACAATTTGCTGGACAGTAGGACTGAACCTGAGACCACATGGTTGGGAAGCATGCTTCTTAACCACACAGTCACACCCCAGTGACACTGAAAAAACAGTGAAGCAGGGTGGAGGGTGTAAAGGGACACTTGAGTCCTGAAAGAACAACTTCTCAGGTACAGATGACAAGGGAAAATACACCTGGACCATGGTGGTGTGAAGTGGTTGGTGATAGGAAAAGCATCTAACTGTCAAGACAATGCCAATTAATACACGGCCGACTTAATAATAAAGATTAGTTGTGAGTATTACACTAGGAAGGACTGAGACAAGTGGTGAGATGTCATTCTGGACAGGTCTGCCCATCCCACCATGCCATCATAGAGAAATGGGTGTAAGATAGCAATATTAGTTATGATAATGATGAGGTGTCTTCTATCTTTTACTTGTTTCACTCATTTGGATTGTGGCCATGCTGGGGCACTGTCCTGAAGAGTTTTAGTTGAACAAATCAATCCAAGTACTGACTCCTGTTTTATTTTTAAGACTGGTACTTATCATATTGGTCTCTTTTGCCAAATCACTAAGAAGGACGTAAACAAACCAACACTGATCGTCAAGTAGTGGTGGGGGACAAACACACACATGCACACACAAGGGATTCTTTGAGTTTCCATCTACCAAATCCACACACAAGACTTTGGTCAGCCTAAGGCTATAGTAGATCACATTTACTCGCTCAGGGTGCCACGTAGAGGGGTTGAACCCGAAACCATGAGATTGGGAAGCAAGCTTTGTACCACACAGCCATGGTTGTGCCTATAATAATTTTTTTTTTTGTGGTGACTGAAAAAATTGACAGTAGTTGAGGAAACATGAAGAATTATGTGACCAAAGATAGTGTGAGCTGTGTGGCAACACCTTGGGCAAGTGTCTTCTTCTGTAGCCTTGGGTTGATCAATGCCTTGTGAGTGAACTTGGTTGATGAAAATTGTGAGGAAGCTTTTCATGCATGTATGCTGGTTTGTTTACGCCCCCCACCCCATAACTTAGCAGTTCAGCAAAAGAGACTGATAGAATAAGTACCAGACTTTAAAAATAAGTGCCTCACAATGGCCTCAGTCCAATGACTGAAACAAGTAAAAGACAAATGATAAATAAAGGTTAAAGATGACCCTTACCTTGATGAGATATTCATCCATGTAACGAGCAAAGAGTAAAAGGAGCTTTTTCTTCTTTTCCAGCTTTGGAGGGACACAGTCAATTGGGTACCTTGACTCTTTGCCTGTCACATCATTATACTGTATTAACCTGTGAACAGTGATAGAGAGGTGTTAAATAAAAAAAAATCACATCTTTATTTATCGTCATCATCACTTTAGCAACTTGACAAAATTTATTGAGGTAGATCTTCTATGGCCATATACCTTTGCTGCTGCCGACCCTTATCTGATTCCCCAGTAATGTTTCTCCCATGGCCGAACATATTTTGCAGAATATTGGAAATAAGTCATATTCATTTACAACAATCGTGTGATGCAACAAACACACACACACACACACACACACACACACACACACACTCTCTCTCTCTCTCTCTCTCTCTCTCTCTCTCACTTCTTTTAGTTTCCATTTACAAATTCATTCACAAGGCTTTGGTTGGCCTGGGGTTATAATAGAAGATACTTGCCTAAGGTGCATGAAACTAGACTGCTATCAATCAATACCAGATTTAGGCCCATGAAACATAAGGCATTGACAAGTGCATAAAAAAGTATCAATTGGGGCTTTCTACAATCTCAGCTGTCCCTACAACTAAGCGAGGACAGACCAACAATGAAGCCTTTATGTGACCCTTCAACATGCTAGACATAACTGCCAGATCTCCTGTAAACCACACCCCACCATCCTGAAGCATACAAAGCTCACTGAAGAACTATAAAAAACACCCAGTTTGGTTTGGTTATTGTGAAATATGTGACAGAATGGAGAACAGACAGAAATTTAATGTGGATTTAATATGAGAATAGTTTTCCCAGTTCCCACATAAACTTTTCAATGAACGAGGCAGGGGAAGATGGGAAAAATATTGTGCATTATTATCATTATTTGGTTTCTAACACTGCAACAATGTCCACCCATTTTGGAGAAGAGGAACAGCTAGATTGATTGCACCCCTCCCAATGCCAGACTAGACTGGAATTTATTTTCTCTACTCAAGAAAGATACGAGGCAAACTGTTGTCCTCGATGCCATTGTCATCATCACTGTTGACACCATCAGCAACATCATCAATAACATTATTAATGAATAAAATATGTACTATATATATATGTGTGTGTGTGTGTGTGTTTATGTATGTATATATCATCATCATCATCGTTTAACATCCATTTTCCGTGCTTGCACGGGTTGGAGGGTTCGACCGGGGGTCTGGGAAGCCAGGAGGCTACACCAGGCTCCAGTCTAATCTGGCAGTGTTTCTACAGCTGGATACCCTTCCTAACGCCAACCACTCCATGACTGTAGTGGGTACTTTTTACGTGGCACTGGCACAGGTGCCAGGGGAAGCTGGCAGCAGCCACGATCGGTTGGTGCTTTTTACGTGCCACCGGCACAGAAGCCAGTCAAGGCGGCGCTGGCATTGGCCACGTTCAGATGGTGCTTTTTACGTGCCACTGGCACAACTACTATTTCCATTTGATATTTATTTTGATGCTCAGTAGGTCTTCTCAAGCACAGCAGGTCGTTCTGCAATCCAAGGTACTTTGAATGGGCTGGGGCTATGCGGAACTGGTGCAGGAAGCAGCCCGGGTCTTTGTAGTCACAGCATATCTCCAGAGATCTTGGTCCTTCATCATTGCCTCTGTGAGGCCCAACACTCGGAGGTCATGCTTGACTATCTCATCCCATGTCTTCCTGGGTCTACCTCTCCCCCTGATACCTTCAACTGTTTAGGAGCAGCACTTCTTCACACATCTCTCCTCATCCATCCGCAGTACATCGCAAGCGTCGCTCTTGCACACCACATCTGATGCTTCTTATGTCCAGCATTTATCTCAGGGTGCTTACACTCTGTCGTGCGTGCACACTGACATTACACATCCAGTGGATCATGTTAGCTTCATTTCTTTCAAGTCTACGTATGTCCCCTGCAGTCACAGCCCATGTTTCACTACCGTGTGTGGTTTGCACACATGCATCATACAATCTACCTTTCACTCTGAGCGAGAGACCCTTTGTCACCAGTAGGGGTAGGAGCTTTCTAAACTTTGCCCAGGCTATTCGTATTCTAGTGGTGACACTCTCTGAGCATCCACCTCCACTACTAACTTGGTCACCTAGGTAGTGGAAACTATCAACTACTTCTAGTTTCATCCCCTGGAGTGTGATGGAATCTGTTTTCTGAGTATCTGTGGTGTCTATTGTCCCTGTGCATCTGCCGCACATGAAAGCTATCTTATCAGTTAATTTCCCTTTGATGTTGCTGCACCTCTTATGTGTCCATAGCTTACACTGGGTACATCTTATGGAGTTTCTACCTACACCTTTCCTACAGATCGAGCAGGGCCACCTGTCCAAGGGGGTGTGTGATGAGTTCGGCTTTCTGCTTACTATAACTTTGGTCTTTGCTACATTTACTCTAAGGCCCTTTGATTCTAAACCTTGCTTCCACACCCGAAATTTCTTTTCTAGCTCCGGTAGTGATTCTGCTATGAGGGCCAGGTCATCAGCATAGAGGAGCTCCCAGGGGCAACCTGTTTTGAATTCCTCTGTTATTGCCTGGAGGACTATGATGAATAAAAGGGGACTGAGGGCTGAACCTTGGTGGACACCTACTTCTACCTGGAATACTTCACTATACCCATTGCCAATCCTAACCTCTGTATAGGGCCTGTACAGCCCTTATTAGCCATTCGTCAATCTCCAGTTTCTGCATCGACCACCAGATAAGGGATTGGGGGACCCTGTCAAAAGCTTTCTCCAAGTCCATGAAAGCTATGTAGAGGGGTTTATCTTTAGCTAGGTATTTCTCCAGCAGTTGTCGAACCAGGAATATGGCATCAGCGGTGCTTCTACCTGGCACAAAAGCAAACTGCATCTCATCTAAGCAAATTCTCTCCCTAATGAGATACATATTTTATTCATGCATATATATATATATATATATATATAACGATTAGGAGTGACCCCAACAGGTCACTCGTCCACCAGAAAGAGCAGCCATAACTCACACCGCCAAGTATTATTAATTCGAGTGACCTGTTGGGGTCACTCCTAAATCGTTATATTTATATATTTAGTCGATGACTATTTTCTCTTTTCACCAGGCCGCTGGTGCGATAAATTTCTATTGAATTTTTTTGCTACCCTAAATTGACTAATTGATAATTTTCTGAATAATTCTGAGATTGAATCGGCAGTTTATATTTACTGTTGATAAGTTTGGCGCGAATACGTCAGTCTTGAAAATTTTAAGTCAGATATCCCGTAGGCTTCGATATAGACGCCTCGTGTATATTTGTCTCTCCCAGGTCTTACTGATGAAGTGTAACCTATGGTAGATTGGCTTAATTTAATTTAATTAAGCTAATTTAATCATTAATGACACAGAAACGTTGCAACGTCTAAAAGATGAATTAGGGTAAATGTTTTTAAATTTTCACCTAATTTCTGAATTAATAATACTTGGCGGTGTGAGTTATGGCTGCTCTTTCTGGTGGACGAGTGACCTGTTGGGGTCACTCCTAAATCGTTATATTTATATATTTAGTCGATGACTATTTTCTCTTTTCACCAGGCCGCTGGTGCGATAAATTTCTATTGAATTTTTTTGCTACCCTAAATTGACTAATTGATAATTTTCTGAATAATTCTGAGATTGAATCGGCAGTTTATATTTACTGTTGATAAGTTTGGCGCGAATACGTCAGTCTTGAAAATTTTAAGTCAGATATCCCGTAGGCTTCGATATAGACGCCTCGTGTATATTTGTCTCTCCCAGGTCTTACTGATGAAGTGTAACCTATGGTAGATTGGCTTAATTTAATTTAATTAAGCTAATTTAATCATTAATGACACAGAAACGTTGCAACGTCTAAAAGATGAATTAGGGTAAATGTTTTTAAATTTTCACCTAATTTCTGAATTAATAATACTTGGCGGTGTGAGTTATGGCTGCTCTTTCTGGTGGACGAGTGACCTGTTGGGGTCACTCCTAAATCGTTATATTTATATATTTAGTCGATGACTATTTTCTCTTTTCACCAGGCCGCTGGTTGCGATAAATTTCTATTGAATTTTTTTGCTACCCTAAATTGACTAATTGATAATTTTCTGAATAATTCTGAGATTGAATCGGCAGTTTATATTTACTGTTGATAAGTTTGGCGCGAATACGTCAGTCTTGAAAATTTTAAGTCAGATATCCCGTAGGCTTCGATATAGACGCCTCGTGTATATTTGTCTCTCCCAGGTCTTACTGATGAAGTGTAACCTATGGTAGATTGGCTTAATTTAATTTAATTAAGCTAATTTAATCATTAATGACACAGAAACGTTGCAACGTCTAAAAGATGAATTAGGGTAAATGTTTTTAAATTTTCACCTAATTTCTGAATTAATAATACTTGGCGGTGTGAGTTATGGCTGCTCTTTCTGGTGGACGAGTGACCTGTTGGGGTCACTCCTAAATCGTTATATTTATATATTTAGTCGATGACTATTTTCTCTTTTTCACCAGGCCGCTGGTTGCGATAAATTTCTATTGAATTTTTTTGCTACCTAAATGACTATATATATATATATATATATATACAAAATGAGAAAACGGAGAAACATACCTAAATCAATCATCAACCATCAGATAATACCCAATCAATACTTTATTAAACCATTACACAACAGCAAAGACATTATACATAATATATTACAAATATAACTAGACATAGAAATAGAAATAGAAAATACAATTACATTGTAGCTGACAGCTGTTTCGGCCGTGAAGACAGGTATGTCCCATTTAACCTATTAGCCATATAAAGCAGGTATAAATGGGACATTAACAAGAATGTCTCACGGCCTCTTCAGAGAATTTAATGTAAGTATGAAAAACATTTACATATAAATATAAAAATGTGTGCATAGACACTCATAATTCTACACATATATATATACACAATAATACAATATAAACAATATATATCAATATACATTAACAAACACAATAATGTTCCATATTGAACTCATAGTTCTATAACCAACATCAAGGAAATACATGTACACTCACATTTAAATTTCAAGCAGGCATATATATTTAACAGTCCAGTCTATTAAAATGTATAACCACACAAAAAGTCAATAAAATTAATATTAATATTAATAATAATAATAATAATAACAAGCATGATTGTACCATGTAAAGCAAGCGGACATCCACATATATACTCAATAAGTCGAATTCATCTGTCCGCTTGGTATTGATTTTCATAGATAGATTCGATTGGCTTATAGTTTTAAATTTGAATCACAATGGAAATTTTACGGTTAGTTAGCCAAGAAACATACATATGCACACGCACATCCACAGATCGTGCGCACATACATACATAGTTATATGTATACACACACACACAGACCCACACACATACACACACGTACATGCACATCCACAGATCGTGCGCACATACATACCTAGTTATATGTATACACACACACACACACCCACACACATACACACACGTACACGCACATCCACAGATCGTGCACACATAGATACCTAGTTATATGTATACACACACACACCCACACACATACACACATACATAGCCACATAGACAGCCAAATCATAAATAAATAAATAAATAATATAAGAGGTAGAATCGCAACTATACACATGCAAAACAGACGAACCCAACCGATTGCACATACGTGCATGCAGATATCAAGCCACCCCAAACGATACCATGGCCATGGTATTAACTAAGTAGATCCACTCACATATTTCCATAAAACAGTAAATGCAAACATACATATAATTATATCCAGATAGAGAATGTACATAAGGTACATAATTCATATGACACCATATTTTCGTAAACATAATATTTTATAACTAAAAAGTCCGCTAACTTAACCGCTATGCTTTATTCAAACATTCGCTAAATTATAAAGTATAGAATACCCATTTCTGTTTGACTATCAAAAGACATAAAAATATATATATACTAAGTTAACAACGGTTTATAATAATTAAATTATAAGAGATTAATTGTAAGAAGTCAAAATACGCTAATATTCTAAGATATATAATCAAAATAACTTCTTATAGCATAAACAGATAGCATCCCTATGTAATAAATCCAATGTTATTACAATACTAATATTTTTCTATTTAAACCCTCACCAACGAACTAATAGAATTACACTCACATCTACATGTCCATATGTATACTCATGTGTAACAACAGACATACACATACACCATATATTTTCACATATGATGTGCGTGTAAACATTCGTAGTACTTATATATATATATATATTTATAAGCATCAGTGGACACATAAATACATATATAATAATTAACAGGATTTAGCATTAAATAATATCAGTGGAGGAATTACCAATAAATAGTATATAAGTAAATAGCAAAAATTAAATTAATTATACTTAAAATTAAAATGTAATAAAATAAAATAAGATGAAATAATTAAAATTAAAATGAAAATATAAGTAAAAGCTTGTATACATATATATATATATAATAATAATAAATAATGGATATGTATGTATATATCTACATATAAATAAATAAATGAATAAATAAATAGATAAATACCATAGAAAACAAATTAAGATAAATACAAAGGTACACCTAATATATAGTAATGCTAATATGTGTATATGCACATATACATAAATGAATAGATAGATAGATAAATAACATAAAATAAAATGAAAATATAATTGAAAAGGGTACATATATAAACTTAGTATCCAGGCTACTATTATGTAAATATTTACCTATAGATAAATGAATAAATAAATATATAAATAACATAATGTACAAATCAAGATGAGTACAAATATAGACTAAATATATAAGACTGCTAATATGTATAAAGCCAAATGTAAGTAAATGAATAGGTTTATTAATAAATAACGTAAGATACAAATTAAGATGAGTATAAAGATACACTAAATATACAATATATAAGACTGCCAAATAAATACCTGCAAAAACCCATATACTCATCCAAAACAAACAATATTCAATATTGACTCTCATTTATTACATATTAGTATATATATATATATATATATATATATATATATATATATATATATATATATATATATATATATATATATATACATATATATACATATTATATATATATATATATATATATATATATATATATATATATATATATATACGTATATAATATATATATATATATATACATATACATACATATATATAATATATATATATATATATATATATATATATATATATATATATATATATAATATACATACATATATATATACATACATACTTACATACATGCATACATACATATATCTGATGGGTTTCTTTCAGTTTCTGTCAACCAAATCCACTCACAATGCTTTGGCAGGCCCGGGGCTATAGTAAAAGACACTAACCCAAGGTGCCTTACACTGGGACTGAACCTGAAATCATGTGGTTAGCAAGAAAGCTTTTTAGCACATAGCCACACCTGCACCCATACATATATATAGACAGATATGGTTGTGTGGTTAAGAAGTTCACTTTGCAACCTCTTGGTTTTGGGTTCAGTTACCCAGGATGACCAATGCAGAAGTGAGATAGAATGTTAAAACTTAGGGCGCATGCACAGCAGAGTTCAAGGTCAATCTTTGCCTAGTGGCTTCACTCTGCGTGCTTTAGCTTCATTCCTATGGCAACATTCCGGACACTGATTGATCAGAACTTGTATATATATATAAGTTCAGCAAAATTTAGATTCAAATGAATATGGTACTTAAGTTAGATGCACCAGAATTTTGTATGGTGTTATCCATATAAATCCATTGGGTGATTATAATCAAAATAAGCAACAAGAATATCTTCGGTAATTTGGTACAATCATTTCACGCTACATCATTTTATTAAACATTGTAAGTATTATAACAGTTTTAAAATGTTGAGCAATCATCAGCCATTTATAGAGGTTTTCCATTAATACATATTTTCATATTAATTGATAACATTATAAAGAAGGTAGATATATAGACAGAGATGTCGATTTAAATTTTAAGAACATTAAGGTAATAGAATTTATCTTCTGACAGAAGAATATTCTTTAAGTTATTTTGAACTGCTAGAAGGTGGGGAAGGATATTCAGTTGAATGGAGATAAAAGAGGTTTTCTATTTATAGAAGTAGGGGTGAAATAAATGTCAGAAGTTATTTCTAAAGAAATTAAAGTAGAAAGGAGATTATAATGCCTTAGATGTTGTTTATTGCTATTTGGCAAACAGATTTTGTATCAAGAAAACTAGGTCTATGCTAGATGGTCACAATGACCATCTATATACCAAAAAGTTATAGAGAATACAGAGATTCCTTTACACTTATATACATCAGCTTTATACTTAGCTAGTAGGTGTTGATTATTTTGATATGTTGGATTAAAGGAGAAATTATAAATCTAATATTTATTAATTTTGGAGAAAAATCTATCAATAACCGTGGACAAAATTCTTTATAATAAAATGAATATATTAGGGGTCAATTATATATATTAGAAAAAATGAAAGAGGAGTAATCAAGATGAGTAATTTTCTTAGGTTTAGTAGATGGTGAAATGTTATTAATGAATTAAATTAAAGAATCTGTTAGACATAATATTTACTACCTGTGGAGAAAAGCTAATCAGTTAGGTAAAAATATCCGGGGTTAATGATATATTAAGAAATGGAAGTGAGGTAATCAAGATGAACTGAGTAGTTTCCTTAGGGACATAGAATTTATACTATTTAATATACAAATGATGTAACGTGAAACGATCGTACCAAATTACTGAAGATATTCTTGTTGCTTATTTTGAGTATATATATATATATGTATGTATGTATGTATATATATATATATATATATATATATATATATAGTGAAGGTGCATGACTCAGTGGTTAATGCATTGGGCTCACAATCATGATGAGGTAGTGAGTTTTATTCCTGGACCAGGTCATGGTGTTTTGTTCTTGAACAAGGCACTTTATTTCACATTGCTCCATTTCACTTAGCTGTAGAAAGGAGTTGCAAAGTCACTGGTGCCAAGCTGTATCAGCCTTTGATTGGATAACACCACCAATGTTATCCAAAGGAAACCCTTGGATAACATTGGTGGCATGGAGACGGGAGACTGGTATGCATGGGCAACTGCTGGCCTTTCATAAACAACCTTGCCTGGACTTATGCCTTGGAGGGGAACTTTCTAGGTGCAATCCAATGGTCATTCATGATCAAAGGGGGTCTTTACCCTTTAACCTTTATATATATATGTGTGTGTATGTGTGTGTGTGTGTGTACACATATATACCATCATCATATAAAAAGACTATAGTATTACTTTTCCCCACCCATTTTACAACAACTTGTCTGATATGTTCAACTTAATAACAAAGGAAAAAATATTTCTGATATTAGTCATAATGACATATTTTAGTATCTATTTTCACTTGGTTATCTATATTTAGTATGTTGAATTTCTTTATTTATATCTTGTACACAAAGCTTTAAGTTTTTAACTGCCAATTTTTTTCATTTGTATGTTTTTTTCTTTTCTTTTCCCTATTTGAACATCTTCAACAAATATTTTAGCATCCATTTTTACAGAATTATCACCTGTTAAACACTTCTTTTCTTTTAATACTTAGATTTGAAGGTGGTGAGTTGGCAGAAACGTTAGCACGCCGGGTGAAATGCGTAGCCATATATCGTCTGCTGTTATGTTCTGAGTTCAAATTCCGCCGAGGTTGACTTTGCCTTTCATCCTTTCAGGGTTGATTAAATAGGTACCAGTTACACACTGGAGGTCAATGTAATCGACTTAATCCGTTTGTCCTTGTTTGTCCTCTCTGTGTTTAGCCCCTTGTATTTTGCTTGTTGCTGCCTTCTGAGTTCAAATTCCACTAAGGTTGACTTTACCTTTCATCCTTTCGGGGTTGATAAAATAAGTACCAGTTGAACACTGGGGTCAATGTAATCAATTTATCCTCTCCCCACAAATTGCTACCCTTGTGGCAAAATTTGAAACCATTATTACACCTAGACTTAAGGCAAAACGATTAGCGGCATTTCACCAGTCTTTACATTCTGAGTTCAAATTCTGCCGAGATCAGCTTTGCCTTTTAACCTTTCAAGGGCAATAAAATAAGTACATGTCAAGCACTGGGGTTCATATGATTGACTAGAACCCTTGACTAAAATTTCAGGCCTTGTGCCTATAGTGGAAAGGATTATTACACCTAGACTTAAGGTAGTAAGCTCGCAGAATCATTAGCATGCTGAAGAAAATGCTTCGTGACATTTCATCTGTCTCTATATTCTGAGTTCAAGTTCTACCGAGGTTAACTTTGCCCTTTATTCTTTAGGGGTCAATGAAATAAGTGCCAGTTAAGCACTAGGGATGATGTAATTGACTAACCGCTTTACTCCAAATTTCAGGCCTTGTGCCTCTAAGTAGAAAGAATTATTATGGTCTGATTCAAGATTTGTATCTGGTTGTAACAGTTTTAAATGTTCTTTTGTTTTTCTTTCAATCAAAAAGTCTTCAACTAAATCCCAACTTTACTCAAGTTACTTTATTTTCCATGATTCTGTTTGGGAAAATAGATTGAATTCTGCAGTGTGTTGAAGTTTTCCCATATTCCAGGGTCCTGATGCAAGCAGATTCACTACATTGTGTCCCCTCCAGGTCTGCTCTGCTTGAACAGTCCTAATTCATGCAGATGTTACGCAATAAGGGATTACATTTAATATCCTATAATCAGAGGATTACTTAAATTTTCTCTCAGGCAGCTCACTAAAGCTGGCACATTATGTTCAACAGTTTGGTTGTGTGATAAGAAGTTTGCTTCCCAACATCAGGGTTTCAGATTCAACCCCACTCTATGGCACCTTGGGTAAGTCTCTTCTACTATAGCCCTGTTTTATATATATGTGTGTGTGTGTTTCTTTGACTTAGCATTGCATGAGAGTCGTAAACAAATGTCATCATCATGCAAGTGGTGTTCTTCATTTCCAATGTTCTGTGAAAACCTGTCTGGTCATGGGGAAATGTTACCTTACTTGGGACCAGATGAGGGTTAGCGACAGGAAAGATGTAGAAAATGTGCCTCAACAAAAGCATGGAAAAGTGGACTTTAAAAATGATGATGACAATAATGATGATGATGATGATCCTGAGTTCAATTCTTGAAAAGTCTTTATTCTTCCTCAGATTGATTAAATAAAACTAATGATAGATAAAAATTAAGTTTAATTAATAACCAGTACTACCCTGAAGATAGCTTTTCTTCTCAAACACAGAGTTTTGTGCCAATGAAACAAATATTTCCTTCTTAGATGCAACAGGTATGGCTGCTAGGTTTAAAAAATTCGCTTTGCGACAAAGTATTTTGGTTTGATTCCACTGTGTAGCACCTTGGCAAGTCTCTTCTCCCATAACTCCAAGTTGGCCAAAGTCTTCTGAGTTGACTGCCACTAAATGTTTGATGAGTTCTCAAAATGCCATACGTCCACTTGAGCAGAGGTTGGTGTTGCCACTTAACAACAACAACAGCAACAAATTTGCATAATAGATTGAACCTCCAAAATGGTTGCTTGGCTTGCTTGAAGTAACAGGCAAATCAGCCTTAACCCATTAGCATTTAAACCGGTTATATCCAGCCAGAAGTATTCTGCCTGTTTTATGTTCAAACTGGCCAGATCTGGTCTCTCACACCAACCCTACAATATTGTTTTAAAAATTAACAGCTTCCTCATCAAAATCTCATAGCTACAAGATAATGCATGATTAATTCAAAACAATTTGGATAAAAAAAGATTAATTTTGGTAGAATAATGTGAACACTAAAGGGTTAATTCACATCCCACTGTTTTACAAAAGGAAGGAAACATTACGTACAGTTCTAGATACATCTAAAAAGATGGTATGGTGACAGCCAATGGTCAATGAAGTTTGACCAGTGGCTGAGCTGTAACAGCAGTACTCCCATCAACCCCACCACCACCACCATGAACAACAACTGCCAAGTAATGAATGCTTTTACTCTACTCAGAATAAAGATAACACCATACAGCAACATCAAGCCATGAGGTTAAACTTAAAGCAAAGTGGGATGATATGTTGGATTCAAATTTTGGTGCAGCGCCAGCAATCCTGGGAGAGAGGTTAAGTTGTTTACATTGACCCCAAGGCCCAACTGGAACTTATTTTATTGACCCTGAAAGGATGAAAGGCAATGGCTACTATTTTTAGCAAACTGAGTGTATACAGATGCAGCTCTTTCATGAGAAAGAAGGTCAGCTGTTGTACAAGCAACACATTCTTATAAGACACGTACACATAAGTGTTACAGAAGTTAATGACCAAAGTGTCAAGCTATATATGTCTCAAAGAATTACAAGAAGAATGAATTTATCTTATTTTAAAATAACAATTAATATGATGAAAATGATTACATTTTATCTTGCACTTGTCTTAACAATGAAATTTCCCACACAATAATGATGTCAATAAAAAGGAAAAAAGAAGTCCCCAAAATGTTATCATTAAAACTATTTGCAAGTAAATTGTCTCATTTACTGTTATGAAATAAGTGAAAGAAAAATTCCCATTTTTTAAAATCTTTTACAATGAGATCTGTTGTTTATTTTAATAAAAAAATTTTTTTTACTAAACGTTTAAATATAATGAATGTAATTACCTTTGGTCTGGTGCAATGACAATTCGTGAAGTGTCATTGAAAAACACTCCAATAGAATTGTCAGATAGTTGGAAGCCGAAACCATATTTATTCGTGTAGTCCACCCACTTGGTAACCCAAACTACATCCTGAGAGTTCAAATGAATTGAAGAGATATGATCCTCTGATATTGTTTCTGCAGAAGAAATTACAGTAAACATTTAGTTCAAGTTGATTCATTAAAAAAAAAAGTACAAAAATGAAAAATGCCCACACCATTCCAAGAGACAAATCATTGGTCCACTGTATATCTGATGGTGAGAGGGAATCAAAAATTTTCTAACTCAGCAGAGTAAATATCACACAAGATATTTTTATAGAGAAGCTTCTATATTTCAGCTTTCTTCTGAATGTTTACATCATTTGCTAAAGAAAGATATATGTATATATATGTATCATCATCATCATCGTTTAACGTCAGCTTTCCATGATAGCATGGGTTGGACGGTTTGACTGAGGACTGGCAAACCAGAAGGCTGCACCAGGCTCCAATCTGATCTGGCAGGGTTTCTACAGCTGGATGCCCTTCCTAACGCCAACCACTCCAAGAGTGTAGTGAGTTCTTTTACGTGCCACTGGCACGAACGCCAGTCAGGCGGTTCTGGCAACGGCCATGCTCAAATGGTGTTTTTTTATGTGCCACCTGCACAGGAGCCAGTCCAGTGGCACTGGCAATGACCTTGCTCGAATGTTTTTTCACATGCCACCAGCACAAGTGCCAGTAAGGTGACACTGGTAACGATCATGCTCAGATGGTGCTCTCAGCACTCCACTAGCATAGATGCCAGTCATCGAATTTGATTTTGGTTTCACTTGACTCAACAGGTCTTCGCAAGCAGAGTTTAGTGTCCAATGAAGGAAAGGTATGCATAAATGGGCTGGTTACACCCCTGGCATAGGCCACGAGGTTATGATAACTTGGCTTGCAGGGTCTTCTCACACACAGTATATTTCTAAAGATCTCAGTCAGTAGTCATTGCCTCAGAGTGTACAAGACATTTTGGCATTGCTGATTTGATAATGATTTATTTCACATCAGAAATTTTAATGTTTCTCTCATTCTCTCTCTCTCCCTCGCTCTCCTTTTCATTTTGAACTTGAAGTAGAGAGACACGCTTTTAAACTATTGTTTGGTTCAATAAACAAAGTCAGTCTATGTTTCACATCAGTGCAGGAGTGGCTGTGTGGTAAGTAGCTTGCTCACCAACCACATGGTTCTGGCACCTTGGGCAAGTGTCTTCTACTATAGCCTTGGCCCAACCAAAGCCTTGTGAGTGAATTTGGTAGTATACAGTTGTGGCCAAAATGTTCAGAATGGCATTGTTTTCGTCAGAAAAGTAGGTATAATTTTTTTATCAAAGTTGTTTTATATTCTATAATGGTGTAATTTGAGAGGATTATACAAAAGTTATGGATGATTTAGTGATTTACTGCAAAACCCATGGCGGCCAAAATGATCAGAACAGTTGCTTTTACTCTGTGTTTTAGTATATTTAGCCGGCGAACTCTAATGTTTTGAATTTGTTTACGTGACGGTTCGTTTACTAAACATTAGTAAGAATATCTGCAGTGTACTTTGTTAATATACTGCCACTTACTCCGTTACCAATTTGTCCGCAGATTATTAAGCTTTGAAAGAAGGATAATTTAAGTATTGGGTCTATTGCAAAGATTGTTAACAAGTCAAAAAGTGTTGTTCACGATGATTGTGATTCGTGTGAAGCAAGAAAGTCTACAGGTAGGCCAAAAAAAAATGACCAAGAGAGAAGATCGTGCTATGGTAAAGTTGGTTAAAAAGGACATATTTAAAACTGCTGCTGCTGTTTCTCAGGAAATGAGCATTGTATTGAAGAAAACTTTATCTCGAAAAACTGTGTCTCGTCGTTTAGTTGAACATGACCTACAAGCAAGAGCACCTGCAGTGAAGCCACTGATCAGTTCCAAGAATAAAAAGTGTCGTCTTACTTTTGCAACCGAACATGTATTGTGGTCTCAAGAAAAATGGCAAACGGTGCATTTCAGTGATGAATCTAAGTTTATGTTATTTGGCTCAGATGGGAAAAGGTACGTCCGTTGAAAAGTAGGTGAAAAATTGTCGCCTAAATGCCTTAAGACTAGTGTTAAATTCGGTGGAGGAAGTGTCATGGTTTGGGGGATGATATCTGGAGATGGTGTGGGCCCTTTGGTGCGATTACATGGAAAGGTAAATGCAGGAGTTTATAAACAACTTGTAAAAGATCATGTCTTGCCTGTGCTGAGAAATTCAACTAAGCAACCACCCATATTCATGCAGGACAATGCCCCATGTCACAAGGCTAAGGTGGTCATGAACTTCCTCAAGGCTGAAAAGGTTATTGTTATGGATTGGCCTGCTCAAAGCCCAGATCTCAATCCTATTGAAAATGTGTGGAATATTCTAGGAGAATGTTCGAAAGCCAGAAATCCTAAAACAACCGAAAAATTATGGAATGCCCTTCAGGAAGAATTGAATAAGATCACCCAGCAAGAAATTGAAAATTTAATTTCCTCATGCAGTTGAAGATGTCAAAGTGTGATTGAAGCTAAAGGGATTCACACTAAATATTAAATAATTCCAGTATTCTCTGTCATTTTTGATTATTTTGTTATTTTTTCAAACGTTCAGATCATTTTGGCTGCCATGGGTCTTGCAGGAAATCACTAAATCATCCATAACTTTTGTATTATCCTCTCAAATTACACCAAAATCTCAGACAATAACAACTAATAACGTATTTATTGTCTGTGACAATTATAGAATATAAAACAGCTTTGATAAAAACTTATACCAACTTTTCTGACGAAAACAATGCCGATATATATATATATATATATATATATATATATATATATATATATATATATATATATATATGTATATATGTGTGTGTGTGTGTCTGTTTTTGTCTGCCCCCCCCCCAGCATCGCTTGACAACCAATGCTGGTCTGTTTACATCCCCGTAACATAGCGGTTCAGCAAAAGAGACTGATAGAATAAGTACTAGGCTTACAAAGAATAAGTCCTGGGGTCAATTTGCTCGAATAAAGGCGCTGCTCCAGCATGGCCGCAGTCAAATGACTGAATTAAGTAAAAGAGTAAAAGAGAGTATATATATATCACATTGTGCTCTTTTAATTGTGAATTTACCTTTGTGAAGGGTCTCATCAGTCTGATGGTGATGGTGATGGTGATGATGACGACTCTTAGGGACAGCAAGGCTTATCAGTGGGGCTCTAAGCACTTGAAAGACTGCTGAAAACTTGTGGTTACCTAAGGTTACAGGTAGTAACCCACTATCCACTTAATTCCTACTAGGAATAAGACCAAACCCGAGCCAAACCAAAATAATGATAATAATAATAATCCTTTCTACTATAGACACAAGGCCTGGAGTATATTTGATTAAATCAGCCTCAGTACTTGAATGATACTTTTTTTATCAACCTTAAAAGGATGAAAGGCAAAATCAAGCTCAGTGGAATTTGAACTCAGAATGTAAAAAGCTACAAGGAAAATAAAAATAAATCAAAATAAATAAATAAACAAACTATTCACCTTTGATAGGACTTTCAATGCAACTTTCTAAGACTTCTAATAAAACTGTTGCATTCAAACTGAAGGATGAGAGATCTGAAAGGAAAAAATAGAAAAATTCTATTTAGGGATTACTTTTCATTTAGTATGAGTCAATTTTTGCTGAAATACAAAGTAGTTGAGAGAAATGAATAAAATATATTACTGAAAGTTTTATCTTACAGACCCCAGGATAATGGAAATCTGGACTGAATATTTTGAAACATTTATTGCAGCCTTGTGGTGCAGGCATGGCTGTGTGGTTAAGATGTTAGCTTCCCAACTACATGGTTTTGGGTTCAGTCCCACTGTGTTACACCTTGGGCAAGTGTCTTCTACCATCACCTTGGACTGATTCAGTGTCCATGCTTGCTTAGGTCAGACAGAACTTATTGAGGCAGTTTTTCTGCAGCTGAATGCCTTTCTTGTTGGTGATGATGCTGTTGCTGTTGTTAAGCAACAAGATGGGTAAGGGTGATTAGGTGATGGTCTAGGGCTTAGGGGCGGGAGACCCCAGACCTTGGAAAAAAAAAAAAACTTTGGTCGTCTTGTTGTAGTTGAGGGCTCTTCATTGACACCCGACACCACTGGGAGGTGG
The DNA here is from genome assembly GCF_006345805.1 of Octopus sinensis. Taxonomy (NCBI): domain Eukaryota; kingdom Metazoa; phylum Mollusca; class Cephalopoda; order Octopoda; family Octopodidae; genus Octopus; species Octopus sinensis. The sequence continues at coordinate 95,646,469 of NC_043005.1, read as the reverse complement.
CCTTTAAAGTCGCTGGAAATGGAGATCTCCAGGTTCAAATTCTTGGATGGCTGGTGGTGGTGATGATGGTGGTGGTGATGATGGTGGTGGGGATGATGGTGGTGGGGATGATGGTGATGGTGATGATGATGGTGATGGTAGTGGTGGTGGTGTCAATGATGATTCCCAATGGATTTTGGACAAGTTTTAAAAGCTTTCAAACCATCTTACTTTTATCAAATATAGCAGTTTGTCTGCTTCCTTTTTTTTTTTTTTTGGAATCCTGACACCTATCCCCTGATTTAATTTAAGGCCAACATCCACCAGAACCAGTGCTGCTGATAAAATAAACTACACAAACATAGGTTTGGGTTGATTTAAATTCAACACATTCCATTCCAAAACAAATTTGAAACATTGTACTAATTCAAGAAGCCAATAATTAAAACTCAAGTTAAAAGTAATTAGGAAAGATTTTCTAAAGTCATTCAAGCTGAAATTCCCATTAAAAGGATTTTTTTTCAAAGTTTAGTTAGTTTATAAACATGAATTACTCTCTAAACTTATAAGCTAAAAAAAAACACATCTTGATTTCTCAGTTGTACAAAAGTAATTATAATTGTATTGTCACAGACAAGCACACTAGTTTTGTTATACAAGAATATTACAAGGATATAAATACTTTTAAGATTAAATGAAAAAGAAATTTGTAAATGTTACCGAAGTGTCGATTATTAGATGATGTTGGTACTAAATTATCACAATCTGTTTCTCTAATGGCAGGCTTGTGCTCTTGTTTCTGTGCAGTTACCTAATAAAGAATTGTAAAATTTAACAATGAAACAAAATACAATCCAGTGCGAAAATATTTGGGTAAAAGACGAACAGACTTTCATAAAATAAATTCATTTCTCATATTGACAAGAGGCCAGAGATTAGTAGAGCAGCATTGTTGATTAGTTCAACCCCAGTTGGCCCCTGGAGTCAGTCAAACTCAGAACTGCACTGGGAAGTAGTTTTAAACTGCAAGGGACTTTATCTGCTAGTCTAAGACTGACCTTATAGCTCATCCAATTGCTTCTATGATCTTATAAATGATATTGTTCTTCTGTGCAGTTACCTAAACTACTTTTCTACCAATGACCAGATAGATTATGGTGCTAATCTAAAAAATGACTTTATAAATTATATTGCTGTTTCAAGGAGAGGAGGCCAAAGAGGAGGTTTATGGACATGCTCCACTTGTGTTTACTAATATCACTCAATGCAGGGAAGGCTTTGCTGGCCACCGCTATCATGCTGAACAGAGATATAAAGGAGGTTCCTTTATTGGCCCCCAAACAATGGTCTCTATATTGATATAAAACCACATCCTTGTAAAGGAGTCATATAATTACTCAGATCAGTGTATGTGTGTGTGTCTAATATGGAGTTTACTACCTTTGGAGGGATAAAATACATACATTCTCTAAAATGGAAACTAAATTCCAAAATGCATATCATACAGCCTTCTTTCATATGAAGGCCCATGACTTAGTGGTTACTATGTTGGCTCATAATTGTAAAGTCTTCAGTTTGATCCCAGACTGAGTGGCATGTTACATTCTTGAACAAGGCATTTTATTTCAAGCTGATCCAGTCCAATCAGCTGAAAATGATTACCAGTAACAGAAGCTGAGAGTTTAACTTTGCAATGGGGCTAGCATCCTATCCAGGTTGGGGGAAGTCTTGTACACCCCATCGGTTAACACCTCAGAAAGTGAAATAAGTGAAATAAGTAAGCACAAGACACACTTTAACCCTATCATTTCAGTATGTACGTGCATGTGTGAGAGTGTGTAAGTGTGGTTTGTGTGTGTGTGTGTGTGTATGTGTATACCTATTTCTTTACTACCCACAAGGGGCTAAACACAGAGAGAACAAACAAGGACAGACAAACGGATTAACTCGATTATATTGACCTCAGTGCGTAACTGGTCCTTAATTTATCGACCCTGAAAGGATGAAAGGCAAAGTCGACCTTGGCAGAATTTGAACTCAGAACGCAGTGGCAGACGAAATACCTATTTCTTTACTACCCACAAGGGGCTAAACACAGAGAGAACAAACAAGGACAGACAAACGGATTAACTCGATTATATTGACCTCAGTGCGTAACTGGTCCTTAATTTATCGACCCTGAAAGGATGAAAGGCAAAGTCGACCTTGGCAGAATTTGAACTCAGAACGCAGTGGCAGACGAAATACCTATTTCTTTACTACCCACAAGGGGCTAAACACAGAGAGGACAAACAAGGACAGACAAATGGATTAAGTCGATTACATCGACCCCAGTGCGTAACTGGTACTTATTTAATCGACCCCGAAAGGATGAAAGGCAAAGTTGACCTCAGTGGAATTTGAACTCAGAACGTAGCGGTAGACGAAATACCTATTTCTTTATTACCCACAAGGGGCTAAACATAGAGGGGACAAACAAGGACAGACATAGGTATTAAGTCGATTACATCGACCCCAGTGCGTAACTGGTACTTAATTTATCGACCTCGATAGGATGAAAGGCAAAGTCGACCTCGGCGGAATTTGAACTCACAACGTAACGGCAGACGAAATACCACTAAGCATCTCGCCTGGCGTGCTAACGTTTCTGCCAGCTCGCCGCCTTATATGTGTGTATATATATCATCATCATCATTTAATGGGCGTGTTTCATGCTAGTATGGATGGGATGGTACCATAAGAGCCGAAGAAAAAAAAATCCAACAATATCTGCCAGATTAAGATTGGAGCCTGGTGCAGCCATCTGGTTCGCCAGCACTCAGTCAAAATCGTCCAACCCATGCTAGCATGGAAGGTGGACGTTAAACAATGATGATAATGATAATGATGAACATAACATACAAGTCAAAACATGATTTTACAACATTGTCATTTGCACTGTGTACAGCAAGGTCTGAAACGATGGTTTACGTATTCAGCCTTAATGCATTCCAGCGGATTTAAACATAAATATGAAAGCCACTGTTGTGTGTGTCACAGGAAAGCAACTTCTTCCTTTTATGATGACTGCATGTTTGTAACACAGTTTACAAACAAGGGATTCTAGGACACAGGTGTTTCAATATGTTGTATCATGTCAGCCAGAAATACCTGTCCCTTTAAGTTGAAACAAGCCACTGGCATTGTTTATAATTCCCGTGAACAAAATGTTATTTACATTGTGTAAAGTGAAACATAAAACAATGATAAAATGAAAGGAAACTTAAATTGCATGAATCCAGGAGTCAAAGATGGTAGGAATGAGATTTAAAAAAACAAAAAACAATGTTTACCTCCCAATCAGCTTTCCTATTGTGCAATGCATTTGTAATTACCTTGACATTGTCAACTTGGTTTTCAAGGTCAGCATAAGACATTGGTCTGCCAAAAGAAAGAAAGGATCAAATGGTACAAAAACTACACCTCAGAACATGCCACCATTACATTTAATGTTAACTTTTGTTTGCTGTCTAGAAAGAAATACATCACAATTCATGTGACAGACAAGCCAAGGACAAAACTTGGACAAGTAGGCTATGATATATATATATATATATATATACACACATACATATACATATATATATACATACATATACATATATATATATATATACACACACACACACACACTCTCTCTCACACACCACACACACACACACACACACATATATATATATATATAAATATATATACATATATATACATATATATGTGTGTGTGTAAGTGTATGGAATATATATATATATATATAAAACGACACACACAGCTAATCGAAAAAAACGTGGTTGTAATTTTAATTGGAATAATTAGAATACTATTGTGGGTTCAGTAATCTAATCTAAGTACCAAATTAGTTTTGCTTTATCTAATTCTAATAGCATTGGCATTGGTGCTCATTAAAAGGAAACTAATATATTCAAGGTCATGAAGCTAATATATCATTAATTATCAGGAGGTGACATGTATTGTAATAGTCAAAGCTAAAATTGTGTCACACTACACATTATAGCACCAGGAACATTGAAGTAATTAAGTAAGTTACGTGTATATTATGTGTGAGTATATATACACACACACACACGCACATACACACATATGTGTATGTGTGACAGCATGTGGCCCAGTGGTCAGGGTATTGCATACATGATTGCCAGATTGCCAGATTGATTTCCAGACTGGTCGTGCATTGTGCTCTTCATTTCACATCAATCCAGTCCACTTACACATGTACAATGGACTGGCATTCTGTTCAAGGGGAATGTTGGCCTGCCTGACTAGCCAGCAGAGTGGCATTGTTCGAAAACTACAACAATGTGAGGAAGTGCATTGTGACCAGTGGTATATAATAATATCCAATATTCTGAGCAATTTCGATACAATGATATATATATATATATATAATATATATATATATATATATATATATATATATATATATATACATATACTGTAAATTTAGGGTGAATACTTGATAAGTGTAAGCACCTGTATATGCCAGATAGTGGCAGAGGTGAAAGAGTATATATCAAATAAAATTAAAAACATAACACAAAGGATATCGCGGTACACATGTTTCAAGCTTTATAAACAATCCATTCTTTATAAACCATCTTTTATATCAATAATATACTGAGGTAAGAACGGATTGTTTATAAAGCTTGAAACACGTGTACTGCGATATCCTTTGTGTTCTGTTTTTAATTTTATTTGATATATATATATATATATATATATATCTTTTACTTATTTCAGGCATTAGACTGTGACCATGCTGGAGCCTTGGAGAATTTTTTAGATGAATGAATCAACCCCAGGACTTATTCTTTAAGTGTAGTACTTATTCTATCTATCTTTTTTGCTGAACTGTTAAGTTATGGGGGACATAACCACACCAGCACCAGTTGTCAAGCAGTGGTGGGGTACAAACACAGACACAAAAACAAAGATAAATACACACACACACACACACACACACACACACACACGACAGGTTTTTTTTCAGTTTCTGTCTGTCAACCAAATCTACTCACAAAGCTTTGGTCAGCCCTCTCGCCCAAGATGCCATGCAGTGAGACTGAACCCAGATCCACTTGGTTGGGAAGTAAACATCTTACCATACAACCATGTCTTTGTGTGTGTGTGTGTATTTGAGTACACACACACATACATTTATTTATATCATCATCATCATCATCATCGTTTAATATCCGCTTTCCATGCTAGCATGGGTTGGACGATTTGACTGAGGGCTGGTGAACCAGATGGCTGCACCAGGCTCCAATCTTGATCTAGCAGAGTTTCTACAGCTGAATGCCCTTCCTAATGCCAACCACTCCGAGAGTGTAGTGGGTGCTTTTTACGTGCCACCGGCACGGGGCCAGTCAGGCGGTACTGGCAATAACCTTGTTCGAATCTTTTACACATGCCACTGGCACAGGTGCCAGTAAGGCGATGCTGGTAACGATCACGCTCAAATGGTGTCTATTACGTGCCACCAGCACAGCATGCCGTTGAATGACATAAGTTAATATATGCCTTATAACTTCAAAAACATACCCAACATTTTTTCCACAAAACAGACTTGTAAAATGAGAATGCATGATATATGCCAGAAAATAGGAGACATTTTTTGTTTTGTACCTTGCAGGTTTTGGGTGATCAGGGAATTTCGGAGCTGATAAACAGACGGTAGATGGCAATGATTTTGGAATATATCCACAGGTGAAAAATTCATCAGCAGCAATTTCATCGAGGGACGGCCTCATCGATGGCAATGCATGCAAACATCGACTGATAAGTTTTTCTGCTGCTGGAGATATGTTTGCTGGAATGGTATATGTATTGGCTGTGATGCGGAAGTAGGTCTCTACGAGGGTAGAAGTTTGAAATGGTGGTCGTCCCACGAGTAATGCATACCTGACAGGAAGAAACAAAGAAAAAAATTTTAAATTAAACAAATAAGAAACAACAACAATAGAAAGCATTGAGGGTATATATTAATATTTTCTATATGTATATATGCCACCCAGTGAGATGGAACCTAGGACCTCATGATTGCAATGCAAGCATAGAAGAATGAGTCAGAAAGTATTGTGAATAAAAACTGCATTACTTTCTTACTCACCCACCATGTTTGTCATGCTTCATTGCTTACACTGTATCTGAAATAAAAGATGGGAATAGCAACAGGTGAAATACTTTTGATTATAGATCTGCTCCATCAAGGGCAAAAAAAAAAATCGCAATGTCAGAAACCCAGAGAATCTGCAGGTGCCCTGCAAGAAATGCAGCCTACTTTCATTCTCTTTCCTTAAGTCATCATCAGACAATCCCTGTTTTTCCACCAAATTTCTCTGTGTCTGTTCTTTGCTGAGGCTCAGCCATCCTTTCTATGGTCTTCCTGTGTTTTGCTTCATCAGGATAACTGCGATTGTCCATGCATGACCATATTTACTTGACAACAACAACCATTCAGACTTTTAAAAGACTTTGTGCCAGGTAGGAACAAGTAGAAAGACAAAGCAACTTGGAAATGCTGTTTTGCTATAATCTTGTTGCCCTAACTTTGATGTTCTTCTTCCAATATAAAAAATCGTTTATTCATTTATCTACCTAAATTTTACTCTATATTTTCCACCCTCAATCAGATAATTTTACTGTCATTCTTTGCAAACTCTCTCTCTCCTTTCTTGACAACAAAGCGAGGGAGAGGTGGAGAAGTACCCAACATATTTTGTGAAGAATTTGAAGAATAATGGTTATAGATGTTACTGGATTATTAATCAATCTTATTGCTTTGACTTGAAGCCTTACTACAGTCACTGCACTGAACCCCTGAGCAAAACAGGGGTTCACTCAGGCTATATTTGCCTAAGTGACAAGGAGGTTCCAATCTTGCCTTGAAATTGCAAGGAAAGGTACCCAAATGCTAAAAGAAAAAAACCCTCACATATATTGATATGGAAATATGGATATTAATCATTATGGAAACTTACAAAATACAACCTATGGCCCAAATATCTGCTTCGTAACTGTGTCCCTTTTTGGATAATACTTCAGGAGCAATGTAATTTGGGGTTCCACAAACTGTCCTGAAACAAGAAAGAAAAAAATTTAATATTCATGGCATCATCATCATCACCACCACCACCACCACCACCATCACCATCATCATCATCATCACCATCACCATCATCACCATCACCATCATCATCATCATCATCATCATCACCACCACCACCACCATCATCATCATCATCGTCATCATCATCATCACCATCATCACCATCACCATCACCATCATCATCACCATCACATCACTATCATCATCATCATCATCATCATCATCATCATCATCATCACATATCCATTTTATTCTACTTGCATGTGTTGGTCATGTCTTCTTTAGAACAGAATCTTACCACTTGTAATTCCTTTGTGAAGTACAGCATCTTGAGATAAGTTTTATTACTTTACCTATGTCTTCAACTTCTTAAGGTTCTTCATTTGGTATTTCATGACCAAAACGTAATCCTCCATACACACCTCATGTTCCAGCAAATGCAGTCACCTCTTTGGCACACTACAGCTAATTTCTCTTACACCTCACTTGTGATCCATCACTCATTCACAATAATATTCAGAGGAGCATACTCATCTGGGTATGAGCTGTGCTGGCACACCTATTTCTTTACTACCCACAAGAGGCTAAACACAGAGAGGACAAACAAGGACAGACAAACGGATTAAGTCGATTATATCGACCCCAGTGCGTAACTGGTACTTATTTAATTGATTCTGAAAGGATGAAAGGCAAAGTCGACCATGGTGGAATTTGAACTCAAAACGTAACGACAGACGAAATACCACTAAGCATTCCATCCAGCATGCTAACGTTTCTGCCAGCTCCTTGCCGCCTTTGCTGGCACACCTGTTTGGTGCTGCTGATTCAAAACTTATTTGACATCAAGCATTTTAATGTTTTTCATGTATTACTATTTCTATCTCTTTAATGTTTGTCTCATTTTGTCTCCCCACCCATCTATTTTTCTTTGTATATGTATATTTCTGCATGTGCACTCACATGTGTGCATTTGCTTCCAGTGCCAAAATAGTTTTTATTGTTCAGTCAGCCATGCCAAATTGTTAGCATCCAATTAGCTGCACCTGGTTGTTTCATTCGATGCTCAACTCATTTCAGCCTTTGTACATCTTCCATGCTGTATGTGCATGTTTTGTTGCAATGCAATATTACACTTCATACACAAGCATCACATAATTTAATTTTTATTTAAAAAGATTCCCTTTGTTTCCTTTGTTCAACCCTGTTCTTACTTTGGGCTTCTAAGCCGTCAGAATATCCACCTCTAATGTTGATAAGAGAAGTTGTCAACTACTTCAAGGAGATTTTCAGACATTTGAAGGAATTCATTTCATGAAGACTCTTATGGATAACTACTATTCTGTATATGTTGCATTCAAATTCATTCTCTGTCAGTCTACCTGTGATTCTACTGCATATCTTGTGCACTAATATTTTACATCAGGTACAAAGTATGGAATTCTTGTATATTTCTTTCCGGAATATTGAGTATGGCCATTTCTCAGATAGGAGTAAAGGCCAGTCTTCTTTCTTACTAACCCAAACTTTTTGACTTTGCTTAGCCTTCTGAAATTTCTTCTCTAATCGTTGGATATATTTCAACTATGAAAACTATGTCATCAGCATACAGATGTTTCCACAGACAACTGGTTTTTAAACTCTGGAGTACTATAATCTACAGAACAACAGCCGAGAGTGAAGCCCTGTACACTAAACACCTCATTCACAGCCAACTCTCACTTTGCTAATGGCATTTCTATACATGGCTTGCACAGTTCTAACAAACCATTCATCTACACTTAGTTTTGCTAAAAACCATGAGATTACAAAATGTGGTAACCTTTCAAAGGCTTTCTTCAAGTCAGTGAATACTAGGCATAGTGGCTTGCTCTTAGGTATGTGCTTTTCCAGCAGTTTCACTAGAAAGTGAATATCTGGGGTGTCTGTGATACCTTGTCTTGGCATAAACCTGTAACAGGAATATTTGGCAGAGGACCAAGCACCTTAGGATCAAACCCAGATTATTGTGTTCAAATGATTAGGATTTTTGTTGGAGATTGACAATATTAGCACATGACTAACCAATCAGATCTCGAGTAGAAACCACCATATCAACACAAATACAATTCATTCAAATATGGATGACGTTAGTAACGGACTGACTTCTCAGGCCTCTGATAGAACAGGATGTCATCAGCAAGTTGTGTTTTTTTGCACTATTTTCATCAACTATAAATAGAAATGCCACTCTACCAGCTGCTAGTGGTGACACATACCTGCCAAGCTGCTAGACAGAATACCATTCACAACTATTATCATTCTCAGCATGCAAATACCTCATAAACAGTTGTCATTGGTTGTGATGACAAAACATCATTTTGTTCCATGAGGAAATGCATATTTTCGTATTTGAAATTCGTGTTCTTGAATTCATCAATATCAACTCAACTCAGCCAAAACAGAAACATAATATCACTAGCAGTATCGCCCGGCGTTTCTCAGGTTTGTTTCGACCCTTTAGAATTGGAATTTTTGAAAAGTAAAAATTTTGCATTTAAGTGAACATTTTTCTGGTTGAAATACACCGAAAAATGGCGACACAGCAGTGAAAAAATCATAAAAAATAGGGATTTTCATAGAAAAAAAGCACCTTTTTTATGTAAATAATTTTTGGTGTTAACATGGTCCGATTTGAATTTTTTCTTCTACGGAAGGAAGAGCAAGCCTTCTTCTATCATACTCTCAATTCTGGTCAACTTGCGCCACAGGGTCTCGGAGGAGAAAGTGTTAGTTGAAGGCTACCAAACCTGCCATACACAGACAACTTCAGCTTTATAGAGAGAGAGATTACAAATCCGAACTGCATCATATGCCATCTAATTTTTTCTGAGCTATAACTTTTTCTGTTACTCTCAAAACCTGATCCATGCCACTGAAGTAACTTCTTTTTAAAGCATCTCCTCATTTAATAATAATAATAGTAACAACAACAGCAATAATAGTAATCATCATCACCACCACCAGCATCACCATACATCCGTTTTCTATGCTGGCATGGATTGGACGGTTTGATAGGAGCTGGCAAGGCTGGAGAGCTACTGAGGCTCCAGTTGTTTGTTTTGGCATGGTGTCTATGGCCGGATGTCCTGCCTAAAGCCAGCCACTTTACCGATTGGACTGGATGTGTTTTATATGGCACTAGCATAGGTGCTTTGGTGCCAGCACAGGTGCCTTTTACTTAGTATGGTTATGCTAGTCACTGTGTATGACAGACTCCTCCATGAACCGTCTGACTGTGATCATAAATGACTAGCATGAAACGGTATACCTTGATGGCTATGTTCAGCGTTTCAGTGACCAGCCTTCATAAAGAATACCTTCATATGCTTAATCGGTCTTTTGACGATCTACTCTTTGACTTCAATTAGAGCCTTCTGTTAAATGATGACAATGGCCATGATGATGTCGGATCTACACGGAGTAGAAACCCTCTCTGTCTCTCTCTTTGCCTCCCCCCCTCTCTCTCTCATGCAGTTTCCTTCATTCAACAGCCTCACACAGTAATATTTGCATGCCTCCTCTTCTCTCTCTCTCTCCACACACACACACACACAGAGGAACTCGTACATAACATATATAATCATTTTCACCAACCATCATCATCATTTTCTAGTATTGGTATGGGTTGGACATTTATATAAATGTGCATATGTGTGTGTGTGTGTGGTGTGTGTGTGTGTGTGCGTGTGTGTGCGTGCATGTAAGATGTGTCTATGTATCCATACATAGTTATGTCTGTAATATGTATGTATGAGAGGGAGAGAGAGGAAAGAGAGAAATAGAGATAGAGGAAGAAGAGAGAGAGAGAAAGAGAGAGAGAGAGAGAAAGAAAGAGAGAGAGAGAGAGAGAGAGAGAGGAGAGAGAGAGAGAGAGAGAGAGAGAGAGAGAGAGAGAGGAGAGAGAGAGAGAAGAGAGAGAGAGAGAGAGAGAGAGAGAGAGAGAGAGAGAGAGAGAGAATGAATCTGAATAGCGAAAGTTGACAAAGAAAACGCTCAATATAAATAACAGAATTTATTCATTAATTCAAAGGTGAGGTTTTTCTTTTGTTCCTGCTTTTCTCAGAAGACTGAAATTCCACTCATTGCATTTCTCATGACTGAGTGGTCAGTGGGAGGAAATGATGCACTGGCTTTTAAAAAAAATTTGCTGCTCCAGAGGAACGGACAAACTACTTCCTCTACAGTGATAATGTAGAAATGTGTGTGTGTGTGTGTCTGTGTGTATGTATGTCTATATGTAATGTGTGTATGTGTATATGTATATTTACACACACACACACACACATATATATAATCATCATCATCATCATTGCTTGTCCTCTTTCCAATCTGTTATGGGTTGGACTTTTTGACATGGGGCTATATAAGTAAATAAATGCAGTTGAACGCAGGTATTATTCAAATTCTTTTACTTTCGACATGTTTCGAAGACAACATTGGTTTTATTCCAAAGGAATAAACGGTGTAAAACGGTGTAAAATGGAATAAAACCAATGTTGTCTTCGAAACATGTCGAAAGTAAAAGAATTTGAATAACACCTGTGTTCAACTGCATTTATTTACTTATACTACACAAATTACTCCACATTCACCTGGAGTTTCTACCTTTGAATAGTTCGCTACATCCTTGTTACTTGCGTGAATTTTGCTACCCTGGTAACGGTTTATTGAATTTTCCATGTTAACAGTAAACAAAGGATAATTCATTCATCCATTTACATATAATATATATATATATATATATATATATATATATTATATATATATATATATATATATATATATATATATATTTATATAGAGGGCATTATACATACATGCCAGAAGGCATTATACATACATGCCCTTAGCTTGCATTGTATGTATAATGCCTTCTGGCATGTATGTATAATGCCTCTATATATAAATTAATATGTTCATAAGAAAAATTTTTTCGAAATTTTTCTCTTATGAGGTTTTTACGCTATCTACCTGACAATTTCTTGTTAAGTTTTCCTTATTAAGTAGTTGTCCTTAATTGCTAAATTTTTATTCCGAAAAAAACTTTTCCTCTCCCGAAATGCAATTCGTAAAAGTTTGCCATTTACCCGGATGTAATATATGTAAACTCTCACCCATGTGCTTCGTTGATGTTGATCAGTTAGCTGATCGGCTTAAGTGGGGCAGGGTCGTTGTTTAGTTATAATACATTCAGCCTGCTGATGATTACGTAAGTATGAAATCACTGTGATACAGGTCTATATTTTTAAATGTCTTACTTTGAAAATTTGCATCGGTGGGATTAGTAATATTTTTGGTAGAAATGACTGATTGTCCCTCTTAGCGTTTGGCATGTATGTAAATGCCTTCTGGCATGTATGTATAATGCCCTCTATATATAAATTAATATGTTCAATAAGAAATAATTATTTTCGAAATTTTTTCTCTTATGAGGTTTTTACGCTATCTACCTGACAATTTCTTGTTAAGTTTTCCTTATTAAGTAGTTGTCCTTAATTGCTATATATATATTTATTATATAGAAGGAGCTTCTACAGGACTAGAACTGTTTCATTCAAAAGAAATCATCAGGAAGCTAGTAGATAAGAGTTGTTTTGGCATTTATACATTTAGGCAGGTTTAAATGGGTGGTGGTGGGGGACTTTTTTGGGGTTAGGCATGGCGCAAAACTGTCATTATTAGGGGAGTGGTCAAAGGAATCGGTGGTAAAGTAGATAAAAGAATAAATAAAAGAATAAAAGAATAAATAGAAAAATAGAGTTTTAGGTAAGTAAGGAGACTCTCACTTGTACATCTACATATATATATATATATATATATACACACCCACATATTCACATATATCTATATATATACATACATACCCATATATACATACATATATATATATATACATACATATACATATATATATACATATACATACATATATATACACATACCCATGTACATACACACAAATACACATATACATACATATATATACATATATGTATACACACTCGCACATATATATACATACACTCATAAGGGTAACTGCATGTGTATATATATCTATTATTTATTATTCATTATTTATTACATGAGTATGGGGGCGTTTGTATGCATGTATGTATTTAGTATTAAGGAGGCGCGTGAGTGTGTGTATGTGTATGCATTTGTATAACATATGTATACATTTATGCATGTATGTGCTTGTTGGTTATATATATATATATATATATATTATATATATATGTATATGTATTGTATATATATGTGTAAATGTGTGTGTAAATGTATTATGTGTGTATGTGTGTGTATATATGTATATAGTATATATTATATATATATATATATATATATATATATATAGATATATATATATATATATGGGTACGCTTGTGTTGTTATGTATATGTAGGTATGTAGAGTTATGTGTGTATGTATGTATGTATATATACATATGTGTAAATAGGTATATATGTGTAGTTATATGTAGTATCCGTCTGTATAATGGGTAACTGCACGTATATATATTTATTATTATTATTTGAGTATGCATGTATGTATATATGTATATGTCTGTATGCATGTATGTATTTATGAACATAAGGAGGCGCGTGTGTGTGTGGATGTGTATGCATATGTATAGACATATGTATACATTTATGCATGTATGTACTTATGTGTATATATAGATGCGCGCGTGTGTGTGTGTATGTGTACGCATATATATATGTGTGTATGTGTATATATGTATGAATGTATATGTGTATGTTCGTTTGTTTTCCACCTGCCTTCGTCTTTTGTTTATTTTCATAAAGCTTCCTGTTATATGTATATATA
>NC_043005.1:95614958-95627458 GCF_006345805.1 Octopus sinensis | reverse complement strand
CTTCTCTATCTTCTGCTATCTTTAATGTCATGTTATCAGTAAGATAATAATAGGAGATTGTTATTCAATATTTATAATACTCACGTGTCCTGTTTACAAGAGTAAACACATTTTGCATATGGAAGCAAGAAAAGTTTAACTGGGTTAAATTCTTTTTTCTTGTTTCAGTCATGCTGGGGCATTCTTGAAGAACCTTTTTTTTAGTCAAGTGAATCAACCTGGTACTTATTCTATCGATCTCTTTTGCTTATGGGAATATAAGCACACCGATACCGATTGTCAAGTGTTGGCAGAAGACAAACACAGTTACACAGACACACATATATATATGTACACATACAATGGGTTTCCTTCAGTTTCCACCTACCAAATCCACTCACAAGACTTTGGTCAGTCCAAGGTTATAGAAGACATTTACCCATGCAGTGGGACTGAACCTGGAACTAGGTGGTTGGGAAGCAAGCTTCTTACTGTTAATGTAATTTTAAGAATAAATCTAACACAGCAGATAACAAGTCTGATAGTTAGAATTAAAAGTGCAGCTCACTTAAAGTTTTTTCTTAATAAACTTAGGTAGATGGATCCAAGTAAGGAGATCAAAGCTACAACCTCATGACTGTACAGCAAACTTCAGAAGTTACTCAAGGCTTTCAAGTTTCATATAACACTTTTTAAACTTAAGGATCTTGAGTAACTCCTGGGGTATTTTCATAAGAATATAAATGTACATGTAAATATACTAAGTTCTCTCTTACCCTCATGATTCATTGCAAATCCTCATTATCTAACTTTCCATACACACACGCACACACATATCCATCCGTGTGTGTGTGCGTGTGCAAACATGCATGTGTGTGTATATATATTTACATGTACACACATATATATATATAATATATATATATATATATATATATATATATATACACACACACACACATGGACAAAGAGAAGACACAACAACGCGAGGACGTGGAACAAGTATAGTGTTATTGGATGCTCAGGGAAGGAAAGAAAGAAGGAGAATTTAACGTTTCGAGCGGAGCTTTTCATCAGAAACATAGAAAAAGGGAAGGTCCAAGGAAGGGAAGACAGAGGGAAAAAAATTGCCAATGATACACATATATATCTGCGTTGCCTTACTAGCACTTGTGCTGATGGCACGTGAAAGAAAACATTCGAGCAAGGTTTTTGTCAGTGCTGCTGGACTGGCTCCTGTGCAGGTGGCACATAAAAAGCACCATTTGAGCGAGGTCGCTGCCAGTGCCACCTGACTGGTACTCGTGCCAGTGGCACATAAAAGCATCCACTACACTCTCGGAGTGGTTGGCATTAGGAAGGGCATCCAGCTGTAGAAACTCTGCCAGATCAGATTGGAGTCTGGTGCAGCCATCTGGTTCGCCAAACCTCAGTCAAATCGTCCAACCCATGCCAGCATGGAAAGCGGACGTTAAACGATGATGATGATGATATATATATATAATATATATATATATATATATATACATACATATATATATCATATATCTGTGTGTGTGCACATGAGTGTAGGTATATATATATACTCTTTATACTCTTTTACTCTTTTACGTGTTTCAGTCATTTGACTGCGGCCGTGCTGGAGCACCGCCTTTAGTCGAGCAAATCGACCCCGGGACTTATTCTTTGTAAGCCCAGTACTTATTCTATCGGTCTCTTTTGCCGAACCGCTAAGTGACGGGGACATCAACACACCAGCATTGGTTGTCATGCAATGCTAGGGGGACAAACACAGACACACAAACATACACGCACACACACATATATATATATACATATATACAACGGGCTTCTATCAGTTTCCGTCTACCAAATCCACTCACAAGGCTTTGGTCGGCCCGAGGCTATAGTAGAAAACACTTGCCCAAGGTGCCATGCAGTGGGACTGAACCCAGAACCATGTGGTTGGTTAGCAAGCTACTTACCACACAGCCACTCCTGCGCCTATATATATATATTATATATATGTATGTGTGTGCATGTATGTGTATGTATAACTATATATCTCAGAGGCAGACATAGAAGAAGAGGAGGGAGTGGGCAGAGAGCGAGGAAGAGAGAAAAATTTGTTAGTCTTATAACACCATACCTTACATTTCATCTCCACCTCCTTGTTCTGTCCAAAATTTCCAGATGACCGATTTACAGTTATGTTTATTGTTGAACATTGTTCTTAACGGTTGAGCAACGAACATCAACTCTTAGTAAATTAACCCATTTTAGGTGTTTCTTCACAAAAAAGACAAATTCAGTTTGTCCTATTTTTATGCAGTTTTTTTACACCTCAACACACAAAAAATATAGAGCAACTTTTCTGACTGCTTCCTTTTTTTCTATTTATTTTTTAAAAATTTGTTTACATTATTTTTGTTACAAAATTATCTCAAGAATGTAAATATAATATAATTAATTTTGTAGGTATAAGGCAGGATTATATATGGTGTTTGTCAACTCAACATCAAGCATAACCACTTTAGTTTGAGAATAATTTCTATCACGGGCCCTCAGATTACTGACTACCTGGCTCAGGGTTTGTTTTAAATGTCTTTATGACAAATGTAGAACTCAAGAAGATCTGCCAACCACAACAGAATTGGGATCCTCAAAGCAAGGTGACACAAAAAAAAAAGCATTGGTGTGGGTGCCAAAAACAGCCTATGGAACCTGGCCTTGCATACACATATCAAGCTGTCCAACTCATGCCAGCTTGGAAAACAGATGTTAAATGTTGATGATTATGATGGTAATGATGACGACAACGATGATGACAATGATGATGTACATAACTTTGTTAAGAATCCCATTAACAGCGGCATTACTCTTGTGCATTTATCCAAAACGGATTTTCAGGCCAACGCTAGATGAACCTTTAGACAGAAAGTTCTGTAGCTATGAAGGAAAATCACACATATTTCCTTTATATTATGAATTGGAAAGTGGCCCATTCTGTTTATTCCTAATATTGTAGCCCCAAATAATTCCATAATACATATAAATATTTGTTGAGCAAATTAGAGAAAAATACCTCACTAAGATAAAATGTTAAGTCTGTGGTGCCACTGAAGTCTATGTAAATAAGTACCCCATGTTAGTCTGCCAATATGTACCCTTTCATGGATGACAAGTCCAGATTTAGAAAATGCAGTGTGACCAGAGATTGCACAAGAGAGATTATTTCAGAACCTTTTACCAAGCAGGACTTCAATACCCAGTAGTTTTTAGGCTTTATGTTTCACAATTTGATGGGCAATTCAAATTTTATCAAACAGCAAGTTATTATTCCAAATTATAGACTGTTTGCTTCTGTTCTGTGTAACAGTACTCAAGGACTTAAGGTCGTTTTGTGATGTCATGGAATCTCATTTTTGCTTTTGTGTTGGGTATGCTTACTATGAACTATTTCTCTATAGAGTAATCACTCTAGAAACCTGAAGTCATGAAGGGAGCCGGCATATGATACTTGATAAGGTTAATTCTAAGTCGAGCACTTTAAAGTGGCTGTCCTCAAAAGATAATTTCATCCAGCTGGTTGTGAAAGGTGTCTGCTTTCTGTGAAGTACATATGATGTGTCATGTTACTAAGTATGTTTACACCTCACCCAGCATCATCATCACACACACACATTGTGATGTAGATAACAGTCTGCTAGATCAGGGCTGACTTGGTGCTAAACAAAACAACAACAACAAACTAACTCACGAACCTTTATGTAAGAAACATTAGCCAAATCTTCCTCTCCCCAAATAGACACATTGAATAATGTAAAACTAGTTATAATGTCTGAAAAAGGTGTGATGGTCATGGCTAGAACATTTTCAATTATAGATCTTTTGGTCATAGCTGGCCTAGGGTTAAACAACAATAAGCATGCTTCTGTATGGTTGCTCCAAATACTTACATTTTCTTTTCCCCTTCATGGTTCACGGTAGTTGCCAAACCAAAATCTCCAATCTTTACTTGCATGTCTTTGTTTAAAAACATGTTACCAAGTTTTAAATCTCTATGGATGATTTTGTTCTTGTGAATGTACTTCACACCATCGATCAGTTGCCTGATGTAGTAACGTACCTCTTGTTCTTGCAAACATTTACGATTCTTCAGAACATGGACCAAACTCTATAATCACAAAAAAAAAAAGCAAAAAGAAAATAATAAAGATTTAAATAACAGTTGTTCAAATAAAAACATTACAAAAACAAGAGCACTCAGAGGCGGCAAGCCTCCACCAAGGCAACACCAACATCCTCTCAAGAATTAGCTGGAGGCAATTTTTAAAATGAGAATATCTGAAATAAACTTGACAGCTCTCACAAATGAGAATATTAAAAATGAACCCAACTGCTCTCAAAAATTAAGTTAAAAAACCAGAAAAATAATCCAGAATTTTTTTCCGGTACTGGACTGATCCCAAAATCTAATCAGTTTGTGCCAGTTACGAGGCCAAACATCCCTGAAAGTTTTATCTGGATCCATCCAGCGGTTCTTGAGATATCTTGTCCTTGGACAAAAAAACGTGACCGAAAACAATACCTCTGCCTTCGCTAAGACAGAGGTAAAAAGTCACAACCACCACAACCACAACAACAACAGCAACTGCCATCACCACCACAACCACTGCTGCTACTGCCACTAACACTACCATTATCAGTGTGAACATTTTGATCACCACCACTTTAATGATCCCTATCACTACATGATAGATCTATTTGATAAGAACTGACAGGGACAGAATAATAATTTCATACACTGATACAATGCAATAAATTTTGAGAGAAGAGGATTAATTGTTTTATTTGAGTCCAGTACATGACTGGTAGTTTATTTTTCTCAATCCTGAAAAGACGAAAGGGAAAGATGAGCTCAACAACATTTGAGCTTGGAACATAAAATGGCCAAAACAAGACACCACAAAGTATTTGGCACTTTTCTTTATCGATCTGAAAAATATAAAGAGCAAAGTGAACTACAGCAGGATTTGAACTCAGAGCGCCAAGAGCCAGACAAAGATATGTTCTAATTGTTCTAAAACTGTTTATACTTATAACAGGATTAGTAGCAGGTTCAGTATAACGGTGCCCCCATATTACCAACAATTGAATGTATGCATGCCACTGGTAAGATATTCGTCAGTCAGGTATTGACTATGTATCAAGGTGCCGAGCTGGCAGAAACGTTAGCACGCCGGGTGAAATGCATAGCCATATTTTGTCCAGCGTTATGTTCTGAGTTCAAATTCTGCCAAGGTCGACTTTGCCTTTCATCCTTGCGGAATTGATAAATTAAGTACCAGTTATGCACTGGGGTTGATATAATTGACTTAATCCATTTGTCTGTCCTTGTTTGTCCCGTCCCCTCTGTGTTTAGCCCCTTGTGGGTAGTAAAGAAATAGGTATTGACTATGTATCTACACTTGCATACAAGTTGGCAAAGTATGTAGTGTAAACATTCAAACATTGTCACTGTCTTTCTAAATCCTGCTGCATTTCACAAAGTTGTCTTGGTGTATACTTACTGTATTTGGATATAAATTTTGGACTGAAAAATTTGACTTGTATTAAAGAAAATATGGTAAGCTGAAGCCTGGGCAAAGTGTTTTGTGAAAGCCTAGCAGTTGCCCATGCATGCAAATCTCCCTCACCACATCACTGAGATTGTGTAAAAGACGTGCTAGAACTGATACAGTTTGACACCAGTGTTGGTGCAAGCCTTGTTATCAGAATACAAAGAAATGGAACAGAGATTGCAAGACATCTCTTCCAATGCTGTAACAATTTTGCTAATCCATAGATCTGGATCAGTGCTTTTTTTAAGAGTCCAAAAAGTTGTAAGGTAAAGTTGACCTTGATGGAATTTGAACTCAGAACACAAAATCAGAACAAATACCATCTTTTATATTTTGTTTTTATATATTTCAGTCGTGGGACTGAAGCCATGTCGAGGCACCTCCTTGAAAGGCTTTTTATTTTGTTAAATAAATTGACCCCAGGGCTTATTCTACTAGTCTCTTATGCTGAACAACTAAATTATGGGGATGCAAACAAACCAGCACCAGTTGTCAAACAGCAGTTTAGGACAAATACAAACACACACACTTCTGTGTGTGTGCGTGCCTGTGTGTGTGTGTGTGCGTGTGTGTGTGCATGTATAAATATATATATATATATATGTCTATATATATATGTATAAGGCAGTGCTCCAACATGGTTGGCTGCAGTTAAATGACTGAAACAAGTAAAAGAATATATGTATATACAATTTATAAATTGTTTATAAATTTAACTGCTGAAGGTTATTTTTAATATGCTGGTCATTGATAAAATTTTTGGAAAAATTTTATCCTATATATATATATATATATATATATATATATATATATATATATAATATATATATAGAAGACATTTACTCAAGGTGCCACACAGTGGGACTGAACCCAGAACCATGTGGATGGGAAGCAAACTTTCTTAACATATACCCAATGACTGCCAATCTGATGTTTTTATCAGAACATTTAAGTACCAGTAATTATGCTACTGGTAAGAACCGGTAATAAAGTCGTATGCAGTAGTAATATACTGGTTCTCTTCTGTAAAGTATTGGCAGCAGGCCTGGACAGAAGAATTTTGAATGAATGGTCTAATTTCCATTGGATTTCTTTGATTCAACATTATTATTGATCTTGGAGCATGCAAAAGTTAGGATAAAGTTGTCAGTTCCACTGGAATAAAAAATGGACAAGCAAAATAATAATAATAATAATAATAATAATAATAATAATAATAATAATAATAATAATAATAATAATGATAATAATGATAATAATAATAATAATAATAATGATAATAATAATAATAATAATGATAATAAATTGTGGATGATAAATGAAACCATCTCATTATAGAAGTCATGCGATATAAGCAGTTATACATTACTGGCATTATAAGGTGAGCTGTATAGAAGAGATCTAAGAATTTAAGAAAATAAACAGAAGCTGTCTTTTGAATAGAAGCGCTATAGAATGGTTAGTTGTATAAAAAAAAAATGGTCTTTGATTGGCTGAGATGAACGATTGTAATTTGAAGAACTTGCAGGAGTTGACAGATGCCAATTAGATATGCTTTTGGAAGATGATTTATTAAGCAGGTAGATCAATAACTAACTGAAAATATTTAGTTAGAAGAATGAAGTTTGAGATTGAATTGAAAGATGAGAAAGAGGAAGAGAGAGAGAGGAGGTGATAGAGGGAGAGAAAGGGAGATAGGGAGGGAGAAGGAGGTGAGAGTATAAATTCATTATTCTAAAAGTAGTTTACTGAACAGCTAAAGATAGAGTATTCAGGCAATGCCAATTATTATTATTGTTGTTGTTATTATTAATATTATTATTATTATTATTATTATTAATGAAAAGGAAGGCGAGGGTTGCAAGGGATGTGCTACCCTCCCACCATCCCCCAGTAAATTTGTTGAAAGGTGGGTGAATGCAGTGTGGATGGCTTGAGCGTGTGGGCCTACTTTACACTGGTGCCTGTAGACAGGGGAGCTCTGAGGAGAGAGGCACACTTACTATGGTACTCCTGATGAGTTGGGTGGCTCAAGATCTGTGGATTTCCTAGTTTGTCTTAATGTTGTGATGCAAGCATGATTTTTGTGGAGGATAAATGATAATAAGCATCAACATGCATATTGCGGCACCGGTACATGAATAGGAGTGTGATGCACCCACTCGTGACACCTTCAGTTCTAAAAATCAAGCAAATGATTTTATAACTCTTCCCTTGCCTCATACAGAAGACATTGTCCCACACATTGGCCAAAGATGCCTCTGTTTGTTCTTTTGGGGGGCATACAGAAACTTGCTCATCGTTATCATTTTCCATGCTGGCATGGGTTGGATGACTTGACAGAAACTGGCAAGGCCAGGGGCCTGCACCAGGTTCTGCAGTATGTTTTAGCTTGGATTCTATGGCTGGATGCCCTTCCTAGCACCAACACACTTTACAGGGTGTTTTTCACATGGCACCATCACTGCTGCTTTTTACATGGTACTAGCACCAGTGATTTTTTATGTGGTACCAGAACCCACATCAATGCTTTTTATGTGTTACCCGGGTTTTAGAATCTCAATTCCTTGTTGGTAATTCATCGATTAATAATTCAAAGATATACCGAATCGACTGTGGCAAAACTTGAATCCAGAATGCAAACAGATGTAACTAAATATTGCAAAGCATTTTTGTTCGTCATTTTCAGGATTCTAACAATACACATCCTCATCATCCTCAATATGTATTAATTAATGTGGGAGTTATTTGCTATGTCTGATTTCATAAAAGGAAATTATAATTAAGCTAGGGCTAAAAACAAAAGCAACAACAAAACAATTAGCTAAAACAATAAAAACCTGTGACACTTCACTCACATTTTTCCATAGACCTTATAAGAAAAACTTTTACCTAATTCACTGAACTGAGAAAAATCAAAATATGAGTGGGAAATGGTTACAAAAATCTATAAAGTAAATACTTATTACTAAAAATCTTCATTGTAAAAATACAAAACACTGATAAAGGTTTGAAAGTATTTCTAAAAATAAAATATTATGAGTTAAGCTTCTTATATATAGAACAAAAAACTCACAAAGCTCATAGTTTGACAAATCTTTTTTATACTTTCAGTACAATCACAATATTTTTGTCTTTTTAAAAATGGCACTTGCTCATTGGTGAATTGTTGTCAGTGAATTTTCTACACATAATGTGTAGAATAAGGTTATTAACTGTGGGAAGGCAGGAGATGGCAGAATTGGTAGAGTGCTAGGCCAAATGACAGGTGCAGAGTTCAAATCCCATGGAAAGTGGGGACTGACTTTGTCTCTCAGCCTTTGGAAGTCTCTAAAACAGCACAATACCAGTAGTTGATTTACCACAGATCAGTCCTGGTTGAGCAGACTTACAACCAAAAGTATTCAGCTGTGACCCTCATGTCACTTTACATATACATGCATGTGTGTCTTTCTTTATTTTATAATAGGGAGTGATTTGAAGATTTGGTTGCTATTTCTAGCAAACTGAGTGACCTTGTAGAACAGTCATGGACAAACTGCAGAACATGGAACTTTCTAGATGACATACCTAATGAAAAATTACTTTGAATTCTTTTCGTAGTGCAGCCCATCTGACGATGAGCCATATCTCATTTGATTCACTTCTCATAAAGGGTTGCCTATAGTTGTTATAGAAATGCCTCAGTTGTTGTTGTTGCTGCTGTTTAGCCCCAGAAAGCCCTGACTGAACATACAATGATCAAAGTTGTTCCTCCATGACAATTCTGTTAGGAACCCCAAAACACATTTTCCAGCATATTTTTATAAGATGGCATGATGTGCTCAAAGAGATATTTGGGTGCTATTTCTAGCAAGCTGAGCAGCCTCATAGTTGAATTTCTGTTAACTCATGTAGGTATCAGTCAAGTGCTTTTATCCATCTTAAAAGGATAAAAGGCAAAGTTGACCTTCTCAGTAGGATTTGAACTCAGATCATCTCAGTGAGTCAAAATGAGACACTCTGATCAACACTAACAACTTGGCCAATTCATCAACTTGTAATAAAGGTGGAAATAATCAGACTACCATTTTATTAGTTAAATATATAGTTCAGTGTTGTGTGTGTGTGTGTATATATATATATATACACACACACACACACACACACACACAATGATCTTCCATACAATTTCTGTCAACCTAATACACTCACAAAAACTTTGGCCAACCAAAGGCTATAAAAAAAACCCATGGTGTCACACAGTAGAACTGAACCCATAACCACATGGTTGCAAAGCAACTTTCTAAAATACACAGCCATGCCTGCTTTCTTTAACAACTTTTTCTTTTGTTTAGCCCTTACTGCATTACGCCAACCAACAAAAAAATGTAACAGTCACAGAGCCATACAATGCAAAGTATTTTATTTAAATTCTAAATTAAACTTTTCATGAATACAATCCATTGTACAATCCTCTTTTTTATGAATTTCTTTTTCATCAATACTATTTATTTCTCGTATTATTTAACTGCAATTAACAGGAGAATAAAAATTAAACTTCATGCATTAATGGGTTAGTATATATAAAAAAAAAATGGTGTGGGCAAAATCATTTAGCAATAATCATTGTAACAATTGTTCCGGGTGTAAGAACTGGGATGGGTGGGTGTTGATAAATGAACTATTTACTTGATTCTAAATATTTCAACTTTAGTTTTATGAGAGAAAAAAGAGAAATACACAATTAGTTTCAGACATTATATTTTACTTCTTTACAATAAGTTAGAATCACTATTTCATTACTAATTACTGATTTCAAGTTTTGGCACAAGGCCAGCAATTTAGGGGAGATGTAAATCAATTACATTAACCCCTGCCTCACCATCAGTGTTCAACTGGTACTTGTTTTATTGACCCCACCAAAAGGATAAAAGGCAAAGTCGACCTCATCAAAATTTGAACGCAGAACATAAAGATGGACGAAATACTGCGAAGCATTTTGCCAAGCCTGCTAATGATTCTGCCAGCTCACCACCTTATTTGCATTACTGATTATTGGTTTCAAATTTTAGTACAGGGCTAGCAATTTCAAGAGAGGACGATAGTCAATTACACCAACTCCAATATTCAACTGGTAATTATTTTATTGACCCTGAAAGAATGAAAGGCAAATCCAACCTTGGTGGAATTTAAACTCAAAACATAAAGACAGGCAAAATGGTCGTTGGCGTCATCGGTGGCTGCGACATTGTCGCCGCCACCACTGCCGCCGTCATTTAATGTTTGCTTGGGAATATAGTAGAAGATACTTGCTCAAGGTGCCACATTGTGGAATGTGGCCCAAAAGCATGTGACAGGGAAACTAACCTGTAAGCCACATTGATCATGCTTGCGCTTACACATCAGCAGAGGATAAAGATTTTAAATGGTTTGTAAATTGCAACAAGGACTTACCTTTCGTGAGCAATTTTCCAGAATGATGTAGACATTATCACTATCTTCAAAGTAACTATGGAATTCTACAACATGTTTGTGCTTCAGGTTCCTGTGTAGTTCTATCTCACGTAGGATCTGGTGAAAGAAAGGGACATTTCCAGAAGTTTATACATTTATTGATTGCTGCTTATAGGAAAGTATGCAGATTCTGTAATGCGTGTGTGTGTGTGTGTGTGTGAAAGGAAGGGTGTATCTGTATGTATGTGTATATATCTGTACAACTGTAGAAAACTGTGTGGATTAACGTATATGTTGAAGAAATTACACATATGTATGTGCAAGCCTGTGTGAGTGTGTGTGTGTGTGTGTGAGTGTGTGTGTGTGCAGGAAAGTTCATAAGCTCTTTAATATGCATGTGTGTTGGAGAGGTATACAAGTGTGTATGTGTGTGTGCTTGTAAGCAAGTGTGCGTGCATGTGTGTATGTAATGTGCAAAACCTGGAATCCAGTCTGTTGATGAAAAAACAGTTGAAATAAAAGTTAGGAGGAATGGTAAAGTTAATATGCTACGAGGATTGTAGACTGTAATGAAGTTAATTGCTTTGATGATATTTCATACAAGAATGAACAAATCAGAGGTAAATCTGAAGTTGAAGAATTCATCAGGTGTGGAGATGGAACACTGAATAAGTGTTGAGGTGTGAGCGGATGAAGAGGTGCAAGAAGGTAGATAAGTAAAACGACATCAAACAACCACACACAGAATTACAAATACAATGTTAGGTTAAAGTAATGTGATGTGGAAGCAATGAAGGTGAGAGAGAGAGAGAGAGAGAGAGAGAGAGAGAGAGAGGGAGAGAGAGAGAGAGAGGGAGAGAGAGAGAGAGGCAAAGCAACAAAATGGGGTGTGTGTGTATGTATATATATATATATGTGTATATCAGGGACAACTGAAGAAGGGGAATATTCTTTATGTTGTATGTTTTGTTTCTCTGTTTGTTTTTTTTCGTTGTTCGGAAAAAAGTTCGTTTCTAAGTTTTTGTTTTTATGTTTTCGTTCCTCATTGTGTTCAATGTTTTTTTGATGTCCTGTAACCATATATGCATGTGTATATACATATATATGTAGGTATATACATATATGTATGTATATGTATGTATATATGCATATATTTATATATTATATATGTATGTATGTATGTGTGTATGTACATATATATATATATATATACATATATTACATATGCAATAAATTAGTTTTTTATTAGTCACTCTGAAGATATTTAGACTTCTTATAGGGATATTTTTATCCAAGATACACTGGTTTATAAGTATGTAGGCAATGATAAATAATTAATAAATTAATTTATATCCATTGAATCTCTCCATTTTCAAACTTAGCAACACACACACAAATGCAATTACATACAGTCAATGATCCCAATATACACACAGTGATCTATATATATATACTGTATAT
>NC_043005.1:95519958-95609958 GCF_006345805.1 Octopus sinensis | reverse complement strand
TGACAAGGCTTTGGTTAGTCTGAGCCTATAGCAGAAGACTCATGCCAAGTCACCACACAGTGGGACTGAACCCAGGACCATGTATTTTGGAACCTAGTTTGTTACAACATAGCCATACCTGCACCTATGTATGTGTGTGCGTGTATGTTTGTGTAAGTGTATATATGTATGCATGTATACATGTGTATATATATGTGTGCATATTACATGTACATCTATATATATATAGTGACGTATTTTTGCCATTTCAATATGGCTAACCCCTAAGGGTGGATGCTACTGTAGTTTTTAGCCCCAGGAGGACACACTCCTCCAGCTGGCCATAGACACACTTTCTGTGTCCTGTCAGTATTTGCAAAGGGAAGTCATCCTTCCCGTCTTCAACTTATGATACACACGGACTCGAGTTTCGAGGTATTGACCTCTCGTCAGCGTGTGACAATCATAGTTGTCGCCGAGAATTAGATTTCCTTCACAAATACTTATACTTTTTCCAGCGTCCACTGTCGCTGATATTGAAAAAGTGAAATCAAACAATGATAAATATCAAAGTGAGTTATATACAGTAGCGGTAACACATCGTGACGTATTTTTGCCATTTCAATATGGCTAACCCCTAAGGGTGGATGCTACTGTAGTTTTTAGCCCCAGGAGGACACACTCCTCCAGCTGGCCATAGTTGAAGACGGGAAGGATGACTTCCCTTTGCAAATACTGACAGGACACAGAAAGTGTGTCTATGGCCAGCTGGAGGAGTATGTCCTCCTGGGGCTAAAAACTACAGTAGCATCCACCCTTAGGGGTTAGCCATATTGAAATGGCAAAAATACGTCACGATGTGTTACCGCTACTGTATATAACTCACATTGATATTTATCATTGTTATATATATATACATCTATACATATACAGCTATACATATACAGCTATACATATACATCTATATATATACATCTATATATATATACATGTATATATACATCTATATATATACATTTGTGCAGATGTGTGTGTATATATATATATATATACATCTATATATATATATATGTATATATATATATATATATATATATATATATATATATATATATATATATATATAATATATGTATATATGATGTATGTATGAATATATGTATGTATGCCTGTATATATGTGAGATAATAGTTCCACTTAATAGTTTCACTATTAAAGTGAAACTATTAAAGTGAAAATCTGACATTACAATAGAGAGATGTTATGATATTGCTTCTGGGCTCGCACTAGGCAAGAAGTTAAAAATTTCTTTTGGCCTATGACACTACATGGACCCTAAGTAATGCATGTGTAAAATTTGAATGAAATTATTTGTGTAGTTCTCAAGTTTTAGGGATTGACACAGACAGACAGACAGACAGACATTCTCATCTTTATATATATAGACTAGCTGAAGGTGACCTGCTCTACGTGCGGGTAAGAGTGTGGTATATATATATAAATGTATACAAATTATATATATATATATATATATAAATAAATAAATAAATACAGATATATACACTTTGTATATATACATTATATATACATATTTATATATAGATACACACACACACACACACATACACACACATATATATAAACTAATTTCATTTTGAGGCCTCTGCTAATGTCCTGTGTAAGTGGTCATCATTGAGAAGTAGTCTGCGCCTCAAACATGCTTCCCTGTAAGTGGCGCAGATGATACCATCAACCGTGCGAAGATCAGCAAAAGACTTCGGTCCAGTAACTACATGAAGCAGCATTTTCAAAAAGAAGATTTCCTGTTTGGTAGGATGAATATTATACACATGCCCAATGACGTTCTTCCTAGAAACACCGGGCCAATTGTCAAGTTCTGTTCCATGTGACCTGCACTTCCAATTATTGTTGTTGTATGTGTAATATTCTGGTACTTCAGGGTAAATGAGAGTAGCAGCAAACTCATCAACTGAACACAATTTAAAAAACGTTGTAAGCGTAGTCCCTTTTGGATTTTCAATGACTTGACGTGCATTTTTCTCTGTGAAGTAAACTAACTGTCTCTTCTGTAAATGAACATTCAGGTGGAAAACTGATGGTGAGCTTAGATGAATCTCGTATCGAAAAATGTGCCACGCTGCATAATTGGAGGATACATACCTACCCAAAACGAATTGTTTAATTTTGTCATATCTAAGGTCTTCATCACTGAACACAAACACGGCCATATCATCGCCCTTATTAATGTACTTGCAGAGGTATTGTATGCATCTTACCGAACTGCAGTACTCAACATTAATGTGTGCATTAAATGTTTTGGAAAGCAAAGGGTTGAATGGAACAATCCAGGCATTATCAACATCAAATGTTATTAACTGTTGTCTAACTCTAGCTGTGCGGCCACCCAAACCTGTGTGGTGGTGGTGGCGATGATAATTGTCTGTATGAATGCAGACAGACGTGTAGAGAGAGAGAGTGTGAAAGCGCTTATGAATGTCATTTGACGAATTGACGTTATATATAGAAAGTGATGGGAAGGGAGGAAATAGAGTGAGTGAGGAAGACAGATACATAAAAGACTGAGAGTGGACTTGTCAAAGTGGGTTTTTGGCCCTAGCAACGACACCTTTTAAGATAGGGATTTCTAACGTAGCCCACGGGCATCGTCACCTCATTTTACATGTCCCTGTAAATTTTGGAGTCAATCTGACGGGATGTAGTGGCCTTGAAAGTGATCCAAGCGGTCGAGTCAAACAAACAAACAAACAAACGCATTTCAGTTTTATATATAGAGATATGCATCTATATGTATACCTGTGTGTGTGTGTTTATGTATGGACAAGTGTGTATGCATCAAAGTGAACCTCAGTTTAGACATCATGTCATGGGTGTAAACGAGTAAAGTTGTGTGTTTACAGTTTTTGGGAAAATATCACCCTGCTTGAAAATAGACAGGAAGGGCTAGGGTTAGGGTTAGGAAACATCTACCTTTACAAACCCCATCTGATCCAAGCAAGCACAGTTATGTAGCTGTTAAATGGTAATGATGGTCATGGCAGTGATGACGACAATGATGGCAATAAAAAATTAGCAGGCTCATTAGACAGGTAGATATAATGTCTTGTGGTAAATTCCAGGTGCAACTGATACTAATTTTCAGCTGAGTGTATTAAAGTAATATAAAGTCAAGTACTTTGCCCAAGGGCAGAATGCACTGCCCAGTCTGAGAATTGATTCCACAACATAATAATTGTGAATGCAACACACCAACTGCAAAGTCACGCACCTTGACACAAACACACGCATACACACACACACACACACGTGATGGGCTTCTACACAGTTCCTATACAAATCCATTTGTAAGACTTTAGTCAGCTCTAGGCTATAGAAGAAGATATTTGCCCTAAGTACTTCACAGCAGAATTGAACTTGGAAACCATGTGGTTGTGAAGCAAATTTCCTAAAGCCCATTTCTAAAGCATGGGAGGCGGACATTAAACAATGATGATGATGAAGAAATATGCACACTCATTCACTCACTCTCTCTCTCTCTCTCTCTCTCTCACACACACACACACACACACACAACAACAAACACACACACACACACACATAATGCTAAAGCAATTAAAATAACTAAGCTTTCCTAACTTATGTCAACAAAAAAATGTTCTGGTTGCTCTAAGTATTTTATAAACAAACAATTTGCCTTGTGAATATTTATTGAATAGTTTCATATGAATTTTGTTGTCTATCTTTGCAGATCAACAAAGAAAGGAGAGAGTTAAAAGCTGATAAACACAAAGATAGACTGATGGATGGGTGGGCAGTATTGGGGGTAAAATGTATGTCTGTGTATATATGTATGTCTGTATGTATGTATGTGCATATGTGTGTATGTATGTGTGCATGCGTGTGTGTGTGTGTGTGTGTGTGTGTGTGTGTGTGTCTATCTATCTATCTGTCTGTCTATCTATCTATCTATCTATCTATCTATCTATCTATCTATCTATCTATCTATCTATCTATCTATCTATCTATCTATCTATCAATCTATATATCTATATCTATATCTATATATATATAAAACATACATAAGGCACAGTTATGGCTGTGTGGTAAAGAAGCTCACTTTGAAACCACATAGGTTTGGGTTCCACTGTGCAGCACCTAAGGGAAGGATGATTAATGCCTTGTAGGAGAAATTTGATAGAAGGAAACTGAGGAAACCATCATGTGTATATATATATACACATACACACATACATATATATATCTGCATCGTGTTTGTTCCCACTTGACAACCAATGTTTGTTTGTTTACATCTTCCTAACTTAGCAGCATGCACAAGAGGCCAAATGAATGAATAAATACTACTTAAAAAAAAAGTACTTGGGTTAATTTATTCAACTAAATCCCCTCAAGGTAGTGCTCTAGCATGGGCAGTCTAATGGCTAGAACAAATGAAAACATACCAAGCGACATTTCCTTGAAACTAATCTAAAAACTTCTAACTGGAATTCAGTTTGTTTGTTTTATTATTGTCATGTGTAACAGCTAATACTTTCCTGATCTGCAAATTGGCAACAGGGACATAAGAAGAAATTGGGTTACAGGGTAACAAAAATACTCATTAAAAAAAATATATCCAATTGTTGTCACAGAAACAAACCTATTTAGTTCTATTTAATTGCTAATTACATTTCCATCAAGCTTTTGAAAATCAACCCAATTCTTTTCATTGTATTAAATGTTGCATTTTACTCCCAACACTGCCCACCCATCCATCAGTCTATCTTTGTGTTGATCAGCTTTTAACTCTCTCCTTTCTTTGTAATCTGTGGTTTTATTCCAAATTTTAATAGCAACTTTGAAAAAACACTCTGTCATTTATGAAGATGATGGTTCCTGTGGATCCGATCAACAGAACAGCCTGCTTGTGAAATTAACCTGCAAGTGGCTGAGAACTCCACAGACATGCATACCCTTCACGTAGTTCTCAAGGAGATTCAGCTTGGCACCTGAAATACAGGCACCACGTATTTTTGCCAGCTGAGTAGACTGAAGCAACATATAATAAAGTGTCTTTCTCAAGGACACAACATGCTGCTGGAATTGAACTCACGACCTTACAATCATGAGCCGAATACCTTAACTATGAAGCCATGTGCCTTCACTATATACACTATCATCATCATCATTGTTTAACGACCGCTTTCCATGCTAGCATGGGTTGGACGGTTTGACTGAGGGCTGGCGAACCAGATGGCTGCACCAGGCTCCAATCTTGATCTGGCAGAGTTTCTACAGCTGGTTGCCCTTCCTAACACCAACCACTCCAAGAGTGTAGTGGGTGCTTTTATGTGCCACCGGCACGGGGGCCAGTCAGGCGGTACTGGCAACGACCTTGCTCGAATTTTTTTTTTTTACACATGTCAATGGCACAGGTGCCAGTAAGGCAATGCTGGTAACAATCCCGCTTGAATGGTGCTTCCTACATGCCACCGGCACGGAAGCCAGTTAGCCACTCTGGCAATGATCACGCTCAGATGGTGCTCTCAGCACCTGGCTAATAACATAGCCAACAACTTTTCCTTGAACTTCCACCAGTTTCAACATTGAGAATTGTTAAGTTGATTGAATCTTAACAAGTCTGGCACTTAGTCTATCTTTCTTTTATTTTTATTTTTTTCAGGACTGCTATGTAACAGGGATGTAAACAAAAGCAAACCTGCTCAGATTGTGAGGACAAACACAAACACACAGAAATATGCATGCATATATATATTCATCATCATCAGCATTTAACGTCCACTTTTCCATGCTTGCATGGGTTAGATGGAATTTGTTGAGGCTGGTTTTCTACAACTGGATACCTTTCCTATCTATCACCAGCTGTCACCTGTTTCCAACTGAGATATTTTCCCATTGCCAGGCATGTTCTTGCAGGATACTGGAAATGAATGGTGCTGCTTATATGCCAGCAACAATAAATTTACAACTATTGACAAAGACAAAGAGAGAGAGAGAGGGAGGCACACAGGCACAGGTACCACTTTGGTATGTGATCTACAAGGAAGATTACTGTAGGACATGCTTAGCATTGTAAATGTATTTTTTCAAAATTCATACTATTTTAATAATAATAAAACCATGTTTCCTTTATGTCTTAGCAAATAGTAATAATAACAAGAAACCAAGAATAAACAATATAATAACTAAAATAAGTATGTAGGTCACCCACCCAAAGTAAATTTGCTCACATAGATCACACGGCAAAGTAATACTAACACAATGTAAACAAAGAGGTAACCTCCCTTTAAATTGTAGATCACATGCCAAAGTGGTACCTATATATATATTTGTCGTTGAGAATTTATCATAGAATTGGTCCTTCTGCTCATCAGTCAGCCCAGACTGAGGAGCATAGGCAGATATATATATATATATATATATATATATATATATATATATATACACACACACATATATATATATTATATATATATATATATAAATATATATGTGGAGGCGCAATGGCCCAGTGGTTGGGGCAGCTAACTCACGGTCATAGGATCGTGGTTTCGATTCCCAGACCAGGCGTTGTGAGTTTTTATTGAGAAAAAACACCTAAGGCTCCACGAGGCTCCGACAGGGGGTGGTGGCGATCAATGCTGTACTCTTTTACCACAACTTTCTCTTACTTTTTCTTCTGTTGGCCTGCTTGCTTAGCCAGCGAGGTGGCGTCATTTGAAGGCTAAAACAATGCGAAGCGCATTGTGACCAGTGATGTGTAGCAACACCTGATAGCCTGGTCAGTCACGGTGATCATGGTGATATATATATATATATACTAGCAGTATCACCCAGCGTTGCTTTAGGATTGGAATTTTTGAAAAGTAAAAATTTTGCATTATGTAGCTTTAAGTGAACATTTTTCTGGTTGAAATACACCGAAAAATGGCGACAGTCAAAAAATCGTAAAAAAATAGGGATTTTCATAGAAAAAAGCACCTTTTTGATGTAAATAATTTTTGATGTTAACATGGTCTGATTTGAATTTTTTCTTCTACGGAAGGAAGAGCAAGCTTTCTTCTATCATACACTCAATTTTGGTCAACTTGCGCCACAAGATCTCGGAGAAGATAGTGTTAGTTGAAGGCTACCAAACCTGCCATACACAGACAACTTCAGCTTTATATATATAGATAATTGGTATGTGTTCACAAAGTCCAAACGTTTAATACGAAAAAACCCTCCAGGCTACATCCCGAAAATTCATTTCTTTGCCAAATTTCTACAATGTTTACAGCAATTCGTTTTTATATCTTGATTTTTTACTTTTCATGCAATTTACGCATGCTTGCATGCGTGGTGAACACATTTCATGACAAACAGCTGACTGAGTAAAGTTCACTATTCAATGCATGGGATAAGGCCTAAACAAACACATCATTGGTTTTTGAACTTGCGAGATGAATTTCGGAACAGAAATAGCGCAGTTCAATTTTCATTCGCCTAAACTTTAAGTGACCCATTTTTGGTGGTTCTACGATTTGTTGGCTAGAAGGAGATGTGCTGGGAAGTTAAACACACAGACACACACACAGACACACAAGTTGAGTTTTATATATATAGATATATATAGATATACATATATGTGTCTGTTTGTGTGTGTGTGTGTGTGTGTGTGCATATATATGTGTGTGTTTATATATATATATGTATATATTTACACACACACACAATGCCATGCAGTGTTTGTTCTGGATACGTGCACTTTGAGTTCAAATCCTACTGAGGTCGATTTTACTTTTTCATCCTTCTGGTATGGAAAATTTTCTCCCCCCCCCACTCTCTTTCTCTCCTTGAATCAGCTATGTTGCATTGTGAAAAGGGTCATGAGGCATTACCACTCATAGTGTCACTTTCTTGGACAAGGGTCAAACAAGAGCGCTAGCAACCTTTTCTCATACACAAACTTACTGGAGCCATCCGAGGACAGACTGATTTTTTACAACAATACACCCCTAAATGGAAATAAAGCTATACACATTTAGCCAAACTGGACATACCATCAATACAGCATAATTACTACTACAAGCAACCAACCAAAAAAAAAAAAAAATCAAACATAAAATTATGAACATACTTGTTTAGTGACTCATTGTTCTAGTATCTTAAATTATAATCATTTCTCTTTCTCTCTCTCTCTCCCTCACTCACTATACACACAGACACACACACACACATACACAGATAAATCCAAGTTCTGTGTTGCACCTTGCATCACCACTAGTTAAGTAGAGAGGATAACTCTTTTTTGTCTTGTTATTTCATATTTTGGTGGTTTCACCTTAACACTTGCCAAAGTATTGGCAGGATACTTCACATAGTAGTGGCGGCAGCAGCAGCAGCAGTAGCAGTAGTAGTAGTAGTAGTAGTAGTAGTAGTAGTAGTAGTAGTAGTAGTAGTAGACTTAATAGACTTCCTAGTGCTTCCAGTATTTAATTGACACTATTTTATTGACCCCTCCACCCACCCTCTGAAAGACAAAGTTGACAGAAGGATTTTAACTGAAAATGTAAAGGGAAGTCACAAAATATGGCTCCAGTGATTCTCCCAGCCATTGCACTCATCCTTCTTATAATAATAATAATTTTTTCAACTGTAGGCACAAGGCTATTTAGGGGGAAAGGGACAAGTTCATCCCACCAACCCCATGCTCAACAGCTACTTTATTTTCTCAGCCATGAAAGGAAGAATGGCAAAGTCAGCTTCAGAATTTGATCTCAGAAAGTAAAGCTGAAAGAATGTCACTAAACATTTTATCTGATGTGCTAATGATTCTGCCAGCCTCCTGCTGCTGCTGCTGCTGCTGCTGCTGCTGCTGCTGCTGATGATGATGATGATGATGATCATGATCATCATCATCATCAAAAACAACAACAACAACAACAGCAGCAGCAGCAGCAGCAACAACAACAACAACAACATCAACAACATCAA
Source organism: Octopus sinensis (assembly GCF_006345805.1). Taxonomy (NCBI): domain Eukaryota; kingdom Metazoa; phylum Mollusca; class Cephalopoda; order Octopoda; family Octopodidae; genus Octopus; species Octopus sinensis. Next base: position 95,600,946 of record NC_043005.1, on the reverse strand, counting down.
TAATAGTAATAGTAATAGTAATAGTATAATAATAATAATAATAATAATAATAATAATAATAATAATAATAATTGCAATAATCCTATGTACTATAGGTACAAGTCCTGAAATTTTAAGGGAGAGGGCTAGTTGATTACATTGCCCCTAATGCTTAAGCTGTGCTTATTTATTAATCTCAAAAGGATGAAAGGCCAAGTCAACCTCGGTGTTATTTGAACTCAGAACAAAAAGAGTCAAAAGAAATACTTTTAAACATTTTCTCAGATGTGTTCATGATTTTACAAGCTTCCTGCCTTATTGATTTTAAATTTTGGCACAAGGCCAGCATTTTTATGGGGACAGCTTAGTTAATTAGATCGACACCCATAACGTGACTGGTACTTTATTTTAGTGACCCTGAAAGGATGTAAAGTTGACTTGGAGAATTTGAACTCAGACTATAAAAACCTGCAAGAAATACTACAGAGCATTTTTACCAATGTTCTAATGATTCTGTGAATCCAGCACCAGAATTGTTGTGGAGCACAGAGTGACAATGGCCATTCATCACAAACAAAAAGCATTTCTTGACTGGTATTTAATTTATTTAAATATGAAAGAATGAAAAAATTAAGGTTGATCTCAGGAGGATTTGAACTCAGAATGATCTCTTTATCTACCAGGATAAAGATAGGCGCAGGAGTGGCTGTGTGGTAAGTAGGTTGCTTACCAACCACATAGTTCTAGGTTCAGTCCCATTGCGTGGCATCTTGGGCAAGTGTCTTCTACTATAGCCTCGGGCCAACCAAAGCCTTGTGAGTGGATTTGGTAGACAGAAACTGAAAGAATCCCGTCATATATATGTATATATATGTGTATGTGTGTATATATTTGTGTCTGTGTTTGTCCTCCCAACATTGCTTGACAACCGATGCTGGTGTGTTTATGTCCCAGTAAGCTAGTGGTTCAGCAAAAGAGACTGATAGAATAAGTACTAGGCTTACAAAGAATAATTCCTGGGGTCGATTTGCTCAACTAAAGATGGTGCTCCAGCATGGCCACAGTCAAATGACTGAAACAAGTAAAAGAGTACCACTATGATGACGCCAGTACAAAATGAAGATAAACATTTCAATGTGTATGCACATAAATACAATGCAAATTTGAAGTCATGCATATAAGCACACTCACACACACACAGTATTCTGAGAGCCCTTCTAGACCATATGAATTTTTCTCACAAGAGAATCTTGTCTCTTCTAAACGAAGCAAAGAAAAGATATTCCCTGAGTGAAAAGCATGATACAGTTATTTACCATTTCTACTCAATTGTTCAGGAATAGCTTCCACTCAACCAATTTCTTAATGAGACTGGTTTATCTTAGTTGTACCCTCAATCTGGTTCTTATTCATATGAGAGCTGTGGCACAAACATAGAGGAAGGGTTTAGCAGTCTACCCTTCTTTGAAATGGTTAAGTAAAGTGCTTCAGAAATCTACACATACCTATTCAAAAACTGAATTCATCATCCTCATTGTTTGGAAGGTGGACATTAAGTGATGACGATGATGATGATGATGAATAATGCTATGGCCACCATGATACTTGCACATCTTCCATCCAGATCTATCAAACGGCTTTCATATGAATATGTTTTCCTGCATGAAAAACATGTAGGAAATAGCGAAAAGGCATTTCTGTTGCTGTTTGCATGTCAGTTGTCAGATTTTTCTCACAAGCTTTTCTTTTTTCCTTAGTTATTCAGTTAATCCTCCTTTCAACTATAGCTTTTGTTATACAGCCCCAGGACATCCCTGACTACACAGACCTATGATCACAGCATTCCAGCTATAATCATCCCATTTTGTTTTTTTAAGACAGACTGCATCTACGAGTACATTCTGCCTCTGTTTTTAAGACTGTAGTACAAGTATTGAGAAATTTAGTTGTTCTTTCTAGCAGGTTGAGCAACCATGTAGATGCTCCCTCATTGTTTGAATACAGTATTTTCTTATTCTAGTTTCTTATTGAAAACTAAGCAATTCTAATTTGTTTGCTTCTTAACCAATCCACCATATATTATTTATAAAAATGTCAGTGATAAAGTTTTTCTATGGTTGAATGAAATAGGTAAAGTTATAAATAAGTGTTTAAATATTTAGTTAACCTTTTAGCATTCAGATTACTCTGTCAAATGTAATGCTTATTGATTCATGTTGTTTTCAATTAATCGTGTATTTTCTCATAGCTTCAGGATTTCAATGATGTGATTGTTTATTTTTAGAATGGGGTAAGTGTGAAAGGCCAGATCTGGCTTAACAGATATGGTCAGTTTAAATGCTAAACAGTGGTTCTCAACTGGGGTCCATATAAAATTTTGGGGGATCCATATAACAAAATAGTAAACTGGAGATCCACAATAATATTTTAAGGACCCCTGAAAAAACTTTACTTTAAATATATGTCATCATCATCGTTTAACGTCCGCTTTCCATGCTAGCATGGGTTGGACGGTTTGAATGAGGGCTGGCGAACCAGATGGCTGCACCAGGCTCCAATTTTGATCCGGCAGAGTTTCTACAGCTGGATGCCCTTCCTAACGCCAACCACTCCGAGAGTGTAGTGGGTGCTTTTTACGTGCCACCGGCATGGCTGGCATTTAATGCAAGAAACAGCTAGGTTTCTTTCTTTTATATAGTTCAACCCGCACAAGTTAATGTGTGAAAAACAAAACAGGAATTTTGAAAGAAGAATCTATAAAACTAGTTTTTAAACACCAAATAACTATGGTGGGGTCCACTAGAAAAAAATACTAATCAAAGGGGTCTATAGATGAAAAATGGTTGAGAACCCTTGTGCTAAAGGGTTAAAAAACTTTTTGGATGGAAAAAAGGTGAAGGTTGCCTGAGGGACACAAACCCATATCTTTTGTGAACATTTCAGATTTTTAAAATAAGTACACCTTACCCCTGCACTTTGATAATTTAATGTTAAGGAAAGAATATATATTTTTAGGGTCATAAGACTTACAGGAAAATATATTTCTTTATTATTTAGTAGTGTGACTTAGTTCCCAAGGTTCATTTGGATTTGGTGACCTTAAAAACTTAAGGTCTGTTTATAACAACAGAATGTAAACACCTTCCTGTTATTACAAATGATCCCAATGAAAAGAAAGAAAATGTCAGGTCAAGGAGGGGGGGGACAAAAACACTAGGCCTAATGACAAAAGAGAAAACAAAACACCACCACCACCAACAACAACAACAAAAAGGAAAGCCCAGCCTCAGGCAACACATTCCTAATACCTATTTTCTTTGCTAATATTTTTTTTCTCTACACTATGGCTGTCACAGTTAACAGCCTGATCTTATTGTTTAAGAGATGACAGGTCAATAGGTTGTTGTCATGATTCTAAAGGGTGATGATGAAAGCAAAACAACTGGAACTTAAGGCACCTGTAGTGTTGTTATTTTCTTTGTCATATGGGGAGGGGGGAGAGACAGAGAGAGAGAAGGAGAGGGAGAGAGAGAGAGAGAGCTTGTATTGTTGGAGTGTCAGTGAACACTGTTATGGAGTAGAGGAGGGAGGGAGGTCAAATTCATTAGGTTCAATATGAAGTACCCAATGTTGTAGCTTCCTGTTACAAGATGATTGTAATTTGTGTGGGGTGTGTGTGTGTGTTGCTTTAAGCATTTGTTCCTTCTCACCTATTTTGTTAATATTTCTGTTGTGGGGTAGATGAACATATATTTAGATAAGGTGAGGGGGAAATAAGATTGGTTTCTTTTTTGTTTGTTTTTCTTTTTTATTAAAAAATTTTCTTTTTTTAGACAAGGTTAAAACATTGGGAAGTTATGAAAGGTGGACTGGAATATAGGTAAGTTGGTAGGTGAGTAGCTTGGTACAATAGAAAGGTGCTTAGCAGGAAAGGAACCCACTGGGGCATGAAGGTAAGGTATGTAATGTATGTAGCCATACCCATGTGCCAGGGCTGTTTTAACTTTCTTTTTCAGCTGTTGCTGTTGTTTATTCCCCACCCACTCCCCTCTCCGTTCTTTGCTCGGGGGGGGGGAGGGGCCCGAATCAGGAGACCTTATGATCAAATGCATCACAGCTGTCACCATGTTGGATGTTATTCAGAAAGGATGGAAACTGTGAAAATTAAGGTATTGGCAGTAATATCCACAGGTAATACTAGAAAAAAAAAAATTACAGTTGGGGGTGGGGGTGGCACGTCGTTAGTGGAAAGTAGAAGAGGAGGAAACTGCCACCTTGTACTTGCCAAAATAATTACAATAATATTAGTGAATATTAGAGATTGACTTAAAATTGGTTCTCTTTATCACACCATCATAATTAGCAAATAACTACTACTACTACTACTACTACTACTACTACTACTACTACTACTACTACTACTATTGCTACTACTGCTGCTGCTGCTGCTACTGCTACTACTATCACTACCAACATCCCCCACCCCCATTAATAATGGTTTCAAATTTTTGTACATCCAAGGAATTGAAATTTTTACCATTAACATTATTCTGCAGAGACGCGAATAAGTGGAAATCTGAAGGAGCAATATCTGGTGAATATGGAGGGTGGGGTAACACATCCCAGCCAAGCTGCAGCAATTTTTGTCTGGTTCCCAAAGCATCAAGTGCCAAAAATGAACTTTCTTATCTTCCATTTTAAAGGGTTACAAATTTAACACAGGTTATAGGAACATAAACCCTCTTCTACGAAAAGATAGCTTAAACTGTGCTCTTAATGGAGGTGTAGTCAAATCCTATTTTATGGACTCAACCATGTTCTAAAATAAGTCGAAAGGTAAGCTACTATAAATCGGCACGAACTTTCCGGACAACTCAATATATACAGTCTGGCACTCTGTTGGTTATGACAATGAGGGTTCCAGTTGATTGGATAAGTGAAACTGACTGCTCGTGAAAGTAATGTAAAAGTGCATACTATTAACCTAGTTTCCAGGGAGATTCAGCATGACAAGGCTGGCCCTTTGAAACACATGTGCAACCCATTTTCGTCAGCTGAGTGTACTGGAGCAACATGAAATAAGGCATCTTGCTCAAGAACACAACATGCCTGTGGGTATTGAACTTATGACCTTATGATTGTGAGCAAAATACCCTAACCACAAAGCCTTCATCATCATCATCATCAGCATTGTTTAGCATCCGTTTTCTAGCATGGGTTGGATGGTTCGACCGGGGTCTGGGAAGCCAGGAGGCTGCACCAGGCTCCAGTCTGATCTGGCAGTGTTTCTACAGCTGGATGCCCTTCCTAACGCCAGCCACTCCATGAGTGTTTTTACGTGCCACTGGCACAGGTACCAGGGTAAGCTGGCAGTGGCCATGATCGGTTGGTGCTTTTTACGTGCCACCGGCACAGAAGCCAGTCAAGGCAGTGCTGGCATTGGCCACATTCAGATGGTGCTTGGCACAGGTATCACAACTACAATTTCCATTTGATATTTATTTTGATGTTGATGTACTTGACTCAGTAGGTCTCCTCAAGCACAGCAGGTCATGTACCACTGGCACAGAAGCCAGTCAAGGCCTTCATACATGTATATATAATAAACAGTTTAAATCACAATAATAATGCTAAATGTTTCTATGATAGCGGTGATATATCGTATGTTCAATATATTTCATAAGATGTAAATTTTATACTGATGGTGAATACAGTATTTATGATAGCAACCATGCATGGTTGCCCACACTGGAGATCATATCCATCAATGTCTAACAAAATTTTGATCATTTTGTTGATATGAAGTAAAATCAGATAATAAAAAGTGACAATGGAAGCAATAAAACATTTTTTGTGTTTTGCTTGTTTTGTTTTTTTGTTTTCTTTTCCCATCTAGACAGAAATTTGTACTATAAATACAATTTCAATTCAGTTTATATTCCTTGAAATTACAGATGAAACACAGTGTAAAGAGGCTTAATTTTTATCTTTTTTTACTTTTTGAAAATTTGAAATGTTATGTTTCAAAATATTAAAATTCTGAATAAAAAAATTTCCTAACAAAAAATTTTAAATAATTTTTTTTTTAATTAAAGACAAAAACATTTTGCTAGATCTTGAATGTCTAACGTTTAAAATTTCTTAACGCCAAAGACATTTTTTTAACATGTACGATAAAATTATTGGAGAAATTTTATAAATCCATGCTTGCAAGAATAAATGGTGAAATGTAACACTGTAAAATAAATTTTGTGTATAAAGGGATGTCAAAGGTCAGTAAGGTCTCGTCTACATTTTCAATTTGTTGCAGGATGATGCCATTGCAAATGGATGAAATTTTAAAATTCATTTAACTCATCTTTGAAAAACTTTCTTGTTCTGTTGAGTTAAACAACAAACTGAGAGTCTTTATGCTATGTAAGTCCAGCAACGAAATGTCTCTCCATTAAGCAATGACTTCACCAAGTCATATATATATATATATTTAACTGTTTTATCTGAATAATACAAAAAGTTATGAAAGCTTTGACTGAAAAAAAAACTACAGTGTATACAATGCTAGGGAATTTTTTTGACATTGCCAGTATACCTGCAACACACTGTTGCAGTTGTCCATAATCAGGAGAAACAGGCCTGCCGACTTGACTCAATAATAGGCATTAGGAATTATTGAATGTCATTTGTGAAAACTACTCAAACTGGAAATTATAACTGAACAAGGGTGAAAGTTAGTGTGGAATAATGGATGTTTGTTTAATTCTTGGTACAATGATGATGATGGTAGTGATGCCACTTCAATCTATGTAATCTCATTTGGAGACTCAATCATTAGAGCCCACTTATTCCTTTCTTTCATCAACATAAAGGAGAAAACCATTCCAGTCACAGCGCTCACCATTTTGCAGTCACATACCTTTTATTTATGCATTTCGGTTTTGTCACAGTCTTTCAAAATGAAGAATGGATCTTAACATTCACAATAGCAACTCTTTCTCAGCTCTGTCAGTATTCTTTAAAACAGGATGTGTCTATTGAAAATCACTTAGAAACACATAACCTTGCAACCATAGGGCTCATCATTTTGTAAATGATCAAAAGCAAATTGATACCTGGACATTTGTATCCAGACATTTTCATTTCAACACATGAAACCACAGACTTGAATTGTTGCTGTAAGTTTGCTTTGACATCAATATTGCATATTTGTGATGAGTGACAGTAGCCATCAATGGGGAAATTAACACAGCTGAGTTCAGCTTAGAAAGAGACTTGATGCTACACTTATGATGTATTTTTGATGGGCTTTAGCAAATAGACAGAACTAGAATGAGATATAGAAGGTGATCATTACCGTGTTGCCTTACTAGCACTTGTGCTGGTGGCATGTGAAACATTCGAGCGAGGTCGTCGCCAGTGCTGCTGGACTGGCTCCTGTGCAGGTGGCACGTAAAAAGCACCATTTGGGCATGGCCGTTGCCAGTACCACTAAACTGGCCCCATGCTGGTGGCATGTAAAAGCACCCACTACACTCTTGGAGTGGTTGGCATTAGGAAGGGCATCCAGCTGTAGAAACTCTGCCAGATCAGATTGGAGTCTGGTTCACCAGACCTCAGTCAAATCGTCCAACCCATGCTAGCATGGAAAGCGGACATTAAATGATGATGATGATGATGATGAAAGGGAAACCAATCTTAAAACTTACTTAACTGGGAGCCTATTTCTTACAATTCAGCACTCACAATAGAACACACACACGCACACACATGCGCACAGAGGTTTGCACTGTTTTCTCTCTATCAAATTCATTCCCAATGCATTGGTCAGCCTAGGGCTGATAGGACAAGATACTTGCCCAAAGTGCCACACAATACAACGGAACCTGAAGCCATGTGTTTACAAAGCTAGCTTCTTAAACCACACAGGAAGATCTTAGGAAGGCGAGCTGGCAGAAACGTTAGTACGCTGGGTGAAATACGTAGCCGTATTTCGCCTGCCATTACGTTCTGAGTTCAAATTCCGCCAAGGTCGACTTTGCCTTTCATCCTTTTGGGGTCGATAAATTAAGTACCAGTTACGCACTGAGATCGATGTAATCGACTTAATCTGTTTGACTGTCCTTGTTTGTCCCTTCTGGGGGTAGTAAAGAAATAGGTAGATCTTAGGAAGACCATGAATATTCTTCTTTAGATTACTACTTTTGCAAGAATTCAGCCATGATGTTGTTTGGCCATAGGTCAACCTTGAGAGAAAACAAATAGGCCAATGATCAAAGGCTGAGTGACCTCTTACAAGTTTACAAATTCCCTTTGTTGGCTCAAATGTAGCTTAGTGGATTAAGATGCTGACCGCATCCTCATAACAAATAAATTTACTGATCAATATCCTGTCTGAACAGCAGAGAGAAACGTATATATATAAAACATAAAGACAGTTGAAAAATCAAACCCTACCCCCACTCTACTTTGCAAATGAGCCAAAACATTTCTTATGCTGCCAATGCAAACAATTCTACCAATACAATTTAGGAAATGCACACTCACCTTCTGTTTTTGATTTCCTTTTGCTATCCGTGAATGCGGGATAATCTTTCCAGCGTATACTATATTTGTATTGCAATCGATCAACTCGTAACATTGTGCAAAGCCTCCCTGCAAAGACAGGAAACAGAACAATAACAAAACTGAAGTATTTCATCGATAAGCAAAGAATTTTATAAGGAACTTTCCTTTAAAATATAAAACTTTAATATATATATATATATATATATAAATTAAACTATAAATTAAAGTTATATATATATATATATATATATATATATATATATATATATATATACACATGAATTTATGTATGTAGCTATGTAATGGACTGACTGCATAATAGCTGGGTAATTCAAAAATGAATAGTGATTTTCTGACGAAGGGTCATTTAGTACACCCAGTATGTGTTAATGACATGTTGGGGAAAATTGTTAGGAAATGAAACAAAAGAAGCAACAAATAATTCATAAACACATACATGCAAATACATATATACATATATGTATAAGCAAACACAATTCTTAAACACATACACACGCACAGACTCAGAAACCACTCAAAACTTAATTACACCACACGCTTTATTTAGAACTACTGACAATGGTACTTACATTGACGAACATTAACAACAACAACAACAACGGCAGGAACAATTTTATAATATTTTTTTTTTTTAAATTTTACTACAGGGCTTTGAAAACGATTAATGTCATACAATTGAGTACGTCTACCTTCATTTATTACTGATTCACTTATCACTGTTTGTTCTGATAACAGTACCTACCTAAAGACTAGGTGCTGCTACTAAACTAGGCAACAGGTTAAGTGTACCATCCAAGAACTCAGACTATAAAATCCCGGCTTAATTAAGTACCACAAAACATTCCTGTGAGACATTTAAACAATTCTGCCAATCCACTTCTTTAAACTGGAATATCCTTTAATGTTGGTCCTGTATGTAAGCATGACAGATGACACTTTAATAGTTATAAATGCAAGTCATTTCCCAATTAAATGTATGTCCTTTAACATAATAGGGATCCCCAAACACCAAGTCACAGACTTGTACCAGTTCATGGATCATTTGGTACCAGACTACACAGAAAGAATAAATTTTAAAATTTTATTTCTATTTTATTAAACTATTGCAGTCCTCAGTATTTTTGCATTATATATGTATTAGATATCTGTAATAATTAAATTATAGATTATACACTTTAGTGTGTTTTTTTATGCATGTGATCCCCCACAGTGCAAAAGACTTTGGGGACCAGTGCTTTAACAGTTATATACAAGTCTTTTGCAACTTGCCATAGTGGTATTTATCTCCAGTTTACTAGCAGCTAAGCCCGGTTTCACTCGGTTTGTTTGGATGATGTGGCTGTGATCGTTTTCAGTTAGGCATAATCTATAACAGCATTTCTCAAACTTATCATTTTGCGTCCCCTGTTTTGATTGGAGCCTCCAGTTGTATGAATATTTCCTGACCCCACGCCGTCAGAAGACAGCTTCTAAGCAACTGGTTGTTTTAATGATGGAAGAAAGAGGAGAATTCCATTAGAAAATGTTTTAATCGATTTTCTTGGTAACTATGGGGGCTAGGAGAAAAATACAAACCACATTCCAATCTTTGCACCCGTCTCCACATGTGTGCCATTTTTCACGTGAATCCACCAAGTCGTTTAGGTGTGAACCTCAAGACAAGAAAGAATACAATGATTGCCCATGTCCAATTTATATTATAGATTAAATAGATGAGATACAAATCTTCCTATCCTCAGACAGGATAGCAGGTGAGCTTTTCTGTGACAAGAACTGAAAAACAGCACTACAAGCTGATGAAACACTCACTGGTTTTACAATACTGTCACTGTTGACAGTGACAAGTTCTTTTAAAACTGAGATACAAATTCGTATGGCTGGGCTTGAGAATCATATAAATCAATCAGACACACAAAGCAGTGTCTGTGACAGGATGTGAACCACTCACTTCTAGGTCAGTTGTTCTGTACTCTATCGACTTTGTCACCCATGCTCTCTCTCTCTCTCTCTCTCTCTCTCTCTCTCTCTCTCTTCTCTGTGCAAGTACTTTGAGAATATTTTATTTTTATGTTCCTTGCTTCAAGGACTTACTTATAAACATTGAGGAACATTGATAAAGACATAAGTAGCCACTTAAATTTTTGCTGAAGGTCACTTCTGTGTTTCCCAAACTACAGAGTTTTGAGAAGGCTGAAAGTTGTAACACTTTAAGCAACAATAAACATTCTATGTTTTAAACCTCTTGATATTTATAAACAATTATCATATACAATCTCTTGATGTATTTTTCAATTTCCCTCTAGGCCTTCCTTTAGCTGCCATATGGATATATAATGTAAAAACAAAAATGTAATGCCACAAAATAAAAAAGTAATAAAATAAAATAAAACTTGACAAGTAAGGAGGGCCAATGGTGTCGATTAGACTACATACACGAAATGGTGTCATTCTTGATTGTATTTCAAATCTCACTTTAGAGTCAGTTGCCATTTGTTTTTTAATAAATGCATAATTTTTCTTTATTTTTTTAATTCTATTTCATTACTCTATAATAGAGCTGCATTTGATATGTACTGTACACCCTCCCATGTTAAAACATAATCTAAAACAAGGCTTGACCAAAAGAATATTAACCCTTTAGTGTTCGCATTATTCTACCAAAATTAATGCTTTTTTATCCAAATTGTTTTGAATTACTCATGCATTATCTTGTAGCTATGAGATTTTGATGAGGAAGCTGTTAATTTTTAAAACAATATTGTAGGGTTGGTGTGAGAGACCAGATCTAGCCAGTTTGAACACAAAACAGGCAGAGTACTTTTGGCTGTTTTAAATGCTAAAAGGGTTAAACAAATGGAAATAAAGCAAACATTTCTCTTGCTTTAGTTTTTAAAAAGTCTTTAGTCAGGAAGACATTGCTCACAACCCTTTTTACAGGGTGTTCAAGACTAGTAGAAGGAAATGAAGAAGGTATACTGAAACAGGAGGCCTGATCTGAATGATTGCAATGCCAGGTGGCAGTGTTAAACCAGGCAACATATTAAATCAATCATGGTAGGATTTGAACTCAGAATGCAAAGAACTGAAATAAATACCATAAGATTTTCAGTCCAATGTTCTGATAGTTCTACCAATCCATTGCATTGTTTTGTATTTTTTCCTTGACCCCAGTCCTACCCAAAAGGATGAAAGGCAAAGGTGACTTCAGCAAGATTTGAACACAAGAGTGATGAGAATGTGGGATGACGTCAGCAGCTGGGAGCTGACCGGAACTTGGGGATGACCGGAAGAGGAAAGGGCAGGGGTGATGCGCGTGCAGGCAGGAGAGGATTGGACCTTTTTTGATCGGGGTAGCTGACTGAGTTGGACATGTGAGCGCTTTGTCAAGGTAGGGGAAAAGCAGCTGCTATTTCTAGCGTTCGGGTCGGGCCACATGGAAGGATGCATTACCACTGAGAGGTCTCCATCAACGAAGAGAATCAAAACAATTACTGCAAAGTATTATATTTCATGCTCTAATGATCCTGTCACTTCATGGCTTGATGGTTAGTATCTAATCAGCTAACTATTATACAACCAACTCTCAATACAGTTAACTATAATAATAACTACAGTTTAAAAGAAACTTGAGTGTTTATATAAAAGTAAATGGCTCTCTGTTGACTTGGATGATGAGTATTTGTTTATTTGATCAACTGAACCACTATTCATTAAATTAGCTGGGTATTCCACAAGACAGAATCAGCATGACACATTGTGTGACTAAGCTGAGCCTTTAAATTGCAGCTAAAACCCCTCAAACAGCTTCCGTCAACCCAGTTTCACCCACAAGGCTTGAATGAGCTTGAGACTATGGTAAATGACATTTGCTCCAAGGTGCCATACTGGACAAAACTTCTTAACCGTTTGGCCATGCCCTATCCGTATATCTTTTAGCTTTTGCTTGTTTCAGTCACTGGACTGAGGCCATGCTGGGGCATCACCTTGGAGGGTTAATCAAACAAAATGGCCTCAGTAATTACATTTTGCTAAAGTCTGGTACTTATTCTATTGGTTTCTTATACCGAACTGCTAAGTTATTGGGACATAATGAAAAGAAACCAACACCAGTTGTCAAGTGCTGGTGGGATGATAAACATACAGACACACACACACACATTTATATATATACATAATAACCTGTCTATATTAGGTTTAAAAATCCCTTTTTGTTAGAAAAGCTGTTTTAGCCCAATATTTATATGCAATCATATATAGCTTTATTTGCCTCAAGTTTCACTGTTCCAAAATAGAATTACACACACACACACATGTATCTATACACACATGTATACAAATGTTTATAAATAAGACTAATGCAAGAGTACAGCTGTATGTATATTTATATATGGTATTATTGCAGATGAGTATCAAGATATAAACAGTGAGATAAAAATCGATAAAACACTCCTAAGATATAACCACATAAGTGACAGTTAATATATCTGATTAAAAAAGTAGGGAACACATACCATATCGAATGTGGAATATAGGATAGTAATGGAGAAGATATGAACGCGGAGAAGAGGCGGGTATGAGGAGATAAAGTGGAGATGTGAAGAGTGTGTATGTGTGTGTGAGAGAGAGAAAGATGGAGAAAGAATTAATGAAAATGAAAATATAGGATATAAATGGGTTGTGTGTGTGTGTGAGAGAGAGAGAGAGGGGAAGAAGAGAGTCAGAGGAGGGGTGAAGTAGGAAAGACTCAAATATACTCAAATATTATGCTTTGTACATAAGATGTACCTTTTCTTTTTTGTCATTTATATGTTTCTCTGGGCTGTGGCCTGCTGGGCACTGCCTTGAGGGATTTATTTGAATAAATTAATCCCAGTACATTTTCTTTTTTAAAATCTGGTACTTATTCTATTAGTCTTTTTTGCTGAATTCTTAAATTACAGGGATGCAAAAAAACCACCATACTGAGGCTGGGGACACAAACATAAACAGGTATATTTATATATATATATGTGTATATATGTGTGTGTGTGCAAGAGAAACAACTGGTATGAGATGTGTATGGGCAAGGACACCTGTGTAAAGAAGTGTTGATCTCTAGCTGTGGAGGGAACCTGTGGTAGAGGTAGACCCAGGAAAACATGGGACAAGGTGGTGAAGCATGATCTTTAAACTTGGGGTCTCACAGAGGCAATGGCTAGAGACAGAGACCTTTGGTGAGGTGCCATGCTTGAGCCAAGTGAATCATAGTCATGGTAACTGGCTACCATGCTGGTGGCATAGAAAGAACACTTTTTGAATGTTGGGCCTCATGGAAGCAAAGTGGCTGAGTTCCTTTCAAGAGTTGGGCTTCATGGAGGCAATGACCAAGACCTTTGGCATTATGTCATGCTTGAGAAGAAGAGCCATCAAACCGAGCAAAATTGCAATTGTGGCAGATGCCAGTGTCATGCAAATTGGCACTTGTGCTGGTGGCACGTAAAAGCACCTCAGTGTCATGCAAATTGGCACTTGTTCTGGTGGCACGTAAAAGCACCCCGGTGTCATGCAAATGGCATCCATCCAGTGACATATAAAAGTACCCATTACACTCTCGAAGTTCTTGATGTTAGGAAGGGCATCCAGCTGTAAAAAGCCATGCCCAATCAGAGTCAAACCGCCCAACCTATGCCAGCATGGACAACGGACGTTAAATGCTGATGATAATGGTGACATATATTTACATATATATATATATGATAGACCTCCATCCACACGGGTTCTCTCTATCAAGGCATTGGTTGGACCAAGCTACAGTAGAAGACACTTGCCCTAAGTGGAATGCAGCAGTGGGACTGAACCAGAAACCACGTGGTTGAAAAGCAAGCTTTTTAACCACACAGCCATGCCTGCATCCATAGAGATATTCATTTCTGAAGCACCACCACCCCTACTCCTCTTCTCAATCTTCCTCTCAATCCATCCTCTTACCATCACTCAGTGTCTCCATTTCTGTCTCTCTATTTCCATTCCTCTCACTCACTGTTTTTTTCTCTCATCCAACACCTTTCTCTTTTATTCATTTCTCTTCTCCTTTTTATCTAACCTTCTATATTTGCATCAAGCAACCTCTCTCTCCACTTCTGTCACTTGTTTTTCACAGAACCTTTGTCTCCTTTCCTTCTCTCTCTCTCTTTCTCTCTGTTCACTGAACTTCTGTCTCTTTTTCTCCCATCTCTTTGTCTCTCTCTCTCTCTTTCTCAAATCAATGTTTTGGTCTCTGTGAATTTCACCTCTTCCTTTCATTCTCACTCAACTCTTCTTTAACCAACTGACTACATAATTCTGTCTCACAGAATTTCACTTCTTTTAAATCAGATTCTGCCAAAGCAAATAGTTGAAGCCAAAAAGGAGAAAAAACAAAACAAAACAAAAAACGCTCAATAATTAAAAAAAAACCCCTGCAGAATAGGGGACTTTGCCTTAGAACTTGAGCGAGTGAATGAGAGAGAGGGGAAGAGGAAGAGAGAGAGAGAGAGAGAGAGAGAGAGAGAGAGAAAGAAAGAAATCAATAAGATCCCTGTGTGTTTCTTTTTCACTGATCTTCAGAAAGCACAAAATAACCTGTTGATTACAGTTCTGTTTCTTCTCTTTTCTTCTTCCCCTTCTTCTTCTCCTAACCCAATGCAGCTTGGAGAAAAGAGCTTTCTCAACATTAATTCTATTGTAGTGTTATGTTTTAATATATATATTGTAGTGTATGAACTTTTAATAAAAAAAAATACGAATGTGGAAAATGTTGACATCTAAAATTTTTACTAGAAGAAGAAAGTGTCTGGTACTTATTTTATGTAACTAAGATATATGAAAAGAGAAAGAAAATAAATAAAAGATAAATCTAGCTGGGAATCACACAAAATAACACAAACAGAACAAATTTTATATCATCATCATTGTTTAACGTCCGTTTTCCGTGATAGCATGGGTTGAACGGTTTGACCGGGGTCTGGGAAGCTAGGAGGCTGCACCGGGCTCCAGTCTGATCTGGCAGTGTTTCTACAGCTGGATGCCCTTCCTAACACCAACCACTCCGTG
Organism: Octopus sinensis; assembly: GCF_006345805.1. Lineage (NCBI taxonomy): Eukaryota > Metazoa > Mollusca > Cephalopoda > Octopoda > Octopodidae > Octopus > Octopus sinensis. The sequence continues at coordinate 95,585,313 of NC_043005.1, read as the reverse complement.
AGTGTAGTGGGTGCACAGGTGCCAGGGGAGGCTGGCAATGGCCACAATCTGGTATCTGGTGCTTTTTACGTGCCACCGGCACAGAAGCCAGTCAAGGCAGTGCTGGCATTGGCCACATTTGGACAGTGCTTTTTACATGCCACCGGTAAAGGTATCACAACAACAATTTCCATTTGATATTTATTTTGATGTTGGTGTACTTGACTCAATAGGTCTCCTCAAGCACTTATGTATTTATAAACTTCTTTATACTGATGCTCAATATTTTTGGCTTTTAGAAAGGTTGGCTCAGAAGCTTTATACGGTCAGCTCCATCGTTCAGGAGACGGTATTTTGCAAATGACCCTCACCTCATCATTTACAAAAAAAGAAAAGGAAAAAAATTATTTAAAATTAGCAGACACTTATTTTAAGCTGTGGTTTATTATTCCTGTTTTACTTATAGAGTGCAGACATGGCTGTGTGGTTAAGAAACTTGCTTCTCACCCATATGAGCTTGGGTTCAGTCCCCCAGTGTGACATCTTGGGCAAGTATCTTCTACTGTAACCCTGGGTTAATCAATACTTTTGAATGGATTTGGTAGACAAAACAGAAAGAAACTCATTGAATGTATATGTGTGTATGTGTGTGTGTGTGTGTGTGTATGTGTATATATATATATTAAATTTAGGGTGAATACTTGATAAGTGTAAGCACCTGTATACGCCAGCAAGTAGCAGAGGTGAGAGGGTATATGTATCAAATGAAAGAATAATGTATGATGTAAGAATAGGTTGTTTATAAAGCTTGAAACACGTGTGCCGCGACATCCTTTGTGTTCTGTTTTTGATTTCATTTGATATATATATATATATATATACATATATATATATATATATATATATATATATATTTATATATATGTATACACACACACACACACACATATATATACATACATATATGTGGAGGCGCAATGGCCCAGTGGTTAGGGCAGTGGACTCGAGGTCGTAGGATCGCGGTTTTGATTCCCAGACTGGGCGTTGTGTGTGTTTATAGAGTGAAAACACTTAAAAAGCCTCATGAGGCTCCGGCAGGGTGTGGTGATCCCCGCTGTACTCTTTCACCACTCTTTCTTCTGTTGGCCTGCTCGCTTAGCCAGCGGGGTGACGTCATTCGAAGGCTAAAACAATGTGAAGTGCATTGTGACCAGCGATGTGTAGCAACATCTGATGGTCTGGTCAGTCACGGTGATCACGGTGATATACATATATACATACATATATATCCACACACACATACACATATATGTAAATGTATGTGCGAGTATGAGTTTGTGTGTATCTTTTCTAGACATCACATGATGGATGTAATTGATAACCATCATCATATAAAGTTGTTTGTTTCCAATCTTCCATGAAAAGCCTGTCTAGCTATGGGGGAAAATATCACCTTGCTTGGAAACAAGTGAGAAGAAGGTATCTGGCCATAAGATCTACCTCAACAAATTCCACCCGATCCATGCAAGCATGGAAAAGTATATGTGAAATGAAATTACGCTGATGCCTTACACCACCCCAATTACCGGTGCTGCACTTTATTACTAAAACAGGCAAAAACTTTTATAATGGAAAACCAGTTTGGACTTTGGCAGTCATGTTTCCTACTCACTGATAAAACAATGTCCAAAACAATCTAATCATAACAAAGGCTTTTTTCTACAGTAAGCAAAGTTCACCTAGGTGGGATTTGAGCTCAGAAATGTTCTCTTTCACCTGTGGCTTGTAAACAAAATTTAGGGAGAGCAAATTTATAATGTAAGGCAAGAAAAAAATGAAAGAACAAAAGAAAATCATATACGCATAAATAAATATACAACACACACACACATGTATATACCTGGCCAAACAGTTTCTTTTGGAACTTGTCACCACCTGGAATTACACACACACGCACACACACACACACACAAGCAAATACATATATATACATACATGCTTACACACACACAAGCAAACATATATACACATACATGCTTACACACACACACACGGACATATATTCACATACATACTCACACACACAGATAAATGTACTCATGCACATATACATGGATATGTAAATATAGACCATACATTGACAGTCAAGCAGCCGTTCCTAACAAAAAAACAGGTATGTCATATATTTTCACTATGTGACAAAACACTCCATGCTTGTTTCCATAATTTCTTTCTGAATACATAAAATTCTTTTCCTTCCAAATATTACAGGAAACATTGTCAGGTTTCATTTTTGTTTTGTTTTTTTCTTTTTGGTACACAAAAATTAGACACACACAAGATTTCTTTAAGGTGAAGCTAGAATCTTTTCTGATAATCTCTCTCTCCCTGTGCTGGCAGAATGCCGTGGGTCACCATGATGGCTTTTCTTGTCCATTTTCTTGTCCATTCGTTTTTGACTAAGAATTGAGTGGTTGCTTATTTGTGCAGTAAGAAATGAAAGAGAAAAAGGGAGAGAGAGAGAGAGAGTTTCTTTCAGTTTCCGTCTACCAAATTCACTCACAAGGATTTGGTTAGCCCAAAGATATAGTAGAAGACACTTACCCAAGGTGCCACACAGTGGGACAGAACCTGGAACCAAGTGGTTGGGAAGCAAGCTTCTTACCACACACCCGCAATATATATATATATATATAAAATATAGTTTAATCATACTAACAAACAGATGCTGGGTGTGATTCCTTCAAGGTAGAGCTGTACACTAATCGGATGGGAAATGTTAAGGATTTAGGTGAAACAATGCCAAAAATGGTTGATGTTCAATTTAAATCCATAAAGTGGCCACCTGAAGAGTGTGGAGTTCAGTTCTTTGTTAGTATTACTGTTATTAAATTGTATTTTAAGCCCTCACAATTTTCATATAGTTGAGTGGTCTTTGTTTTTTGACTAAGAACCACAATTGATCTCGGCCGCCTGGAGTACTGTTCCCAGTTATGGTAACCACATAGTGCCAAACTAACAGCAGAACTTGAAGCAGTCCAATGCCACTACACTAAAAAGACTGAAACAGTGTAGTGGATGAGCTACGGGGATGGGCTGAGAAAACTCCAGCTCTACTCCCTGGAGCGAAGATATGCAATAATATACATATGGAAAATCCTAGAAGGGCTAGTACCTAACTTTGGGATTGAGTGTTATACAAATGCCAGAACTGCCATTGCAAAGGTACCGTCCACTCCAACTAAATTCAGGACAAGGTTTTGCAATAGTCTAGGGTTCAAAGGCCCACAGCTTTTCAATGCCCTGCCACAAAAATTAAGAAATTTGCATAAGGTGGATGTAGATGTCTTCAAAAAGGAATTATGTATCCTCCTCTCCACAATGCTGGATGAACCAACAGCCCGACATGAGGTACAGACAAGGGCTGTGGAACACCCAGATTGAGGAAGTCAGAAAGACCATGGTGGTGCTCCAGCATGACCACAGCCGCACGGCTGAAATGAGTAAAAGAGTAAGAGATATAAATATGTATATATGTATGTATATACATAATGTGTATGTGTATACGTACACACACACACACACACACACTCATACGTACACACACATACACAAATGAAAGCAAGTAGTGTAGAACGTATCTGGTGGGAGCTAGATATATTTTTTTAATAACGGTTTGACTCAGCTCCATATCACTTTAAATCTCATGGGTGCATAGGATGAGCCTGTCTCATCGATATTTGATGAAATGGATTTGTCCTACACACCCACGGTGCTTTAAGTCATACATAGCTAAACTAAACTGTTTTTAACATACCTCTATATATATATATGCATATGTATCTATGTCTCTATGTATGTATGTATATATATATGTATGTATGTATGTATGTATGTATGTATGTATGTATGTATGCATATAATATATATGTATGTATGTATAATATGTATGTATGATGTATGGTATGTATGTATATATATAATATATATATATATATATATATTATATATATAATATATATATATATTCTTTATAACATATATATATAACGGGAAGGTTACAAAAAACAAACACAAGACGAAGCAGGTGGAGTACAAACAAACAATGTATTAAGTATGGTGCTCAGAATAGAAATAGAACAAGTCTTTTACGTTTCGAGCCTACGCTCCTCAACAGAAAGATACACAGAAAAAAAACAACGAGAGAAAAAAAATGCGTGTAGGAGCTAACGACCTATCATGGCGTTCATATATATATATATATATATATATATATATATATATATATATATATATTTATTTATTATATATATATATATATATTTATTTATATATATTATATATATATATTAATATTATATATATATATATTTATAACATCATATATATATATCATCATCATCATCATCATCGTTTAACGTCCGTTTTCCGCGCTAGCACGGGTTGGACGGTTTCGACCGAGGTCTGGGGAGCCAGGGGCTGCCCCAGGCTCCAGTCTGGTCTGGCAGTGTTCTACACAGCTGGATGCCCTTCCTAACGCCAACCACTCCGCGAGTGTAGTGGGTGCTTTTTACGTGCCACCTGCACAGGTGCCAGAGGGGTCTGGCATCGGCCACGGTCGGTTGGTGCTTTTTATGTGCCACCTGCACAGAAGCCAGTCGGGGCGGTGCTGGCATCGGCCACGTTCGGATGGTGCCTTTTATGGGGGGGGGGGGCGTGCAGGAATATAGGGGAGCACCAGTGGGGAGGGGTGCTCGGAGAAACGATGACAGATTCTAGACAAGTAGAACGTAGGATATCACGAGAGGGGTAATGTATGGTGAAATAGTGTATTGAAGAGGGGGGTTCGAAGGGTAGACACCTATAATGGTGGTGGGAGAAACGACATCCGGTATAGATGGAGTAAAAAACTATAGAGATATCCGGTATTGGTGGTGGGGGTGGGTAGGGCGGGCGCGCCGCGAATACGCGAAGGTTGATAGAGGACAGAGCGAAGACTTGGACGGGCAAAAATTATCGCAGCACATAATAATAAAGGGATATTTAGGGGGGACGGTGGAGAAATAGAGAAATTATCGGCACATAATGATGAGTAATAAACCGATTAACAACTAGAGGTCAGACAATTTTGCATGAAAATATTGCTGGTAGAGATACTGGATGAATTAAAGTTCAAAGATTTCTTATCTTGGGATCACTTCGTTTACGGACAGACTCGGCAAAAGGAATTCGAAGTCAAGAATGAGGCAGGTTACTAGCTTAAGAATGCATAGCCATGTAGAGGAGTAGGAAGAGGAGTCCAAGCAATGTGAAAGAGGGGGAGAGAAGGAAAGAGAGAAAGTGGCCACCCCGCGAAGAATCGGCGGCCATTTCAATCAACCCTGTAAGGGAGATCTTAAATATCTATAACGATAACTAATGAATTATACAGAATATGCAAAACGAGGCGAGGCTGAAATAGTAAACAGAGTGACGATTAGGGATCAGAATAATAATAAATAGTAATAATAATAATAGTAATAATAATAATAATAATAATGATAACAATAACAATAATAACAATATATATATACAGAAAATAGTAAAAAGTGAAAAAACTACAGAAGGCTTGTTTTAAAAGGCTAAAAAATATATATTTGAGTCATTATGTCAGAAGAATGTTATAAATTTTTTTTTCCTCATACAGTGACATAGTTTTTGAAGAAATTACCGGTTTTGTGTTAACTTTTCAAATTTCTCAAAACATTGTGTTATGATTTCGTTAAGAAGTGTAAAGAAGAGTTCCAGGTAAGGGGAGGTAATAAGTGATTTCTTCCGGTGTAAGGGAGATAGTCGCTTTATATATATGTCTATATTCACATACACATATATACCTCTAACATACACACACACACATATATATATGCTTATATATGCATACACATGCATACATGCACACACACACACACCACACACACACACAAAGACATACTGAGTAACTGTATAATGTCCATTACATACTTGCAGTTCTGGCAGACGCCACCTCCATCATAGTTTCCGTGTATGTCCAGTGACAACTTTTTGGTATCTATTTCAGGATCGTAAACACATGCATTTGTGTGTCCATGACAGTTGCATGGTTCACATGTACATATATATAATATATACATACACACACTCGTATATATATTATATATATATATACACACTCGTATATATATACAATATATATATATACATGTACATATATATATATATATATATATATATATATATATATATATAGATATATATATATATATATATATTTATACATACATATATATTTATACACACATATATATTTATTTATATATATATAAATATTTATACATATAAATATATATATATATATATATATATATATATATTATATATATATATATATATATTTATACATATATATATATTTATACATATATATATTTATTTATATATATATATATATACTTTGATACTTTGATAGGTTTCGGCCATTATTGGCCCAGGCCATGTCTAACTTAATAGCACCACCTGGTGAAGTCTTTCAAGTCAGAATTTGGGCACTATGGCCCACTCAAGTAGAGAGTTATTGTTTACAGAGACATATCCGGGTGTAGGGGGTTTATCCGGGATTTCTTGAAGGAATCTGTCCAAAGACTTCTTGAACCCTATAGGGTCAGTTTCTGTTTTAATGCGTTTTGGTGTAATGTTAAAGAGAGCGGGGCCAATTGAGGTGAAATAATTGTGCCGTATTGTTGTTATGAGATGAGAGTGCGATTTTTGTTTTGGGCGGATGGCACGGGGCCCAAGCCTTGGATGTACCTTAAAGGTGATGCCAACATCATTTGGGCAATGCTGATGGAATATTTTCCACATCATGCAGATGATGTAGCGCTCACGACGACGTTGGAGAGAATAGAGTTTTAGCTTTTCTAGTCGACCCCAATAGTCGAGGCCTGTCATGCCATCTATCTTTTTTGTGATTGCCCTTTGAGGTGCTTCGACTTTTATGATACCTTGTATTGTGTGGGGAGACCACAGTGGACAACAGTATTCAAGGTGGGGTCGGGCAAAGGTGGAGAAGAGAAGGATAATGGTGTGGATATCTCTCGACTGGAAAGTTCTGAGAATCCAGGAACACATTCTGCGGGCCATGTCAACTTTGGTGTTTATATGAGTGGCCCAGCTTACGTTGTTGTCCACAATTACTCCCAAGTCTCTGATGTTGTTGGACGCCGTGAGAGTTTCACCTGAAGGAAGGGAGTATGGGAGTTTCAGGGCATCCTCTTTTCCAAAGTGGATTAGCTCAAATTTATCCTCGTTCAGCAGCATATTGTTTTTTTCTGCCCATTGGATAACAGCCAGTAGATCTGACTGAAGGCATGTCCGGTCACTCGCCTCATTTATGACCTTCTGTAGCTTGGAGTCATCTGCAAAGATTTTTATGTTGCTGTGCTTGATGATGTCATTAATGTCATTAATGTAAATGATGAAAAGAAGTGGGCCCAGCACAGTGCCTTGCGGAACGCCACTACTGACTTTGGCTGGGCTTGATTTTACCCCTTCAACTACAACATGTTGAGATCTGTCTGTCAGGAAACACTTAATCCATTTCAGTAACTTCCAGAGACACCAATGTTGGATAGTTTTTTCAATAGGATCTTGTGATCGACCCTGTCGAAGGCCTTACTGAAATCAAGGTAGATGACATCGGTGTTGGAGCCCTCTCCAAAGCTCTCAAAATGTCCTCAAAGTGATGCAGGAGCTGCGTTAGGCAGTCCCTTCCATTACGGAACCCATGTTGGTTGGAGATCAGCCGTCTGTTGCTTTCCAGAAATTGGGTTATTTGAGATCTCACCACCCTCTCAAATACCTTGATGATATGAGAGGTGAGTGAGATCGGACGGTAATTCACTGCAAGGGACTTGTTTCCCTTTTTGAAAACTGGGACAACAGACTGGGACAGAAGGTTTTTTGGAATATAGCCAGCATCCAGTGAGTTTCTCCACAGATTAGCAAGGGGAGATGCAAGTTGGTGTCGACACACCTTCAGGACACAAGCAGGGAACCTATCGGGGCCTACTGCTGAATTGTGTTTTATTTCGTTTATCGCCGCTAAGACATCAGGGGCACTAAACGTTATGTCCGATATAGTGTGTTGGGGGTTGACATCACTGATACAGCCCAGATCGGCCATATCAGGATTGCTGAAAACAGAGCAGTATTGTTTCTGCAGTATCTCGGCCATGGATTTGGCATTATCTTGGAGAGTGCCAGTTTCGTCAATTAGAGGGCCTACAGTGGAGACAGTGACCCTGCGTTCCTCGCAAATGAAAAGAACACTTTGGGGTTGAGTTTGATTTTTTCAATGGCCCACTTCTCCTCAGCTGATCTTTGGTTATTGATGAGGGACTTCATGCATTGTTGGAGGTTATATTTTTTGGATTCAAGCAGTGCGATAGCTGTCGAATGTGTGTGTGTTGCTGTTGGCAGTACTTTAGTTTGTTAATTTTTTGTTTGTTCTTTTTATTTTTCTGATAATGGTTTTTCTGTTTTGGGGGATTCTGCACTTTTTGTTCACAGGTCTTGGTGGGGAGTGTTTTGCACATATGTCTGTGACGGTGTCTACAAAGATCTGCCAAGATGTTTTATGGTTGGTGGAGATGTGTGTATGTGTAAAGGACCAGTCAACATTTGATAGCTCGTTCCTGATTGCATCCCAGTTGGCTTTATGGAGATCCATGTTGTCAAATGGGTGGGCTGGAGGAAGGTCACTAGGATTAGCTTTCGGCTGGTGGAATTCATGTTACAGAGAACCATGTCATGGTCTGAAAGAAGGGTTTTTTCCACTGTAACGTTATGTATAGTGTTAGTGTGGTTACTAAACACTAGGTTACTAGTGTTAGTGTATATATATAGTGTTAGTGTGGTTACTAAACACTATATATATATATATATATATATATTATATATATTTTTTATATATATATATATATATATACATATATATATATTTATACATATATATTTATTTATATATATATATATATATATATATATATATTATATATATATATATTTATTTATATATATATATATATATATATATATATATATATTATATATATATATATTATATATATATTATATATATATATATATATATATATTATATACATATATACACATACATGTGTGTGTGTGTATACTTATATATATTTTTTTGTTGATACATGTGACTGCAAAAACTGCAAATGCTATAAATAGTGTGTGTGTAAGCACGTTCACCCACAGGCTGGACAAACTGGTTATGTCAGTATCTGTGAGTGACAACAGCGAAGCAATCCTAAAAACTAGGTCACAAATGCTTATCTAAATATTATTAATAGTTATTAGTGAGGAAGGCTGTAGTTAAAAGAGCAATCTGAGAAGTTCGATTAAAATGATGATGGTGACGGTGATATTGGCAGTGGAAATCTAAGAAAAAAAAACATAATCAAACCATCAAAGGAGCCTCTTTGTGGTTGATCGACCTGCTAGAATTAGCAGCCATATGTCTTTCAAAGTTTACCCTAACAATGTAAAAATGGATGAATATCGAACTAGTCCTGAATATAGTAGAGTTTGTAACATAGGCATAAGGCGTCAAATTTGGGTGTAGTGTGGTCAATTATATAAACCACAGTACTTGACTATCACTTTCAAGATTTTTAACCAGTTATATTGACACCAGTGCTGGCTTCAATCATTGGACTATGCCCATGCTGAGGCACCACTTTGAAGAATTTTAGCCAATCATATTGATACCATTACTGGTTTCAGTCACTGGATTACAACCAAGCTGAAACACTGATTTTCAAACAATCCTACCAATCCACCAGCATTTATAATGTAGCGAAGGCCAGAATCTAAAGCTCCTGCCTTTAGTAACTGGGATCAGACTACACTTAGATCAGGTGACATGCCCTGAATTCTATCAAATCAGCTTTCTGGAATATCACAGAACATCACAGAATATTCCATCATGTTCTATCAGATTACTGCATAATAGTGATACAAAAGCAAAAGTGCACCAGAATCAGTGCAGAGGTGACAAAGGACACAATGCATGCAGCACATAGCTGTGTGCAGCAACGGTTAAAGAAAGTTCCAGAGAAAACAGAGGTACTCAGAATTCTTGGTCCTTGTATGATCTCTGCTTGAACGAATTACATCATTGCACTTCTCTAAGCAAGCACCATGAACACAATATCTATTTCTTTACTACCCACAAGGGGCTAAACACAGAGGGGACAAACAAGGACAGACAAACGGATTAAGTCGATTACATCGACCCCAGTGCATAACTGGTGCTTAATTTATCAACCCCGAAAGGACGAAAGGTAAAGTTGACCTCGGCAGAATTTGAACTCAGATGGGCAAAATACTCAGCATTTCGCCTGGCATGCTAACGTTTCTGCCAGCTCACTGCCTTTACCATGAACACAATATCCTCACCTCTTACTGCACAAATAAGCAGCCAAACAATTCTTAGTCAAAAACAAATGAGAGGCACACTTTGGACAAGAAAAGCCATCCTGGTGACCCATGGCATTCTGCCAGCACAGTACCGACACTAGAAAGTGACCTGAAAGAGAAAGTACAGCCAAACCAACAATTTTCCACACTGGTAACCCAGACATTTAAAGAAGTTACTAACAATGGGGATTTTTCAGTGACAGAGAAACGGCTCTGGTTATTTTGGGGGAACAGCATGCAGCTGAGTTCACCTTCACTAACCATCCATCACTCCAATTCATCAGCTTCATCATGACAACATAGAAACAAGGCTGAAAATTGGAGAGGTGGGGTATAAGTTAATTAAGTTGATTCCATTATTTGATTGGTGCTTCAACTCCAGAAAGATGAAAGGCAAAAGTCTGCCTTGTTCACAGTTGAATGTAGAATATAGTGCGATTTCTCTTAATATCCTAATACAATAAGTTTAACACTTCACCAATTCTGCTAGCTCTCAATGAAAGAGAAAAAGTAACACAATGATTTTTAAAATGGTTTTTGTTACAAATAAAAAACAAGAAAATTGTATTTCATTTTTGGATTTGGTTTGCAAGATTCTTTATGCGAGTTTGTGTGTTGAAGCATATTCTGCTGTGTCTGGGGAGAGTCATTCTCTTTTAGTACCTTATAATTTAACACACCCATTTCCACTCACTTATTTTTCTAAAGTTTTCATTGCAACCTTCACAACCTTTTCAATGGTTGTTCACTCTCGAGAGTCAACAACCATTGAAAATGTTGCAAAGGTTGCAATTTTACCAGTGAGTGTGTCAAATTATAAGGCACTAAAAGAGAATGACTCTCCTCAGACACAAGAAAATTGCAGTGCGGACAGAAATGGATTCACAGAACACTATTACATCAGAATATACCATTTGGGAATCACTACTCTAAAGCTTGGATGATCTGGAAAATGACTGAGCCAGTAAGATAAACTATAGTGACAGGCAACCAATAAACTAACCTGAATTCTGTGATATCACTAAGTAATTAATTATAAGGATGTAAATGATGTTCTCATAACATTGAGAACAACAGATAAATCTCTGCCTTTTGCTGATCCCCCCCCCCCATCGGACCTGACCTGCCAGAGAAATGGGAGAAGAAAAGTAAGATGATTAAGTCCTTTCTGAATGATACTAAAACCTAGACAATCCAAAGCAGCACATATAAAAAAAAACTAAACAAAAAGACACCTGTAGGATAATATTCCCTCTAAATTAGGTGTGTGTGTGTGGGGGGGCTACAATACTATTTTATGTAAATTTGTTTTCCCATAACAAAAGTATGTACTTCACTAGATGTATAAATACAATTATAAATTACTTCTTGATTTTTAGGTAACTAACCTTTTGTACACACACACACAATACCTGTGTGTTCTGGCTAGCATGTGCTCTGTGTGCTCATGCATGTGCTTTCAGCTAGCAGCAGTTGTCCTCAATATTTTGTGCGGCTCAACAGCTTTCTTTCACCAAATGGCAAAAGTGCAAAAAGACAAATAAAAAGAAACAGCAGATTATTTATTTTATTCAAATAGAAGTTAATTTTGTGCAACGGCTTCATCATCATCATCATCATCATTTAGCGTCCGCTTTTCATGCTAGCATGGGTTGGACGGTTCAACTGGGGTCTGGGAAGCCAGAAGGCTGCACCAGGCCCAGTCTGATCTGGCAATGTTTCTACGGCTGGATGCCCTTCCTAATGCCAACCACTCCATGAGTGTAGTGGGTGCTTTTTACGTGTCACCGGCACAGGTGCCAGACGGGGCTGGCAAACGGCCATGGTCAGATGGTGCTTTTTACGTGCCACCGGCACGGGGGCCAGGTGAGGCTGGCAATGGCCACGATTTTCTTATACTATCCCACCTAGCTCTTTTACCTATTTGCATTGGTTAGTGCCCCTATGTTAAATTTTTATAGAAATTTGTAAAGGGAGCAAGGACTTTCCTAGCAAAATTATACTGGACCTGGGCACATCATCAGTCATGTTTTTCTGCTCCCTAATAACACAATGTCCTGCTAATAATTTAATCTTGATGATTTAAATATTTTATTTCTAAGAAAAATCAAGATCTCTTTAAACATCCAGTGCACCCTCAACATGTCTCCCCACCTTCTTCTGGCTTCACATTATCCCTCTTAAAGAGATGCTACCATCAAGATATATAGATTGTATATCCAGCTTAGAGTTGTTTTATTCCCATTCCACTATTTCAACTCTACAATACATCTAACAAGATACAGGCCTCTACATTACAGCTGTCTGAGGTGATGGCATTTTGTGCTTAAAGTAATTGTAAAATATGACCAGTAATTTCAAAACATGGCCTATAATTTTGCTCCTATGGGTAAATTTTAAGAATATAAAAACTGCACTTTCTTCTCAGCCAAAAGTTTGTTTCTCAGTGTTTTATCTAATACCAAGGTAGTTAACCATTGGAAAAACTATAATCACTCCACATACATTGATGGATGTTGCAATATTTAAGCGTTTCTCTTTATGTTCTGAGTTCAAATCTGGCTTTATAACCAGTTGTTTTTTCTTGAATGAAGTGAGATGTTAACTGCCTCAACAGACAAAAGATAGAATAAATACTTAAGACAGATAGATAGCACGAAAAGAGATTGTTATTTCAATACATAGATAAATGCATTAAAAAAATATTTATTTTGCAGCTGATTTTATTAATTTTTCAAAGCAAGATATGAATCTGAACATAGTTTCTTGTACATTTATTTTATTTCTTTTCCTGTTTAAAACCTAACGTAAAAGATCTTTTTTTCTTCCTAATCTCTCTATATATAAAGCTGAAGTTGTCTGTGTATGGCAGGTTTGGTAGCCTTCAACTAACACTATCTCCTCCGAGACCCTGCAGCACAAGTTGACCAAAATTAAGAGTATGATAGAAGAAGGCTTGCTCTTCCTTCCATAGAAGAAAAAATTCAAATTGGACCATGTTAACACCAAAAATTATTTACATCAAAAAGGTGCTTTTTTCTATGAAAATCCCTACTTTTTACAATTTTTTGGCTGCTGTGTCGCCATTTTTCAGTGTATTTCAACCAGAAAAATGTTCACTTAAAGAGAATAACAAGCTACATAATGCAAAATTTTTACTTTTCAAAAATTCCAATTCTAAAGGGTTGAAAAAAACCCGAGCAACGCTGGGCGATACTGCTAGTTATATATAAATATTGATATATCCTGTATAAATTCTCCCGAAAAATCTTTCTCTAAAATGTTCTTTCTGGCTATTTTAATCATTAAAAATATTTACTCAGCAATTGATTTTATTACTTCTTCTTTCAATGAAAAATATATTTCATGATAAATCAAATTCTTATATCATTCCTGGAGTCTTTATTTTTCTTGTATAAAACAAACTTGAACCTAGCACAGATTTCTTTACTGTGAAAATATATTGTATAAACTTTCCTGAAAACCTTATATTAGTTCACTCAGCAGTGAAATGACATTTTACCTGATAACTATTAAAAAAATATAGGTAATCTTTTGTTTTAAGTATCTAGCAATAATCAACTTTAACTGGAAATTAAAAAAACCCAGCTATAATCACAATTAGCTTGTAACCAAAAGCAATAATAAAGGAAGCCAATAGACTTTTTTTGGTACTTTCACACCGAAAGCTTATTTAGAAATTGTTTATGTATTGAAGAAAAATGGCAGAACCTTTCAGATGCTGCTTCTAAGAATTGTAGAAGTTTATAACATCATTAGATTTAATGAATAATTCAGCATTATGCTGTAATGAGTCATTGTGTTTGGAGTATCGCCAGATATGTTCAGATGGAAAAGCTTGGAGACAAGAAAGAATTTTGTCTAATTCTTTCTTGTCTCAGGATGTTATATCCCATTGCCTTGCCTTTTATAATAGCTTATCTATGGGTGGGTATCAAGTGGCTGAGAACAATCTGTTGTATGGAGCAAGTCGGTGTCTGTACAGAGGAAAAAAGTAAACCATCATTTCAGAGTTCAGTTTCATTTCACTGCTGAGTCTCCATCTAATACTGTTTTGACTTTCACTTTCCCAATACTTAAAATAAAAGATTACTTAAATATTTGAATTTGTACATAATTCTACTATAAAAAAAGTGAAAGTAAATTGTCCAAAAAATGAAAGTAAACAGCAATAGAAACTAGAAGTGACAACAGTGACTTTCCATAACTTCATGAAAATAATGTAGAGAACCATACTTTTAATATAACATGAAAAGCATTCATATTAATTTATGTAAGATGAAAACATCAATACCAGTCCATTGATGCATGAAATGAGATTCATGATTAGATCTTCCTGATCTCTAAATTTGTTTTGCTGCACATAGACATGAAGATATGATATAAATATATCATCCCTTGTACCATATTGTTGCCCAAGTTTCTTCTTGTCAAGTACCTATAGCCTTCTTTCAGGCTGTGTAAGGATGCTATCATTGTTTGGCTTAAGTGTTTGGTTACTCTTTTACTCATTTCAGTCATTTGACTGCGGCCATGCTGGGGCACCACATTTAGTCGAGCAAATTGATCCCAGGACTTATTTTTTGTAAGCCTAGTACTTATTCTATCGGTCTCTTTTGCCGAACCACTAAGTTACGAGGACATAAACACACCAGCATCGGTTATCAAGCGATGTTGGGAGGACATACACAGACACACAAACACACACACACACATATATATATACACATACATGTATACAACGGGCTTCTTTCAGTTTCCGTCTACCAAATCCACTCACAAGGCATTGGTCGGCCTGAGGCTATAGTAGAAGACACTTGCCCAAGGTTCCATGCAGTGGGACTGAAACTGGAACTATGTGGTTGGTAAGCAAGCTACTTACCACACAGCCACTCCTCTTTAATGCATATAGAAATTGCTGACACCAACACAAGAAGCCAATCCATTCGATATCGAATATGTTTCATGAAATTTTGATATTTTGCTATCATCACTTCAGGTTTCTGTTGCTTTTTACTTTCACCTTTTTACAGTCGTAAACTGCATGTTAACCTCGAGTTCCTTGTGCCTTTATTTTCTTTTATTTATTTATTTTTCTTGTATAAAACTAGCCCCGCAAAATTGTAAAGGGTTTTTTTTCTTTCTATCACTGAATATTGATTTTAAGATATTCATAATAAATTCTCCAAAAAATCTGATATCTCAATATTTTAATTTGGTCACTTTGACCTTTGTATGTCTATTTTTCTGATGGTCAACAACATTGCAGGACATAACCAATTATATAACTGGATATAATCTAATTTAGAATTGGTCGATTAAATCATAGATGTCTTCCTTCAACAATCATTTAATCAGAACAATTACTGCTAGGCATTAATAAAACCCATATATTGTCACCACCACCACACTAACTAATAACAGTATTATTTATAACCATTGTTGCACTACCACCTCCACCACCACCACCACCACCACTGGCAACAAGAACAACGCTATTGCCATTATATTACTACCACCACTAAGAACAACAACAGCCAGTGGAGGTGCAACGGCCCAGTGGTTAGGGCAATGGACTCGCGGTCAGAGGATCACGGTTTTGATTCCCAGGCTGGGCATTGTGTGTGTTTATTGAGCGAAAACACCTAAAGCTCCACAAGGCTCCGGCAGGGGGTGGTGGCAAGCCCTGTTGTACTCTTTCGCTCCAACTTTCTCTCACTCTTTCTTCCTGTTTCTTGTCCCTGAGTTCCTACGCAACCGCTGAGCCTGGATGCGCATTCATCCATCCGTCGATGCTCTCGGTGTCGGGGGTTGACCTGCTTTCTCTTCTGTGGGTCTTATGAATAGCAAAGGACCATGCTTCGGACTTCTCCTGAGGCATGATTTTGTGAGCTCTGGGACGAAGACCGCTTCACTCAACAAACAAACAACAACAACCAACAAATGAGCCTTTGTTGAATATCAACTGCCAAATTTATACCATCTTAAATGAGGAAGGGCACATTAGATAAAATTCTTTCTTCTTTTGGTTTCATATCCATAGCCTTATACAGAAGTCCTAGGTTAGAGTTGCCATATCTAAACGGTCCGAATCCAGGACACCTCTACTGACAGTCAACACCAATCTCTGTGGCTTCACCCAACACACACTTTCGGCTTCTGGCATAATATATATATAATAAGGACAATAGCCTAGTGGTTAGGTTGGTGCACTGACAAATGCGAGATGGTGGTTTCAATTCAAAGAACTGAAACCATGATCCCACACCAGGTGGTGTGTTGTGTTGGTTGTCAAGTGTTGTTGGGGGGTCAAACACAGACACACAAACATATACATACATGTATATATATATATATATTATATATATATATATATATATATATATATATGATGGGCTTCTTTCAGTTTCTGTGTACCAAATCCACACACAGGGCTTTGGCCAGCGTGAGGCTATAGTAGAAGAAACTTGCCCAAAGTGCCACATAGTGGGACTGAACCCGCAACCATATGGTTGGTAAGGAAGCTACTTATCACACAGCCACTCCTGTGCCTATATGATATATAAATATATATATATATATATTGAGAGTGTGAGATCAAATGGCTATGGTCAGGTTGTGTGTGAAGTTGGGGTATTTCCAGAACCACGACCTGGATACTGTTGGGATCCAAGCCAAAGCCGGAATACTTCAGATGTAGAAAATCCAAGTCTCATGATAATTATACCATCAAATGGGTTTTGTGAAGAGTAAATAATCTAATGAAAAGAAGAAGACAAAAGAAATTCTTGAATACATCTTTAATTATAAGTTACAAATGCTTCTATATCACCTCCAGTAGCAGTTTACGCAAAACAACAGTTTATGCAAAAATTCTAAATGAAAAATCACATAATATTTGTGGTTTTAGACATTGGATGAGGCACTTCATGAGATTTGCATCAAAGGAATGCGATTATATTGTGTGTCCTTCATGTTAGGAAAATATTGGGGAGATATATACATATAAATTATCACTATTTAATGTCTGTTTTCCAGGAGCTAATAAGGGCAGGAGCCTCATCAAGTTCCACTGTCTGTTTTGGCTTGGTGCCCTTCCTAAAGCCAACTATTTTATTCTAAGAGATTTCTGCATGGCACCAGCACCAGTGCTTTTTACATATGATGGTATCAATTTAACCTATCCTATGCTCTACCAAAACATGTTTGTTGTGTGGTTGTATCAGTTTTAGAAATCGATATCATACATTATTGTTACTAAATATATGATTCCTGTTATTAACCATAGGACAACCCAAAACATTAGGAATAGTAGAAGGACAAAAAAAAAGTGGGGTGTTATTTGCATTGAGTAAAAAATAAATAAAATGAAATAAGAGTAAAATCAGCAGTAACAAGAAGGAAAAGATCTTCATAAAAGAGTCGACAGCTTTATAGTTCCAGAAGGCCAATGTAGACTGGCCTGGCTAAAGGAGCCAACTATGTGTGTACAAAGTCAAACATGAAGAATTAGAGAAAGTACCTGTGTTTTACTGTTAATTCCAGGTCAACTCTGATGAAACTATATTGTCTAATGTATCCTTCCTTTTTATTGATCTGTGGGACCCAGTATTTTAAGGTGTGGAATTCAATCAAAATTAAATGTTATTCATAACACTCAATAAGTGGAAACCACTTGAGCCAACCATAATCAAGGAAATAAATAGTACTGTGGCACAATATCATCCTTCTTGTTTTTTTTAAACTTTACATAGTTTAAGGAAGATTTGGCTGCTATTTCTAGCTGATCGACAATGAATAGATTTTGTGCATGCTGTTCCCGTGGGGACAAACAGTCAAGGCTTCTGGTATGTCCTTTCGTCTGCCATTATGTTGTGAGTTCAAATTCCGCCGAGGTCAACTTTGCCTTTCATTCTTTCGGGGTCAATAAATTAAGTACCAGTTACGCACTGGGGTCGATGTAATCGACTTAATACCTATATCTTTCCTTGTTTGTCCCCTCTGTGTTTAGCCCCTTGTGGGTAATAAAGAAATAGGTATGTCAGGCAATGAATGGCTACTGAGAAGATAAAATTATAGAATTTTAAGTGCTTGTAACTTTTTTATTATAATTTCTAGAAAAATAAAAATGAATGCAATTTTTATCATCAGCATGTGGAACTATATCAGAACTATCATTTTTTAAAACTAATTTGAAAAATGTGAAAATTTGAAAAACTTCCAAGTGGATGGAAGAAATTTAAGAAGATCCCTTTCTTTTTATGATAGAGAGCAAGGTGTAATTTGAGAGATTGGGCTGCTAATTAATTAATTAGACATGATTAATTAATCAGGCTACCTACAAAGTGAGTGACCACACATTGGGCTCTTTGACTGTTTTGAGGGACCAACTGAGGAACCTGCCTTTGAAACAACAGATGATTTCTAACACTGAATAAATGATATTAATTTATTAAAAAGTTATAATAACGATTTCATTACCTCATTAAAGGAGCCATATTAGCTATTTAAGAACACACAAAATCTTGCATTTTTGTCCCTCCTTAAAATGGCAAAAATGATTCTTCTATGACATCATTACTATGAGTTTCAACATACAGCCTTACATCAAGTCACTTGCCAAACAAGTAGAGCTCTGAAATAATTTCATTATTTTCATATTATATATATATATATATATATATATATATACACATATATATACACACACACAAAATGAAAATAATTCTCTAGAGAGTGTTGTTATTATGTGGTGACCTACTTCATAGCATCTGTGTTTACTCACGACATGTGATCTCGTCTGTAATGTAGATATTCACGACATGTGATCACATCTGTAAGGAACACTCTGTGTCATCTAGTTAAGAATTTGGCAAAAAATACACTTTCTACTCACTTCTTATTTATCTATTTTACACACACACGCACATGAGTATATATATATATATATATGAACACACACACACACAAATATATATATATACATATATACACATATATACATATCAATATCTACTCACACACACACACATGTAGTTTTTGTAACATTTAATTTAAAAGGGCTGCTCTAAAATAAACCTAAACCCCACATGATCCTCTGCAGTTTACCAGTAACTGACATTGTATAATTTTTTTTCTTTCTGCTTTCTCCCATTTGTAGCAGACAAAAAGGAGAATATTGATTAAATGACATTTTTTTTTTATAACCTTGCTTGTATGAAACCATCTGCAACCTTCAGGATTGGTTGTAGTGGTGTTGTCAGTGGTGGTAGCGATGTGGTGGTGTTGGTTCAGGGATCTGATGTAGTTGGTGGCTTAGTAGTGATGGTGCTTTATGGTGAGTAATGAATTACTGAAATACTTAAGATCACAGATGGCTTCAGGAGGAAGAAAGTTTGTCTGGGTGGTGGAGAGCCATGGGAGAAAAGCAAAAAATGGCGCTTCCGGTTCACCTGACTAGAATTGTTTCTTTATAAAGGCTTGAAACTTAGGAATTTTGGAGGGGACAGGAAGTGGGAAGTTGAGGGATACCACACCCATGCCTCTCCAGTTTCCATCATCTTAACCCCTTTTCTACATTTCTACTTCGTTTCAGCAAAGGGGGGTGGGTGGAGAACCACAGGGAACCACAGGGAACCACTAAGTAGTTGTTGCTCAGTTTGCAAGAAATAACAGTCAGGATATATTGGGTAATGTAATCCTAGATATGCAATGCCAGATAAAAGGATGGCGGGGGGGGGGGAGTCATAGCTGGAATACCTTTCATCATTGCACAGACAGGGATGAAAGAGGGTTAAGCAACAGCAGCAACGGAGCTGTATGTTGCAAGTGGGACCTGGTTTCAATTCTTGGTTGATCAGGTTTACTTATACTATTGCTGCCCTTTAGGAGCGGTTAAGAAGTTCACTTGCAACTCCATCCTTTTAGGTTCAGTCTCATTGTGTGTGTATATATATATATAATATATATATATATATATATATATATATAATAATATATATATATATATATGTATTTATATATATATATACAGGGTAGAAGTGGCTTCTACCCTGTATATATATATATATATATAATATATATATATATATATATATATTATATATATATATATATATGTATTATATATATATATACAGGGTAGAAGTGGCTGTGTGGTAAGTAGCTTGCTTAAGAACCACATGGTTCCAAGTTCAGTCCCACTTGGGCAAGTGTTTTCTACTATATCCTTGGGCCAACTAAAGCCTTGTGATTGAATTTGGTAGACGGAAACTGAAAGAAGCCCGTTGTATATATGTATGTATATGTGTGTGTGTGTTTAAGAGACCAATAGAATAAGTACTAGGCTAACAAAGAATAAATCCTGAGGTCGATTTGCTTGACTAAAGGCGGTGCTGCAGCCTGGCCACAGTCAAATGATTGAAGCAAGTAAATGCGTAAAGAGTAAAGTGTTACATTATTTATATTGATATATATATACACATATATATAATATATATAGATATATATTATATACATACTTACAACACACATAAGAGTGTTACTGTCATTATGATGATAACATTGGAAATATAGCAGACATAGAAATAATTAAAATTTAACTTTCATCACATTACATCGTTCATATACAAAATAATGAAATGAATACTAATTTTGAAAGGAAAACCAATTATTGCTTTACAATAAAATTAAACAGAACAAATTTTTCACTTGATTGATTGATTGATTGATTCCAGTTTCAGCTTATGAGCTGTGGCCATGTATAATTCTTGCTAAAACTACTCTGGTGTTTACTCTCTCTCACTCTCTCCTCCACTCTCTCTTGTCTCCATGATTCTGTCTTTCTCAGTATGTGTGTATAGTGTTCCTTTACTAATTGCCTGTCACCAAGGTTACACTTAGAGGCTGCACTCACCCTGCACCCTTGAAGTTATCATATTTTACAGCGTACAAGTCAACATTGTATATAGAGTAAACGTGTAGAGTAAATATCCCAACATCATCACCCTCTTTCCAAATCCTGTCACATTTCCAATGGAAGTTTTGGTCCCCCAAAGTCATCTTGGGGAATAAGTTGACCAGACTATTCTTGGCTGTAGATTATAATTATGGTCAGAAAAATTCAACTCGTATGCAGGGAAATAATCATAATGCTGTGTATCTTACTGGAGAAATCAACCAACCAACATTATCTATATATGTAAAGCTGAAGTTGTCTGTGTATGGCAGGTTTGGTAGCCTTCAACTAACGCTATCTCCTCCGAGACCCTGCAGCACAAGTTGACCAAAATTGAGAGTATGATAGAAGAAGGCTTGCTCTTCATTCCTTAGAAGATAAAATTCAAATTGGACCATGTTAACACCAAAAATTATTTACATCAAAAAGGTGCTTTTTTCTTTGAAAATCCCTTACGTTTTACAATTTTTTGACTGCTGTGTCGCCAATTTTTGGTGTATTTCAACCAGAAAAATGTTCACTTAAAGAGAATAACAAGCTACATAATGCAAAATTTTTACTTTTCAAAAATTCCAATTCTAAAGGGTCGAAACAAACCCGAGCAACGCTGGGTGATACTACTAGTATTGGCTATAACTATACATAGATACTAATGGATGCATGTGTGCATAAACATATACACATATAGCAACAAACTTGCAATATATATATATTAGTACATGATATGTATTCGACTTTTGTTCACTGGTTAGGTTAACGAGCTGTAAAGGACAGGTAAATTAATCTGGATATTGACTGGTTATGAACACTTAAATGTTAACAATTCAAAGTGTAGTCGATGACCACAAATGTACAACTGTTCAAGTTGATTATGTAATAATAAAAAAAGATAAGGCAGAAAAAGAGGCAGAGATATAAATTACATGACAGCTTTGTGTCTGTCTGTCTCTATCTGTTTCTCTCCCTCTCTCTCTCTCTCTTTCACTCTCTCGTGTATATGAAATAGATTTTCATGGGCAAGAGAAACAAACATAGATTAACTAATAAAAGAATAGGAATAAATAAGAGGAAGAGAGAAAAAGAAAACTGCAAGAGAGAGAGAGAGAGAGGGAAACATGAAAAAGAATGGATAAAAGAAAAGTATTGAAACAAAAACAAAAATGGAGAAAAAAAATGGTAAAAAAAGAAAAAGAAGAGAAAAAGAAATCCTATATTTTTTTAGTAATTTCTGGTCAGTTTTTACAATTGAGTTTCCAGCGTATTCAATACCAATATTTCCATCTAATTTACTATTCAAGCTGTAGGTTTAAAAACTAGTATTGTGAATGGACATTTCCATAGAAAGTTTTAGAAAAAACACCAGATGGTTATTGAATACAAAAGCTGCTGTTCTATGTTTTTTATTTTCTTTTTCTTTTACAGTTAGGAATAATAAATAATGAGTGATTCTATAGAGATTTGGTTGTATTCTAATAGAAATTTGAATGTAATTCAAAGAGATTCTACAAGTATTTTCAGAATTGCTGCCAGTTGAGTTGATTGTATCACAATCGACTCAACCTATGGAGCTGAACGATTGGTCGGATAACATTCTAGAAGCTGCCAGAAGTGCTATGTGGCTTGAAGCATTCCCTTTGAATGGTGGACTTCAAGTTCATGTAGTTGGGGATATAAAGTAGCAGGGGTTATTTGTCTATGCCCAAGTCAGCACAGATCAAACAAATTCATAATAAAAAGAAAGGCCAACTGTGACCATCTCATCTTTGTAGGCATATTATAACTACATCAAACGATATGTTGTCAAATGTGTTCTATCCTGATTGAAAATGCCATTAAAGTGTGATTTTCAAGGATATTTGGTTGCTGTTTCTACTAGAGCCAATGAACATGTACAAACTTTCTCATTGGCTTGTGATTGGAGTTTGGGGTCTTTTCTGTTTGCCTGCCAACATCGATTCCTGTTCAAATTGATTTCATATTCAGTGTAATGATATGCTTTTATAGGCTAATGAATGGCATGAAAATCATTTTCGCTATAAATCAATAAATAAAGAGGTACTGGCAATTAAAGTTTGAAAATTTTGGGTAATTTTAGACAATCGTAAGCCACAGACATTCATGCCTGTTTTCATAGTAACAAGCGGAACATGAGAACTCTTTTGTCTACAAGAAAGCAAATTTGACAAATATATTGAAACCACTTGTCAACCTAACAGTTGACAATTGAGAATGTGAATTTATGTGGCACAGGAGATATGAAAATTTTGATCTTTTTCAAGAAATTGATGGAATGCATCTCAAACTTTCATTTTCAATGAAATGGTCAATAAAATGTTTGTCTTTTTTAAAAATGTTTAATATGTAATGTGCTATATTGTTTTTAGATAAATCTTTTTAATTCATGCTGTTGCATTAAATGCATCCTGAATGCTTAAAACTATAAAAGACATGTTGTTTACTCTTTCTTCTTCTTCTTGCCATTGAGGTGGTTGTGAGGTGTGCTAAAACTAAAAGGTAAATAACGCTTTTGGATAAATCTTTTTAAGTTCGTACTATTACATTAAATGCATATTGAAGTTACAAAAGACGTGTTGTTAACTCCTTTTCTATATGTAGAATACAAATGCTGACAACCGGTGCTATTTTCAGGATGCTGACAACAAAATGTGCAGACACGCACAAAATGACAGCTTCCAAATCCTGTTTCCTGACTGGGTTAAAATGATCAAACTTTAAACCTGTAAAACTTTTTAAAAACATTTTTCTGGAAAAAGTTAAATAACTCCAGCAATTCAGCTTGAAAAAGTACATTAATGTACCAAATTTCAAAAATTTGGATAAACTTTGATTTTTGAAATGCTGGCAACCAAACGGAAAAGATCTGGAATTTGTTGTTTACACGACTTCAACACATAAGTTATCAATATATACAAATATAATTATTTTAATAAGTCTTTTTCTTTCAGTTTTTTTTTTAAGGGTAAAGTATGTTTGATATAAGAAAATTATATTCTTTTTTACATAAACACACTTGTATACCAATATACATAATAAACATATACATGTATATACATACACATATTTTCTCACATACATACACACATATATGTGCATACCTATGTACATACACATATTTTATCTCTCTTACACACACACAATGCTGGTTAACAATCCAGGGAAAACGTGGAGTAGATGAAACAGGGACAACTGAAGAAGGGGAATATTCCTTGTGTTGAATGTCTTGTTTCTCTGTTTTTTTCGTTGTTTGAAAAAAAGTTTGTTTCTATGTTTTTTTTTATGTTTTCGTTTCTCATTGTGTTCAACGTTTTTTTTATATTTTGTACCCATATATGTATGTATATATACATATATATGTAGGTATGATGCATATATTTATATATTATTTATACCATTATATGATCGAATGCCACACATCCTTTTCCAAGTAAGTTTTATGCTATACATATATATATACATATTATTGTAGGTGTCAACATTCTTCCGATATTTGGCCAATAACTGAAGAAGGATTTGAGCATGCCCACATATATTACGTGTGTGTTTTCCAGATATTCCAATTGTCTTTCTGTGTCAGATTTTATGATTATTATCATTATCATTATTATTAAGATGGTGAGATGGCAGAATCGTTAGCACGATGGGCAAAATGCTTAGCAGCATTTTGTCTGTCTTTACATTCTGAGTTCAAATTCTGTTGAGGCCAGCTTTGCCTTCAGTCCTTTTGTGGTTGATAAAATGAGTACCAGTTGAGCACTGAGGTTGATGTAATTGACTTAGCTCAAAATTTGAAATTATTATTATTTTATATGTATCTATACACATACAAGTTTCAGAATTTCTACAGCAGCCATCAAAAAATATAATTGTTTCCATGGAAATAATGTTGCTTAGTTGTAACAGGAATTCCCTAGAACTCCTACAAGTTTTCAATTTTGCATTATTTTATTTGGAGTATCAAGAATGATTACAAGTATGATATAATTTTGTTTTCCTGTATTTAAGTAGTTCTCAAATGATTTACTATGAAATCATTTTGCATCACCAATTTCTATTCTTTCTTTTTTAAAAAATACATTTTAAAAAAATACTCACTTTTTAAGAGTATCACGTATAACAGGTTCAGAACTACTTAATCTATTAAACCATAGATTTTTTCCCCTTCTTTTTAAAGTATCAAGTAAGCTGAATTTGATTCGTTTAGGAAGAATCGGAGACTGCACAAAGCTGACAAAGTCTGGTAGCTAAATTAATGCTTCTAAAAGCCAGCTCTAAGGTTATAAACTATACAGAATTAATTACTACAGTATCTAGAGCATAGCTTATAAATAAATGCATACCATATTTACTGTGTTTAAGTAGCACTCCTGTTTCAGTATTCAGTCTTGGTAGAATATTTTTTTCTCTTCATATTCAAACTTGATATCACATATAAAAAGCATGCAACTTATACAGAGTCATGTACGTATGTTGTTATTTAGCCCAAGAGTGGCTCTGATGGAACAGACTTAGGACTAAAGGCATTCCAATCATAACCATCCTGTCTTTTTGTTTCACATTTAGGATGTCATACTTCGTACAGTTTCACTTTGAAAGCCTTTTTCAGCAATGAGAGTTGTTATATAACAATAACAGTCATTTGCTTATTCCATCCTCCTCAAACAGCTGATGAGAGTAATGGCAAAGCTATTTCTTTCTTTCAATTCTAAAGTGCATGTATATCAACCTGTTCTTGTGCAGTTCCAACAGCATAATTTAAAATTTTATCTGTCTGAGAAAAAAGGTTGTTAGCTCAGACATTCTCTGAATCTAGAGAAAGGTGGGCTGTAGGTGGTTTGTCATACACCTTTTCTCAACACAAAGTAATCGATTCTGAGAAAAAGAAAAAAGTATTATTGACTGCTGTATCGGACCTATACTCAATTCATTAACACGAGAAAGATGAAAAATCAAAGTTAACATGGTGAGGATCTGAACGGAAAATGTTAGAGAGGCAGAACAAATACACTAAGAACATTTTATCTGTCAGTCTAACAATTCTGTGACTTCATCGCCTACACGAAGTCAAATAAACCTATTGAAAACTAAAACTTGTGACTAGGTTTCCTTTACATAACAAGTACACAATTGACTGCTAAACAATATCTGTTGGAGTATATTATGTGTGTATGTATGCGTATGTACATAAGTATCTATCTATCTTTTTATAAGTACATATATAGATGTATATACATATGTATAAATATATATATATGTATGTATATGAGTGTGTGTGTGTGTAGGAGTGGCTGTGTTTTCAGGGTTCAGTCCCACTACGTGGCACCTTGGGCAAGTGTCTTCCACTATAGCCTCGGGCCGACCAAAGCCCCGTGAGTGGATTTGGTAGACGGAAACTGAAAGAAGCCCGTCGTATGTGTGTGTGTGTAGATGTTTGTGTGTCTGTCCTCCCAACATCGCTTGACAACAGATGCTGGTGTGTTTACGTCCCCGTAACTTAGCGGTTCGGCATAAGAGACCGATAGAATAAGTACTAGGTTTACAAAGAATAAGTCCTGGGGTCGATTTGCTCGACTAAAAGTGGTGCTCCAGTATGGCCACAGTCAAATGACTGAAACAAGTAAAAGAGTATATATATATATATATATATATATATATATATATAAGTAAATAAATGGAGTAGAACGCAGATGCTATTCAAATTCTTTTACTTTCAACATATGTTTCGAAGACAACATTGGTTTTATTCCAAAGGAATAAACGGTGTAAAATGCAATCTTCTCATCAGGAAAGAAAGAGAGCCTATCCCAACAACAAGACATTATAACAATTTTGATGACTGCCTAAATGATAAACAGAACGTTATTGAGTATTTTAAAAAACCTTTAGTAGATTCGACATCAAAGGCAGATACTAGAAAGAGAAGGAGTAAGGAAATAATAAGTAGAGAACAAATAAAGAGGGATATATTGATTGAAAAAATGTATATATATACATACACATATGATGTATATATATTTACATATACACATATGATGACATACGGTACCTTCCTTTCACTTTCAATCTGTGGTATTTGTTTCTGTTTGCCCGCCATAATATATGTACACGCTTCGAAAGATTGTTTTAAAGATTGATGAATATTCCTTTTATCTCTTTTATTATTTTCCTGTTGGTCACTGAACAAAGAACCTGATATAATTCTCATCCTAAGCTGCCCACCCCCACAGAAAAAAAAAGTAGGCCTGGTTTCACAGTGAATATATACATACATACATACATACATATATAAAGGCCTACTTTTTTTTCTGTGGGGGTGGGCAGCTTAGGATGAGAATTATATCAGGTTCTTTGTTCAGTGACCAACAGGAAAATAATAAAAGAGATAAAAGGAATATTCATCAATCTTTAAAACAATCTTTCGAAGCGTGTACATATATTATGGCGGGCAAACAGAAACAAACACCACAGATTGAAAGTGAAAGGAAGGTACCGTATGTCATCATATGTGTATGTAAACTTAAGTACACTATGCAGGGCCGGCCCAAGGTACCGGCAACTCGGGCAGTCACCCGTACTAGGGGACACCAAGGAAGTCGTGACAAAGACATGGAAACTTGTGTGTGAGAGGGGAGAGAGAGAGAGAGAGAGAGAGAGAGAGAGAGAGAGAGAGAGAGAGAGAGAGAGAGAGAGAACCGATGCTGGTGTGCTTACGTCCCCGTAACTTAGCGGTTCGGCAAAAGAGACCGATAGAATAAGTACTAGGCTTCCAAAGAATAAGTCCTGGGGTCGATTTGCTTGACTAAAGGCGGCGCTCCAGCATGGCCACAGTCACATGACTGAAACAAGTAAAAGAGTATATATATCTATATATATATAGATATATTGGCACATATTTTCACGGATAAAATGAAGAGACATCTTGAGTAGAATATGGCGACAATGTATTGTTGTCATCGGCAACTGACCTTTCGAAGTGACTTGTAATTTCTACTGATAAAACCGAAAATAAACATACAAAAACAAAAGGAAAATTATAGACGTTACGCTATTGTCGTTTGCTTCAAATCGCCGCTACAGTGCACTTGCAACTTTCAGTTTAGCCTCATTACAATTGTTTTTGTTATTGGTGGTAGTGGTGGAAGTAGTGCGTGTGTGTATTTAATGGGAGTGTGGTGATATATGCAAATGTTACAATGGTGATGTAGAAACAATGGAATCTAACATTTGATAAAAGCAATCAATCAATCTACCTACCGCTCTATCTATCTGTCTATTTTTGCCTGTTAGCTTGTCTACTCCAGTTCATCTCTGTTTCTATCTATCTACCAAGTAAAATACACAGAGAGAGAGAGAGAGAGAGAGAGAGAGAGAGAAAGAGAGAGAGAGAGAGATCACGGGTAATAGGAATCTAAGGGACTACAAAAGTGGTTTGTTTTTTTAATAAGATTTAATTTAAATTTAGGCTATCTTGGAAGGGTCTCGAGCTTATATATAATGTATATAAGGCCTATTGATGGTATGTGTATATGTATACACACACACATGCTCTACAAAATGTTGCTTGTAAGAATACGCCCTCTATATAGATTCATTACCAAAAATCATCCAAAATGGTTTTCGAGCAAAAAATCTTGCAGTACAAAGTCTTATTGAAGGCATCAATGATCAGATCCCAAAAGCTGTTATTTTTTTTTTAACGATTTGTTCCAAAAAAGGATTGAGAGACTACGGTAACGTTAGGGAATACAAAAAGGGGCGCACTAATTCAAAAGATGT
The DNA here is from genome assembly GCF_006345805.1 of Octopus sinensis. Lineage (NCBI taxonomy): Eukaryota > Metazoa > Mollusca > Cephalopoda > Octopoda > Octopodidae > Octopus > Octopus sinensis. Next base: position 95,556,044 of record NC_043005.1, on the reverse strand, counting down.
TGATTGACAGAAAACGGAAAGGCCTGAATATCATAGACAAGAGGAAAACAGGACGATGGTAGTGAGTTTCAGAAAGTAGCAATTCAAGGAAAGGAGTTATTTGACTAAAAGGATTTATAACTAAAAGCAAACTCAACAGCAGAGTTCCAGAGAGCAGGACTTCAAGGGAAGAAACCATTAGAATACGAGAGTTCAACAGCGAAACGATGTGTCTGGAATGAGGAGCGAGCGACATGTTTAAAGGCCTTGAGAAAGAGAGTGTAACAGATCAGAAAGTTCATCCGAACAATGGCCAAAAAATTACTTACAGAAAGACACAACGAAGATACATTTCGACGATGAGCCAGAGACACCAACCAAGTGAAAAGAAGACACATCATGTTAACTCAATTCTGAATTCGACCGAGACATCATTGAGATCCCAGCAGAAGTACAACAAGGTGTCATACTCACACCTTTCTTGTTCATTGTAACCTTACACATTAAGAATTGCAACGTGAAAAGCAGAAGAAAGAAATAAGGTAGAAAAGCAAGCGACATTCTCCAACTATTATTACTGATACTGGTCTTATATCTAATAAAGAATCTCAGCTACTATTTCAACGAGATGTGGAAGTTGCAAAGTATATCACCGAACCGCTGACTTACAGGGATGTAAACAAACCAATAACGGTTGTCAAGAGGTGGTGGGAGAGACAAACACAAAATCATACAACACACACACACATAAAATATAAATTAGAGATAAAATCACTATTATGCAACTCAAACAGTGATAGACATAAACCAAAACATAAATTACAAATAATATATATTTTTATAAAACATATAACCAGATCTCAAAGAGTATAAAAATGAATGGTCAATATATAATAAGTAAAAAAACTACGTACGTTTCATGGCTACAATTAAATTCGAATTACAATTAAGTTTAAATTCAATTGAAATAAATTCGATTTAAAACTATAGCCAATCTTCAATATTACTCCCTATTATCATAATATATATATATATACGACGGGCATCTACACAGTTTCCGCAAACCAAATTTACCCAACGGTCGGCCGGTTGCTATAGTAGAAAACATTTGCCCAAGGTGCCACGCAGAAGGACTGAACTCGAAACCACGTTGTTGCAAAGCGAGCTTCTTAATCACAGAACCATTCCTGCCACCACCCCGGGCCTCTTTTTTAAAGTATTACTGTTGTAACAGTTGCCTGTTCCTCCACTTGACCAGTAAATTTCAGATAAAATAACTCTCTTATGTTTCCCTTTTTTTTTTTCATCTATGGCCGACTGCAGATTTTTCTTCATTTAAACATGCAAAAAGAAAAGAAAAAAAAGAAGAGAAGAAGCAATTAACATGATATGCAAATCCTTCCTCATATGGCGAGATTATATAAACACACACACAAACCCATATATATGGTTCAAAATTTACGAAGAGGAAAGAGATAAAAACAACAACAAAAGACAGACAGGTGAGGAAACAGCATTCAAGGTGTCGTAAGTCTGACGCTCAGGAAAGATGAAAGTCTTTGGTGTTTCGAGCCTACAATGTTTAATCACATCTGTAATCTTTTCAAATAAATCTCTAATCTAGATAAAACGGTTAAGGATTTTTAAGCTTCAAAACACTGAATTTCTATCTTCAACAAATTGGGAAGTAATGCGCCCCACTTCCTTTGACATAACAACAACAACAAAACAAAAAACTTATTGTTAGCTAATGTATAGTCTTATACAACAATAAAAGAAGAGAAAGTTGCGCTTATTCTTTTAATTAATACAACCTCATTATTGACTGGGTCAACTAAAAATAAGACATCTGGTCTTTCTATATGTAAGATATATTATGAAACTTAAACCGACGTAATTACTTTTTTATACTCAAATAATGGAAGAGCAGCTGGGAATAAATGGAAAGAGTGGGAGTAATTAGTCATTTGATATTCTGTTGTTATTGTTGTTGGTGGTGGAATTAATTATTAAGTCAGCCAAGTCTTCGTCTCTTTTTTTTTATTTCTTTCTCTAGCCAAATCTGTTTTCTCGTCTGTCTGTTTTCCTAGCTTGTGATTTAGAGGTTTCTATGGTGTATGTGTTCCCCAGCTGGACGGGACGCCAGTCAATCGCAGTGTTACTCATTTTTGCCAGCTGAGTGGACTGGAGCAACGTAAAATGAAGTGTTTTTCTCAAGAACACAACGCATCGCCCGGTCCAGGAATCGAAACCACAATCTTCTGATCATGATGCTGACAACCTAACCACTAACCCACGCGCCTCCACGTTATGATTTAGAGCTTGTTCCGCTTAACATCAGAGAACCACCTGAGTTTGAACTCAAAGCTGATATAGTTGAATACCAATGAATAATAATAAATTTTACCATTGGAACACCACCTAGTTTTGAACTGCATCAATTATGAAGACAGTTTCGACAGTGGATTGATGGAATTGTTCGCCTTGTCTTTACGGGTATTTAGTGACGGATTTTCACGTACTGAGTTTGAATGCCATTGCTGGTCAACTTTGCCTTTCATCATTTCGGAATCGACCGACACCTCTACTATACTGGTGGTCATGTGCCTATGTTAGCAAAGATTAATTGTTTAGGGGATTTGAGCCTCCTTTGCTTAGCTGTCACTGGCAAGCTAGTTTGATCTAGTAGTTTAAATCATGCTTTAGCTGACTGCTGCTTTAGGTGCCTCTTGACCCATCAAAACATCGAGAACGAGACAGGTAGGGGTGAAGAAAGAGCTACGCCAACAGTGGGATAAGTTGGAGTAAACTGGAGTTGACCTGGGGCTAAATAGCAACTCTATTTAACTACGCAGGAGTTAATGACATTAATTCAAGTTAATTAGTGACTGGTCGGTAATAACCATTATGACACCACTGTTGGTCTTCTAATTCGGGCTTGTGTCCAACACAGAGAGAAATAAAGTTCACAGGAGTCAACACAAGGACAGAAAGTTGGTCAGAGTGGAAATGAACGGGCGACATTATATGTGTGTGTGTTAATAAGACATTATAAATATATATAGGTATAATATATATGCATATATACGTATATAAACATTATATATATATATATATACACAAAATGGGACAAGAACGCAAAACATCCAGATAGACTATACAAAAGCACGAACGGGTCATTCGAAGCCTTTAATCTTCAATCAAGAACTGGATCATCCTCGCAATTTCGACTGATTAATCTTGAATCCAAACATGAAAACACAAAGAGAAAACACAACAACGCGAGGACGTGGAACAAGTATAGTATTATTGGACGCTCAGGAAAGGAAAGAAAGAAGGAGGATTTAACGTTCCGAGCGGAGCTCTTCGTCAGAAACATAGGAAAAGGAAAGACAAAGGAAGGGAAGACAGAGGAAAAAAAATCGCTAACGATACACACACGGTCACATATTGAATATATATATATATATATATATATATATATATAAATATAGTCGCCATGACAGATCGTTAGCCACTTACACAATTTTTTTCTCTCCTTGTTTTTTTTCTGTGTCCCTTTCTGTAGAAGAGCGTAGGCTCGAAACGTAAAAGACTTTTTCTATTCCTGAGCGTTATACTAATACATCTGTTTGTTTTGTACACCACCTGTCTTCGTCTTTTGTTTTTTTCGTAAACTCTCCCTATATATATATATATAATAATAATAATAACCGATTATCGCGGGTGTTACGTTCCAACCTCGCCCCCGATAGGTGAAAATCCGTGAAGTAGAAACAGTACTGTACATTTAAAAAAATCATTTTCATAATTTGTATATATTTATTTTAGGCGATCTTTCGTCTTTAGTAGACCTTTCCGTCAATTTCCGTAAAAATTGTTTTTTGTTTACATATGGGCTTGCGGGAACTTTTGAAGTAATATACATACATATACACATACACCGAGTAAAAAATTTCAGTTATCTCTTTCTTTCACACATTACTCTGTCTCTTCACACACACTAACAGAAGCACTTCACTTACACAACATACTGTCTGTCTCCCACACCCCATCAAACACACACATGTCCATCAATGCTCCCATGCACGGTAACTTCAAAAGAACTTCCCTCGTCATACAATCACTTTCTCTTAGTCTCTTTCGCTCTCATTACTTCAAAAGTTCCCGCAAGCCCATATGTAAAAAAAAAATTTTTTTTACGGAAATCGACGGAAAGGTCTACTAGAGACGAAAGATTGCCTTATTTTATTATAAATGCAAAACAACACCACACACTCGCCTCCCGAGTTTCTTTTTTTCATACAGTGTGAGCGATTCTTTGTTTACTCATCTACGGCACCCTACGTATTTTCTTTTAATATATTTTAATTAATGTGTTAAACAGTGTGGAACTGTACTGTATTTATATTTATTAATTTTTAGGGGTGAAAATGTTTATTTTACCACAGAAATAATGAAAATCTAAAAAAATATAAATACCTATCGGCCGCAGAAACCCGTGATATAAATTTACATATATTAGCCAGAAAAATCCGCGATGAGGGCGCGATATGGCGAGTGATTACTGTATATAGACACATATATCGCACACATATAATACTGATTTCAAATCTTGGAACAAGGGCCAACAATTTGGTGGGAGGGGTAAGTCGATTATATCTACTCCAGTGCGTAACTGGTATTTATTTAATCGACCTTGAAAGAATGAAAGGCAAAATCGACCTCGTTTGAATTAGAACTCAGAATATAAATACGGACGAAATGCAGCTAAGCATTCTGCCCAATTGCTGCCTTAATGGCATTTAATATAACAAAAGGCGGCGAGGTGGCAGAAACGTTAGCACGCCGGGCGAAATGCGTAGCCGTATCTCGTCTGCCGTTACGTTCTGAGTTCAAATTCCGCCGAGGTCGACTTTGCCTTTCATCCTTTCGGGGTCGATATAATCGACTTAATCCCTTTGTCTGTCCCCTCTATGTTTAGCCCCTTGTGGGTAGTAAAGAAATAGGCATTTAATATAACAAATAATATGTATGTTTTATAAATGCAGACGTCGTTTGCTTCGAAGACAACGAATCTAATAAGTTAAACGCTAATTCATTTGGATTTCGGTGAAGTCTTTGATGAGTGAATCGGAGAGCGAAGTCAACAGAATTAGGCTAGAGTAGCAGAGAGAGAGAGAGAGAGAGAGAGAGAGAGAGAGAGAGAGCTGTAGGAGTGTACTCTGATTCACTCTAACCAACGGGACCTCAAATGTAACCATGTGCCAATAAATATGTGACATTGTATCTATGTAAGAAATGGTTATTACATTTTACTAATCTAATATTCCGATAAACATAATGGGATCTTTTCTGTTTTCAATTTCTTCAATTTTGTTCCAACTGACTTCAAATTTGGTGTATTGATGTAGTTCTATATGCTAATTATTGAAATGAAATTTATTTTCGCCATAAATTAATAAACAGTTAATAGCTTTTAAGTTTGAAAATTTTAGTAATCACATTTAATTTAATACACATTGTACATAAAAATAGAAAGTGCGTAAATTTGTATGCATGCCTCTGATGCATATATCTAACTGTATGTGTGTGTATTATATTACACGCCTGTGTACAGATATTCGAGGATGCATTCATTCATTCATAATTGCAGAGCTTGGTAATCAGTGCTTACCGTTTCAATCCATCTGCAGAAGGAGATACAGAGCTTCCGATCGAGTAGTTTGATGGTTGATCATATGATTTCCTTGTAATTTAAATTTCTCATACGTTTCAAATAAACTAAATCATATTTCCCCTGCTTTCTTTATTTTAAATTAGATTTGAAAATTTGTGACCTTCAACAGTGAAACATGATCCCGACAAATGATATTTTTCCTGTTAAACACTTTTAACCATACAACGTTTTCCTAGTCTACCCCCCGCACCTTCTCTCGTAAAGTTTTCTTTCCGCTTTTATTTGTGAGTGTGTGTGGACTCAGAGTGTATCGAGGACCTACATTTGTCAATATGACGTTATCTCTCTCTCTATAAAGCTGAAGTTGTCTGTGTGTGGCAAGTTTGGTAGCCTTCAACTAACACTATCTCCTCCGAGACCCTGCGGCGCAAGTTGACCAAAATTGAGAGTATGATAGAAGAAGGCTTGCTCTTCCTTCCGTAGAATATAAAATTCAAATCGGACCATGTTAACACCAAAAATTATTTACATCAAAGAGGTGCTTTTTTCTATGAAAATCCCTACTTTTTACGATTTTTTGACTGCTGTGTCGCCATTTTTCGGTGTATTTCAATCAGAAAAATGTTCCCTTAAAGAGAATAACAAGCTACATAATGCAAAATTTTTACTTTTAAAAAATTCCAATTCTAAAGATTAGAACAAACCCGAGCAACGCCGGGCGATACTGCTAGTCTTTTTATAGACGGTAACGTGTGATATGAAAATGATTTGGCTGTTATTTCCAACGTTGTCGAACGCGTAAAAAGGATGTCTCATTTGTACAATCACCAACTTGTTTTTATTTAGATTTCAAATATTTTGCTGTGTGGGTGCGCGGGCTCAATAATTATTTCTTTATTACCCACAAGGGACTAAACACAGAGGGAACAAACAAGGACAGATATCGACTCCAGTGCGTAACTGGTACTTAATTTATCGACCCCGAAAGGATGAAAGGCAAAGTCGACCTCGGCGGAATTTGAACTCATAACGTAACGGCAGACGAAATACGGTTACGCATTTCGCCCAGCGTGCTAACGTTTCTGCCACCTCGCCGCCTTGCGCGGGCTCAATAATAATAGTGTCGAAGGTACATTAGCCAATATGCCGCTATTTTGTTGCTATTTCTAGCAAATTGAACGATCCCATTTTAGAGGCCTCTCTCGCTGGATTGTTGCTCGTGCTTTCAAGCTATTGTATGAAAATGCACGTTTTCTGCCACCACACATTTATTTGTGTAAGAAATCAATACAATTCTTTTAATTATAAATTCCGCAGAGAATGTCACATGTTTAAATGTTCAATTAAAATAAGAATGTTTCACAAGTCGCAGTCTCAGATGTCTGGGACAAAAACCTTACTGAAATCTGATAGTCTGAGAATTTTTGCTAAACTTTTCTGTTTCCGATTTGTATCGACAGAAATAGAAAAAAAAAGCTGGTTTGGTTTGTTCAATAAAATGATTTTTCAAAGCCACACACGTGATCTCGCTCGCTGGCGCGCGAATAGATTTATTCACATTCGAACGCGCGCGTACGCACACAATTTTCGTTTTTCTAATACACACATATATCTCATCTCTTGCACAGTAAAAGGAAAAGCAAATGGGTCTTCGTCGTTTTCGACGATGAGGATCCAGTTGTTTGATCAACTGAATTAGCGTGTAAACTGGCCGAATATTCCACATACATAACTGTACTATTAACGTGCTACTCAGATAGCGAACTGGCAGAAACGTTAGCACGCCGGGCGAAATGCGTAGCCGTATTTCGTCTGCCGTTACGTTCTGAGTTCAAATTCCGCCGAGGTCGACTTTGCCTTTCATCCTTTCGGGGTCGATAAATTAAGTACCAAGTTACGCACTGGGGTCGATGTAATCGACTTAATCCCTTTGTCTGTCCATGCTGGAGCCTCGTGGAGCTTTAGGTGTTTTCGCTCAATAAACACATGCAATGCACGGTCTGGGAATCGAAACCACGATCTTCCGACCGCGAGCCCGCTGGGCCATTGCGCCTCCACATTTTATAATATATATATATATATATATACACACACACACACACATTTATATATAAAAATTCTCCCTGAGTCATAAGGCCGGTTTTCCGGATTCTGTGCCGTATATATTTATCCCCTCATCCTGGATGGGAGGCTGATGCATCATAAGATTACTCCTTTCGCTAGCTGAGTAGACTGGAACAACGTGAAATGAAGTGTTTTGCTCAAGAAGAACGCATCACCGTTCTGAGAGTCGAAACCTCGATGTTGTGATAGTAGGTGCAACACCTTAACCAGTAAATCACGCGCCTCCACACACGCACACCACATAAAACACACATACACACTAGCATCACACCACACACTCACGCACACATACACACACACGCATAATCATGTCTCTGTGTATGTGTGCGGGTCTGCGTTTTTGTCTTCAAGCCGGCATAATCATTACTGGCATCTCTCGGTATCGAGAATGTGATTCCATTGAATTTATCTCTATAAGTTCCACGGTGGCGATATAAGAGTATTTCCCCCCATGAAAGAACACCGAAATTGTAGACATCTATATATCTATCTGTCTGTCTATCTGTCTATCTATCTATCTATCTATCTATCTATCTATCTATCTATCTATCTATCTATCTATCTATCTATCTATCTATCTATCTATCTATCTATCTATCTATCTATCTATCTAGATAGATATAGGTGTAGATATTTCTTCCTTGAGCGCCAAGCTAATCATATTAACTGTGAAGGTCCCTTGGATTTTTGCTGTCCTTTTTTGTATTTTGTTTTCCTCTTGTTATTGGCATGCTCCCCTCCCTCCCTCTCTCTACATATATGAAGATGTACACACACACATACATATACCCATACAGAAACCCACACGCGCAATAATAACAAGTGTGCAGGCACACAAATTTCCACGCATAATTCTTTGCATTTTTGTATGTATATTATGAATATATGCATAAATACATGAATGCGTGTGTGTGTGTGTGTCTTTTGTATGAATACACACACATACACACGCACACACTCACACTATTTTATATTATAAGTAAGGTAATTATTCACACAGCATGCGTACATGTTCATTGTTTCTATTTGCCTGCAGACGCCCTCTGCACGTTTGCTCAACAGGGTGTATATAACATTATTATTCAATTGAGTGACATCACTGGCGGAACGAATATTTTCACAGCACATCACTTCTTCACCAGCACCAACACTGCCACCACCACCCTCGCTACATTCACAGCTACTACTACTACCATTACCTATGTCTTTACTACCCACAAAGGGCTAAACACAGAGGGGACAAACGGATTATGTCGATTACATCGACCCCAATGCGTAACTGCTACTTATTTAATCGACCCCGAAAGGATGAAAGGCAAAGTCAACCTCGGCGGAATTTGAACTCAGAACGTAGCGGCAGACGAAATACCGCCAAGCATTTCGCCCGGCGAGTTAACGTTTCTGCTAGCTCGTCGCCTACTACTACCATTACCACATCAATAACAACAACTACTACGAAGATTGCAAGCAGGACATCCTGTCTCTGTGTTAATATGACAAATCCTTTACAGGTATAACGCTAATTTTCAGGACATTGATGGTCCTCAGCCTCTTATAATACACACTAGTTTACGAGCAGGGCCACGAAATCCCCGTGGTCGCCAGACTAGTTTACTAGTACCATAATTGCACAGACTTGTACCTTGCAGTGTACAGTATCTATCAAATTGTATCATTTATGCACATGAAATCGAGCTTCTGCAATACCTATGTTTGTGTGGGCTAGAATGTGTCAGCTGGACTTCTGTTGCACTACAGTAACTGGAAGTCTTTCGGAATCATGTAATGCGACTTGTTACAAACACCAATCTCTCAGATCATGTATGAATTGAAGATTTTAAGAACATTTTAATTGTTACTCGTTTGAGAAACTCTTTCAATTAAAGACCTTCAATTTAGCGTATACGTGTTGTTTGATACCTATTCTAAATCAATAAAATCGAACTTTGAACATTATCTGATAATAAAGTTTTTTTTTAAACTATAAGTCGTCTCCTTTATTTTCCTATCATTTTGGCTCTTATCTAAAACAAAGCTAACACTCCAAAATATATGGTGTTTTTACATTCGGCAAACTAGTTGATAATTAATTACAATTAATTGCAATGATTAATTGGCCTGTACCACAATTAAAATAAATTGATTTCGAGGAAAATAATTGATTGGAGAGGTTCCAATCAATTATTTACAAACCCCGGTAGTGACAACATTGTATAAGTCAACAATATGGCTAAAAGAAATTATCCCAGGCAAACGTCCAACCTATTCTAAATACAAATGACGGCAGGGTTGCACAGCTGTAATATACTCAGTTGGAAAGCTTGAATTAATTGAGACTATTCTTGCAATAGGGAGACAAAAACTTCCTCTGCGGGTTGTTTTTTTTCTAATTTGGAAACAGCAACTAAAGAGAGACATTAAAGATTAGAGAAAATCTGGTGTTTAAAATCAACACTAGTGAAAACAACGGGCATATTTTGATCATGTTGAATCTTCTTAGAGGACAACCAAGGGTCGAAACGAATGCAGTGCAAAGTTTTATATATATATATATATATATATATATATATATATATATATATATATAAACTGAGACACCAATGTGTCATTTTCCCCTGTATCTTTGTCGGTTATTTAATTTGATTTGAGCTTTGGCTGCTATTTCTTGTAGGTCAAACAGACTACGGACAGGTACTTACCCTCGTCAGCTCGTTTGGGGATTGATATATAGCACATGTGCATATCGATATCTTGGTCTAATTGCTGTCGTCTTGTTGCTATTTTGATGATGATGACGACGACGACAACGACAATGATAGTGGTTGATGATGACGAAGGTAGTACTTGTGATAATGGTGTTAACGATGAAGATGATAATATAGAAAAGTAATTAGGGGGAAACAATAAGAAATAAAAGAGAAGGCGGCGAAGAAGAAGAAGAAGAAGAAGAAGAAGAAGAAGAAGAAGAAGAAAAGGATGGAAAGAATGTTAACAGTGTATCGTGAACAGAGTATCCGACAGAATGAGAGTAGAAACATGAGAGTATGTGACAAACACTAAAAGAGCAACACAACCACACACACACGCTTACACATTCACACACGTATTTTCTGGCAATGATAATAATAGTAACCCTTTCTACAATAGGTAGAAGGCCTGAAATCGGGGGGGGGGGCTAGTTGATTACATCGACCCCAGTGCGCAACTGGTACTTATTTCATCAACTCCGCATGGATAAAAGACAAAGTCGACCTCAGCGGAATTTGAACTCAGAAAGTAAGGACGGACGAAATGCCGCTAGGCATTTTGCCCAGCGTGCTAACGATTCTGCCAGCTCACCACCTTAATAATAATAACAATAACCCTTTTTATTATCGGTACAAGGCCCGAAATTTGGGAGAGCATTAAGTCGATTATATTGACCCCAGTATTCAACTGGTTCTTAATTTATCGACCCCGAAAGGATGAAAGGCAAAGTCGACCTCGGCGGAATTTGAACTCAGAACGTAACGGCAGACGAAATACCACTAAACATTTCGCCCGGCGTGCTAACGCTTCTGCCAGTAACAGACATAACCGTAGACCTATCACTAATAATACTCGATCAGCTGCAGTGTTATCAGACCGTTGCATATAAAACATATCGCACAATTAATATTCAACGGCCAGCCGATATTAATAGTGTATAACAACAACAACAACAACAAACAAACAAACAAACAGATAAACAAACAACGAACTGCCATTCAATGTTGCCTGCAAACAACACATAGCATAGCACAAACCAATTCCCAGAAGAATAAGTTTCGTTGCTCATTCTAAGCCTTGCTTTGTTTTTGCGAAAATCTAACGTTATTCGTCTTTATTTTTTTTTTTCTAGCTACGAAAACAATAATCCTGCATGGTCAATTATTAATATCGATCTTTTTGCATTGCCGCAAGACAATAAATTTATAAGAAATGGCTACGGTTGATTGACTACACCCAAAATATTGGAGTATATAATATATCATTGACGCTTATTTTATTGGCAAGAGAAAAGAGTGTGTGTGTGTGTGTGTGTGTGTGTGTGTGTGTGTGTGTGAGAGAGAGAGAGAGAGAGAGAGAGAGAAAGAGAGAGAGAGACAGAGAGCATCCAGAAAGAAAAACTATATTACAAGACTTAACACTCATCTAGATTCCGCTTGTCATGTTATGTGTCCGAGTGTTACGCCTGAATTATGTTTAACTATGAAATAAAATCGAAGACAATCGATATCTTTTAACATAACGAAACTAGTTTATGTGTTTAGCTTTTTAAAAGGCGTAATTATGGAACCAAACAAAAGACATATTCGGAATGCTTAGGATAATGAAGTTCAAGTGTTACGCTTCCAATAAGCATAAGTATGGATCGAAATCGAAGATATAATTGAAATATTTAATGTAATGAATCGAGCTCGACTGTTACACTTTAAACAACCCCAAACTATGAACATTATGAATTCTATAAGTTTATGCTTTAAAATAAAAATAAAAACAGCTATAAAACGCGTAATTCCTTCCACTGCTGATTCAAATTTTACTAATTCTTGGACATTCAAATTTTACTAATTCTCCCCTAACTAAAAAATTGTTTAACCCTCAATAAAACCAAAAAAAAAAAAAAAAAAAAAATAAACATGAAAAGCAGAAACATTAAACATCTCACTGAATCTGATAACATTCTTATAACAAACTATTCCATTCCTATTGAGGAAGCTGAACGTCAACAATGTGCTGAAGTAGTGAATCAAAAGGATCTAATTCTTTTAATCCAATCTCTTGTCGCCACATAAACTCAGTTTTTTAGTGGGGAGATAACCCAGTTTTTTAATGGCAATTTTTTAATGGGGGTGAGATAACCAAAAAGTACCGAATTCTATAAGGAAAAATGAATTTCAATAAATCTGCAAGAAAAAAAACAAAAAAAACACACACACACACACTTATACGTATTTATATGTTGGTTGTGAAAATATATTTGTGATCCAACAAATAGACACGTGACTGGTGATGTGATTGATAGTTATCTATTTCGAGTTCTTAACAAAACGTGTCACGAAAAATTCTATTTTTAAAGTGTATCGCCACCAAGAAAAGTTCAAGAAGCTCTGATATCAATGCTTCTTGCGACGGCATAAGCTGGCCTCAATTGGAGTGGCATTAAATAGCATCTCGTTTTACGGCTAAATTCTCGAGCAGCAGGGGTCTCTGGGTAATTTCCTTCGGTCACTTTTATTAAGCCTTTCGCAATGTAATATACATGAAAACTTCAGTCACTTTTATTTAACCCTGTCAAATGTAATACTTAATTATTCCCATTGTTTTGAATTAATCATGCATTATCTCGTAGCTTTGAGATTTCGATGATGTGATTGTTTATTTTTAGAATGATATAATAGGGTAGATGTGAGAAGTTAGAGATATGGCCAGTTTGAACATAAAGCAAGTAGAGTATTTGGGCCAGATATGGCCAGTTTAAATACTGAATGGGTAATGTTAGAACGCCGCATGTAGAGGTACATCGATTGACTTCGTTTGTTAACAGTAATGAATATATTTGGGTGGAGTATATACAACACATCTGACCTACCTACGATCTATTCTTTACACAACTGACCCACATTATACGTCATTAGTGTAACACATACGACACAAAGGATAAAACGAAAAAAACAAAACCTATATAGAAATGTGAGAAACAATCCTGCAACCTAATCTTGACTTCTTCCACAACAACTAAAAGGTTTTATTACTTCAATTAAGACTTAAGCAATGAACCGGCTATTACAAATTCTTATTTATCCATATTCGTAACCCATTTATTCACGGACTGATAGCTCTAAGTATGAACATATAGACATGCATACATTGCGTTTCAAAATGTACAGTGCACGATGAATATATAGAACTCCATGTATTATCCAATACGTTTGAGAGGAAACTGTGAAGAAAGAGGTAGAAAGGAGATAGTTTGGATAATGTGATCCAATTGAAATTCTGAAATTTTTACAGATGTCTTTAAAGCTATGTGCTGAAAGGAATGGATGTATTTTGAGCTCACCAACCAAATTAGTCGGCAAGATTTTGTAGTGATAATTGTATATGGAAATGGAGGGAGAAGTAATAACGCTGATTATAATTAACAAGTTTCTCTGAGAATTAAAAAAAATTTTTATTTTGTAATGTTACCTCGGCTCTATTCATGCAGTATGTTACCAGGCCGTTTACATTCCGAGTTCAAATCTCGCTCAGCTCAATAAGCTAAAATACCAGTTAAGTGCAAGTGTCGATTTAATCGATTAAACCCCTGTGCGCGCGCGCGCGACTTGGCTTTGTGTCAATATTAAAATTCAATATTAATATATTTTAATCCTTGTTTCTGAAATATTTCGGGTTTAAAACTTATTGTGAAAGATAATTTTAGATCTTTTTCACCACCCCTCGTCGGGGTTTCCAAATATAAGAAAAAAGTTCTATGGAAAACTCGCTTCTCCAGAGGTGTAGTACGGGAGAGTTTAGGGCGTAATCATCGGCAGAGTCATTTAAGGATCGGATGAAACCTCTTACACAGTTCTTGTGTTCAAATTTGATTGAGGTTAACTTTGTCATTCATCTTCCTGGGGTCGATAAATAAAGTATAAGGCTAAAGCGGTGGACTATCAGAATCATTATAGCGTCGGACTGGATGCCTTGCTATATCTGTTCCGGGTCTTTGCGTTCTGAATTTAAATCGCACTGTGGCCTACATAGGTTACATTGGTGGTGAATTTAATCATTCGCCCGGTTTAATACCCAAACCCATTATCTAACCTTGAGTGCCTTTTAGTGAGGTTTATTTTGGTGAAAATATTCAGGTTGTCTTCGGTTTAAGGAAAACATCCAACCTCTTTCGTTCTCACTAGTCTTGGAGGCCCTGTAAATGTTCTGGATGTTGCCTGTCTGCCGGAAAAAGAGTAAAAGAATACAATTAAATGTCATAAAGGAACCTCTATATGGTGGTTGCGACCTATTAGAAGAAATTCAAGCCAAAATCACCGTTAAAATAACCACACTAATCACCTTAAATACAGAAAGTATATATATTTCTTTACTACCCACAAGGGGCTAAACATAGAGGGGACAAAGAAGGACAGACAAACGGATTAAGTCGATTACATCGACCCAGTGCGTAACTGGTACTTAATTTATCGACCCCGAAAGGATGAAAGGCAAAGTCGACCTCGGCGGAATTTGAACCCTGAACATAACGGCAGACGAAATACGGCTACGCATTTTGCCCGGCGTGCTAACGTTTCTGCCAGCTCGCTGCCTTGTTAAATACAGAAAGAATATATTAATATAATGGTCCTAATCGCTGCGAGATGGTCATGGCTGGAATACCTTCATTCATAGTTGACCGGGGATTAAACAGTAGCAGTAACAGCAACAATAATTACATTAAAATTAGCAACAGACATAATATAACAGATATTTGCTTTAATCCAATCTATATGAATGGACTAACGAAAAATATACTAAATCACACACACAGACACAAAGTAAAAACAATAATGCAAGTTTAGGAAGGAGACTGTAAAACAACGAACAAAAGCAACAGTGTGATTAAAAAAAAAGAAGAAGCCTAACGAACATCGTTTAAAAGTGATTAAACCTAGTTTGTTTAATGTAGATCGTAAACGGTGGTAGCATTGCACCCCACACACAGATCTGTGCGTGTTTCGGTGACAAATATTTAATTTCTGCAACATACCCAGTTGGCTGTACTAAACCACCCGTTACACTCATTAATTAGCACACGTCTTTCGCCTTCTAATTTGACACGGCAAAGAAAAAAACAAGCAAAAAGAAAAACATGCATGCAGTAACAGGCGCAGGCATGGTTATGAGGTTAAAGAGCTCGAACCACGTGATTTCGGGTTCGGCCCTACTGCGCGGCACCTTGGACAAATGTCTTCTACATAACTCTGGGCCGACCAATGTGTATGTTGCAAATCAACAAAGACTTCTAACCAGTGAGACAATTCTGGTACACTTACGTTGATTTAACTGGAGGTGAGATTGGTTCGGATCTAGACAAGTCATGAACAACTGCGGCCCACGAAACTTCCTGAATGACGCCAAACGAAAAATTACTTTGAATTTTTTTATTAGTGCACCACACCCGATTATGATCCATGTCACATGCGGTCCGCTTCTCAAAAGAGATTGCCCATACTTGATCGAGACAAACAATTGTACACCAGCCTTGGTGTAGCAACGTAGAATTTGCACGAGATGCGATAGTTTTGAATCCAGAGAAAGTTGTGCTGTGACTATTCTTATGTAAAATACACTTGAATCCATCGACAATTGCATTGTGGATATTTTAGCACACTCACGTCAATATAACTGGAATTGTGACATCTTTGGTTTTGGAGAAACACTTCTGCTGCGACTATTTTACTTTATCTACGTTGATTTAGCAACAACTTGGAAAGTTTTTGAATGATAACATATACACTAATTCTTGATACGTTTCCGGCAGATTCGAACATGAATATGCTTATCGCTGCTGCATTTCGTCATTAGAGAGGACAACTAACTTCCGATGAATGTGTATTCATTAAGAACTCGATTCATTGGCGTAAGAAGACTTTAGAGAGCTTTGTTTCTAGAATTTTAAATAGGTGAGAGTGAAGGAAGATATTTCCCAAATATGAATCAACAGAGAGGTCAACAACATTTAAACTATTTAACATGTTTATTGGAAAATATGCTATGCAGAATTTCTCTTTAGGAAATTGCGAAGGCTTCCTTTAAAAAGAAGTTGTCGATGTTGTTGAGTAACATCGGGTATAAACTTGGGTGAAAGGAACTATACTAAAGAGGAATTTAATATAATGCAGAGGATTAAGTCAAAGGCTCAGTATACCAGATATAATCATATTCAAATTGAAAATGTCCTAGAACTGTTTAACTAAAACATCGGTATTTGGTTGTGGCTTTCCATTATTTATTTCGGAGAAAAACAGGAACAATAGAGAGACAGAATGCAGAATTGGATGATTTGGCGTAGCTATTTGGATGCCGACGATTTGGTACTGGAGGCTAGCATGCACGTACGCACACACGCCACACAGATATATACACATAGAAGAGAGAGAGAGAGAGAGAGAAGAGAGAGAGAGAGAGAGAGAGAGAGAGAAGAGAGACATTACAATTTATTAACTGAACACGACTGACATAGACACCCTCTCTCTCTCTCTCTCCTCATACACATAAAAAGAATCATGCACACACTAATAAGCACAGAAAGTGAGGGGAGAGGAAGAAGGGAGAAAACGAGAGAAGCATGGAAATGTCTGATGTCAAATAAGTCAGCGTCGAATCATCGACGCCCAATAAGTGGCGCCGAAACGGTTAAGACAAAACGTCTCATACGCGGCAGAATGATCGAGTGCCGTAATCGACTTTGCTTTCATTTTTTAGGAGTCGTTAAAATATAAATCAGTCATGTACTTCAAATTAATCAAACTGATTTGTAACTAACTCGTTTCCAAGAAAAACCAAATTTTGTGTTAAATATACATTAAAAAAAATCAATATCGTGGTCACAAAATATATAAAACTTAAAAATTTGAGGCAGCTATTTGAAGACATTATGAAGTTCGTTGAAGGAGAATCGTCTGCTACACCGAGCAAATTACGATACTTAGTATGAACTGTCCCCACACAGACACATTAAACTTTGAAGACGATAGAAATTTTGTTTGAAGAGAATCAATCGTCTGCTACATAGAAAGCTATCACTCACATTTGCCCATGCAATAACTAGTTGAAAGCGGTCGGAAATTTGTTGGACTGAGCAAGTAAAACCATTCCGTAGAAGCTCTCTCGCAAGAGAATTTGTCTCTTCCATTTAGCAAATTAGACTATTTAACAGAAGCTACTTCTCCTCCAGTGGTCCATGCACCATTTAAAAACGATGGTTAGCAAAATTCAACTGATTAATTTACCACATAGAAAAAATCATACGCTTTGGTCTTGGTAACAGTTAATATTCTCGAAGCGAGAACGCCATTGTGATCAGCTGAAAACTGTTATAACAGTTTGTATTTCGAACGGTTATTTTTTAACCAGTTAAACATTGGGTATTAATTTTGATTACTGCCCCATACCGGGTGCATAAAAACAGACCATGCTATGATTAAAATCAAGCTATGGGCACACGAATGGCTGTGTGCTTAAGAAGCACCATATGGTTTCAGGTTCAGTCCCAATGCTTGGCACCTTAGTGGTTCCTGAATGACCAATGACCAAAGACCGCATATATGCATGTATATATACATGTAGAGGTAGGTACGTACATATATATATGTATATATGCATATGTTTTATTTTGTTTATTAATTTATTATATGACGGAACGCACGCATCCATTTCTAAGTAAGATTGTTCTTAATATATATATATATATATATATATATATGAATTTATTGCGTAATGAGATAAAAAACCAAGGCTGTATAGATATTAGGGCATTTATAGATAGAAGGTCTTACAGCTGTTTCTAGGATATTAATTAATAATATCCCTTCATCGGAGACGGTGTGAGAGCAAAAGTTAAGTCATAGTTAGTTTCGATGTGATACAAATAGAGAGTGAGGTGGAGGAAAGAAAATAGATGTAAGATATGTATGGTTATTGAATTCGTAAATCCGTTTTATAGGCATAATGGTATATATGTGTAATATTCCAATATCATTTGAGTAAAATCCAAAAGTCCAACAGAGTTTAATGTGAGTCCATCCAGATGTAGAGTTTATAAGCAATGTAAGATTCTCTTGGAGTTGGTCATTCCCAGTAGGGAATTTATATATAAATTCCCTATACTTTCATTGCAGTTGTCTGAAAGATTTTATATCAAAATTTGATTTGTCTTTGCATCAATGCAGGTCTTGAAGATTTGGAAAACATTGAGGAAATGTTTAGTTTGAATGAATGTTGTTTCTTGATGTTTATGTATATCATGTATTGAATTATAGTAGGTATTAGTCACTTGACGTTTATTATTCAGCAGATGTGAACAAACAGGTAAATAGGAAGTAACCACACCTTCTACGTAGATTGATCTAAATCAGTGGTTCCCAACCCGTGATCCGTAAAGGTAGTACTGGGGGTCCGTGAACATGTTAAGCTGACAGACCTTTCAGTATCTTGGGGACGGTGGGAAAACTCATTTAAATAAAAGGAGTCCGTGGTAGTGAAAAGGTTGGGAACCGCTGATCTAAACAAACAACAAAACTGCTTATTAAGAACAAACAGTAACATTATAATAACCCTTTCATATTTTGGCACAAGGCCTGAATTATTGGGGGAAGGAGCTAGTCGAATTACATCGACTCCAGTGTCCAACTGGTATTTTTATCGACCCTGAAAGAACAGAAGACAAAGTCGACCGAGGCAGATTTTGACCTCAGAACGTAAAGACGGGCGAAATGACGCTAGGTATTTTCTCTGGAGCAGTAATGATTTTACCAGAACTGTTGACATCAACACTGAAGGAGAAGTATTTGCTAGAGCATGGTGTTCGTATAATTTATTTTCGGCAGAGAAATATGGTTCTACAAAAGTGTTTTTCTGTTGGAGGCCCGCTTTGCTTTTGTAGTAACATCGATGGACTTTTCGAATGTTTATTACAAAATCATGATCCTGCAGAGTGGCGTTTGTTTATTGACTCTTCAAAACGAAACTTAAAAGCTGTACTTCTCCATAATGGTACGTATGTACACATGAAAACGCGTTGGAGCGGGGTGGCACATCATCAGTATCTTAGCTGCAGCGGTAAACCTGTTGCGCTTTGACCAAGTCGAGTGCTGTGGTCACCAGAGACAATAACAAAACGAGATAGCGGGAATAGTGTAACATGCCCAGCAGGTCACACTGCATTCCATCCGATAAACGAGTGTTTGTCGGACTTCAGATTATGGTTGACAATTCAGTGAAATCACGTGTCATTTGGTGGCCTGGTTGATCAAAACCTGAGCGGGTCTGCACAACTTCAACACAACCTTAATCAACATACACACACACACACACAAACCAGGCACCGCCATAACATCATTGTAACCAAACAAGCTACTACCACCACGTCACAACGAACAAGGCAGGCTTTACAAACTAGATTCCACCACTTATTGCAAATTTCCTCCTCACACCACTTGCCAGAATTCACCATGCACTAAGCACCGCTACATACTAGATAGCACCACAAAACAGACACCACCATGACTCCACAACTACCACACCGTTACACCAGATGCTACCATCGCTACAGACCGCCACGCCACCACTACACACAACCACCACTGCCTCGGCAGACACCATCAAAACTGTTGACACTGATAAAAAGGCCAGGACAGCTGAAGTCTATTTATAGATAACTGACACTTAAAGATATTCTCTGTTGTGGAATGTGTGTGTGTGGTGTGTGTATAGACACACATACATTGTGTATATGTATGTCTGTGTGTGTGTGTATGTATATATATATATATATATATATATATATATATATATATATATATATATGTATATATGTAGTGATGCTGAAAGTTCATTTAATCGAAGATAACTTTTCGGCCTTACGTTCTGAGTTCAAATTCCTCCGCGGTCGACTTTCGGGGTCGATTAAAATAAGCCCCAAGGTGAGTCCTTATGTCGATGTAATCGACTAGCGCCTCTCCCACCAAAACAAACAAGCCCTGTTCTTTTAGTGGAAAGAAAACAAAAAAATGGGGAACAGGATCTTAGATGGTGAGGTTTCTCGATTGGCTCTAGGAGGTTCTCCAGCATCACGAGCATCGTATCACTATCATTTTTTCCCTATTTATTACACTATATATATTTCTTTTCATCTGTTAACATTGTATAATATGTATACTCTTTTTTTTTATTTCTACCATTTCATTCAATATAAATCGCTACACTTTATGTCCGTCGTTATTATCCCCTTATCCGTCGCCCTGATGGCAAATGAAAGAAATCATCATCACCACCACCACCACCACTACTACTACTACTACTACTACTACTGCTACTGCTACTGCTGCTGCTGCTGCTGCTGCTGCTTCTTTTAAATCCGAAATCTGTCAAGTCAGGATTCGCTAAACATGTTTACTACGTGTATGTAAATATAAGTGTGTATGAGTATGAGTATGTGTGTGTGTGCATGTGTGATTGTGTGTATGTATGTGTGTGTGTGAGTAAATATATATATATATATATATATTATATATATATATATATATATACACGCACATACACAGCGCAACACAGATTTATCTCTCCAAACATCATTTCTCCCTAAATCGACTTTTCTGGTGCCCTGTGTGGGTGGTACAAACAACATTATTGTTATCATAACTTTAGCCATCGATATTGTCCTCCTTCCTCCACCGCCATCATCATCATCATCATCATCATCATCATTCATCATCATCATCATCATCATCATCATCACCACAACCACCAAGAAAAGAATGGTAACAATAACAAAACATCAACACCTTAAACGAAAACAGCGATTCATTCTCAGAAAAGCACATTGAAAACGCATCCCCGTATACATACATAAGTCCTACGTACATATATTCAAACACACACACGGAAGTTTGACAGACGAACACAAAGGCGTGAAACTAGCCACGAGAGGTATAAAGATTCATAAACTATCCTTCATTTTTCGTTTGACAAAATGCAACATGAACGTGTGTGCGTGCGCGCGCATGAGTGTGTGTGTGATCTGTGTTGATAAGAGATGAGAGAATATGTGTGTGCGGCAAAGTGAGTGTATGTCAGAGAGAGAGAGAGAGAGGAGAGAGAGAGAGAGAGAGGGAGTGGGAGAAAGAGGAGAGAGGGGAAGCACACACTGGCAAATACCGGGTGTCTTGTTGTGTGTTATGATGGTGGTGAATCATCTTTATAGAGTGCGGTCCGTTCCTAAAACGAAATCTTCGAAAGGAAGGAGAATTGACAAGGCTGCGAGTGGAGAGCTCATACTTTTGTTGGGGCCTTTTATTCGTTTTCGTCACCATCTACACCACCACCACCACCACCACCATCACTTCTATCACTTCCTCCTCCTCCTCCACTCTCTAACACTCTCAGCAGCAGCAACAGCACTGATATCGTTATCACTGACCTTATCTTTCTGTTACATAAACCAAACTCTTGGCAACGATGCACGCGGTCATGGGTCAATACACGTGCTACTAGTAACAGCAGCCAGATATCCCTCAAATCGCTCTTTACCATCTTAAAAAGGAAGATATATTGGATGATATATATAAGCGTGTGCGTGTGTGTGTGTGTGCATGGGATTGCACCTAGGAAGTTATCCTCCTAGGCACAAGTCTGGGCAAGGTTGTTTATGGAAGACCAGCAGTCCCCGCTCCACGCCACAGATGTTATCCAAAGGGGGCCGATACAGCTTGGCACCAGTGATGTCCCAACTCATTTCTGCAGCTGTGTTAACTGGAACAACGTGAAATAAAGTGTTTTACTCAAGAATACAACATGCAGCCCGAATCGAACTCACAACCTCACGATCGTAAGCTCGACGCTCTAACCACTGAGCCACGCGCCCTCACTATACTTGAGTTGGTTTGGGTGCCAGCATTTGAAAAATTAAAGTTTATCGAAACTGTTAAAATTTGGCACATTAATCTCCCTTTCCAAGCTGAATTGCTGGAGTTATTTCACTTTTTCCAAGAAAATGTTTTAAAGAAGTTATAGAGGTTTAAAGTTTGATCGTTTTCACCAAGTTAGGAAACAGGATTTGGAAGCTGTCATTTTGTGCGTGTCTGCACGTGTTGTCAACATTCTGAAAATAGTGCGCGTTTTTATATGAAACTGTAAGCAGATCAAATTCTGCTTAACGTACGACAAAAACGTAGCTTCTTTAAAATTTGGAATTTTCAGAAAATTGTAGCGAATTTGTACTCTATACACGAGAATTCATACGATTATGCAATAAAAAAATTAATGGGGGAGGGGTGTAAGTTAAGGCCTTATTTAGCTGCTATTTTTAGCACACCTCACAACCAGGGTACAAGCAACAGACGGACACAAAGCAACGGAACACAGCGCCAACGCAAGTGGCATCGCGTAGAATACATTTGTCAAAACACATGCTTTCTCGCTGATAAAAGAGTTCTCATGCTTGGCTTGTTACTATGGAAACAGACATGAATATGCCTGTGGCTTACGATTGGCTAAAATTACCAACATTTTCAAACTTTAATTGCTAATAACTCGTTATTTACTGATTTTACACTGAATATGAAATCAATTCGAACAGAAATTGATTCTGGCAGCTAAACCAACTAGATTCACACTCGATCTCACGTAAAAATCGACCCCTATTTTTGGCTCCCAAATTGGGAATTTTCCATAGACTCCGTATAGAAGTGTACCCTTGTATTTCCCAAACAACGAGAAGACATTTGTGGATCAAGGTACCGTATTATCCTGTACGGAGAAATAACTGTTACAAAATTGTGTGGCTACCTTACTGTAGCCCGCTCTAGAGGTGGAACGCTCGGTGCTTATAGTAAATAGCGAGCAGTACACATCTGTTGATGGGTGCTACATCACCATTACTAATATCTATGCACAGGATATGCTGCAAGCCTGCATACATATGCAAGCACAATAAACATATGCGTCATACACTTGTTGTTTACATGGTGAGAAACGCCACTGTCTGAATTCGTACAAAGGTATGACTTTGATAAGCCTAAAAACATTCAATTAATCGCAAGATCAGTGGTTCCCATGCAACCTTTATATTTTCCTCATCTCCAAATACAATAAACACATGCGTCATACGCTTGTTTGTTTACACGGTGAGAAACGTGTTTCACAGACATGCTGTCAGCGAACAACAGCAAACACCACTGCATGAATTCGTAGAGAGGCATGACTTCAGTAAGCCTAAAAACATTTAGTTAATCACTAGATAAGTGGTTCCCAAACTTTTTTTGCTATGGAATCCTTCAACATTATTTTCAAAATCGTGGAACCCCTGATAACTTTCAGGGAACCCTGGGGTTTTGCAGAACACACTTTGGGGATCCCTGCTACAGATTAACAACTCTACACCACATTATGGACATTTACTGGTAACTGCACATGGCACCGTGCAACTTTTATTTTTTCAATTCTGTTAGGGACAACATATACACAGAACACGACACACTGTTTACCCTATGATGTGAAACGCCGTGTAGGCATCAGCTGTATGCACCATATTACGGTAGATAGTGGCATGCCGGTACCGGGTAGATATGTTACCGGTGGCAATATAATATAATTATGGAAGGCGGCGAACTGGTAGAAACGTTAGCACGCCGGGCGAAATGCTTAGCGATATTTCGCCTGTCTTTGCCTTCTGAGTTCAAATTCCGCCGAGGTCGACCTTGCCTTTCATACTTTCAGTGTTGATAAATTAAGTACTAGTTGCGTACTGGAGTCGATCTAATCGACTGGCCCCTCCTTCACACTTTTGGGCCTTGTGCCTAGAGTAGAAAAGAATATAACATAATTATGAGATATAAATTGATTTCACTCAGCTAGTCTGCTAAGTTTGATGGATACAAATAAAAGAGGAAGTGTAAATATTCGTGAGAGCCACACGGTCTTGTTTATGGTTTTTTAAAAATATTTACTAAGACGTGTGTTTTGATGCATGGAATTGGTAATATTACTGGAATTCATTGTGTTTTTGTTTTTATTCGCTTAGAGACCAGTTGGGCGTCTCCTGCTGAGACGGTGCTTAGGATTCTAGCTTGAATTTCAGCCCCTCAAAAGTAGTATCCATGTAAAAGTCGAGCCCATAAATATATGTATGTATGTGTGAATGTGTGTATGTGTGTATGTATTGATGTATGTATGTGTGTGTGTGTGTGAGGGAGAGAGAGAGTCTATATATATATATGTATCAAATCCAATACAAACCGTAGACCCGACCCAGGATTGGTGTGGCGCCTATATAAAAGGACACAAGAGGAGTTTAAAATTTACAACTGTTTCTGCAGTATTTTATCGATGCATTCATAGATAATAGCTTTAATCCGCTACGTATTTGTGTGTGCGTGTGTGTGTAGTGTGTGTGTGTGTCCCTGCCCACGCGCTTGGTGTTTAATATTACATCTTTTGTCTCCTCCAAGAAACACATACATACATGAACACCAATTCGAGGACTACTGGTGGAATATTCCCATCAAAACTTCTGTCAAATGTAAACATAGCAGGCCGGATATTGTTGTTTGAGACAGAGGGGCAAAGGTATGTACCGTCAGAGAGGTCAGCTGTCCTGCAGATATAGATATCAAAGAAAAAGAGGACTGATTCGAAACTTCCAGCTTCTATTCCAAGGTGCACGCAGTGGGACTGAACTGGGAACCATCTGGTTGGTAAGGAAGCTTCTTACCTCACAGTCAATTCATTTATATATCCGACTGAACTGATCCCAGGATCTCGTGGTGGAGAAGCGAACTTCACACAGCCACGCGTGTGCCTATAGCTATTTCTGGACATCTATCTATCTGTCTGTCTATCTTTATCTGTCTGATTGTCAATACACACACACACGTGTGTATATTTCTTAGAGTGCATGTGACTTGAAAGCCCCCCCCCCCTGCATTCTCACCTGCCAGCTAGTGCGCTTACTACGTGTGCTTACTAGTGATCAGCTGAAATACATGGGGCACATAACTTCACGTGCATGCCAATCCCCCCCCCATGCATACACACATATATACATATATATATATATACATATACATATATACACATACACACACACATACATATATATATATATATAAATATATGTGTGTGTGTATATATATATATATATATATTCTTTTATCCTCTTATTTGTTTCGGTTATTTGACTGGGGCATTTATTCTGTTGGGCTCTTTTGCCGAATCGCTAAGTTACGGGGACGTAAACACACTAACATTGGTTGTCAAGCGATGGTGGGGAGACAAACAGAGACCCACAAATATACACACACACATACACATATATACGACGGGCTTCTTTCTGTTTCCGTCTACCAAGTCCATTCACGAGGCTTTGAACGACCCGAGGCACTTGCCCAAGGTGTCACGCAGTGGTTGGTAAGCAAGCTACTTACCACATAGCCTCTCCTGCGCTTATACATGTTTAGGCACACACACACACACACACACACACACACACAACACACACACACACACACAACACACACACACACACACATGTAAATGTGATGACGCATGACTTAGTGGTTAAAGGTGTTGCAATCACGCTTGCGAGATCGTGGGTTCGATTCTCAGACCGGACGTTGCGTTGTGCTCTTGATCAAAGCACTTCATTTCACGTTGCTCTGCGATCATTGGCTCATCTTACATGTGGCACCCGTTGCACCTGTACAGGTAATGTTGATTTGATGGAGGAAGTGAGATTATTTGTATTTTTTCTACTCTGAGCACAAGGCCCGAAATTTGGGAGAGCATTAAGTCGATTACATTGACCCCAGTGTTTCACTGGTAATTAATTTATCGATCCTGAAAGGATGAAAGGTAAAGTCGACCTCGGCGAAATTTGAACTCAGAACGTAGCAGCAGACGAAATACGGCTACGCATTTCGCCCGGCGTGCTTAACGTTTCTGCCAGCTCTCGCCGCCCTAGTGAGCTTAGGTGTACACAAACATTTGATCACAATAAACAAATCATCTGTGTGGTTGTTCGATAAGAAATTGTCGAACCTTTATACATCGTCTAACGATAGGAATATATATATATATATATATATATATATATATATTTTATCCTTCGAAACGTTTAGTAGATGAAATCTTAGCGACTGAAGAAGGGGATTTTTCGTTGTGCTTATTGTCCTGTATCTCTCCTTTTTTTTTTTTTTTTTTTTTTTTTGCTTGTCTTGTTCCTTGGTTTGTGTCTATGTGTTTCGTCTCTCTATGTGTTCGACGTCTTTTTGGTGTCCTGTACACATATTGCGTGTATATGTACATGTAGAGGTAGGTACGTACATATATGTTTATATATATGCATATGTTCTATTTTATTAACATATATATATATATATATATATATATATATACAATATATATTTATACATATATATATATATATATATATATATATATATATATACATATATATTTATACATATATATATATATATATATATATATATATATATATGTATATATATATTTTTTAAATTTTTGCATATGTTTATTATTTTTTTTGCAAAAACAATGTAATTTTTTTTTTTTCCCCCCTCTTCAATTACAAAAATTTTCTTTTCACCTTATAATTCTTGAAAAGTCGCATTGCGACGAAAACCGGTTTGAATTAATATATATTTAAAAAAAAAAAATTTAATTTCCCATACACCCATTTTCATTAAAATTTACCTTCAATTTAGCATTCTGCCTTTTCATAATTTTTCCTTGTCTCTCTCTCTCTCTCTATATCTATATATTATATATATATATATCATATATATATATTATATATATATATATATATATACTATATATATATAACCTCTCCCCCCCATTTTAAGAGGTCATGGGCCAACAGGTTTTGGAATCTGAATATACGCCATAAACCCAAACCTTTATGGACGGGAAACCTAAGGTAATTCCCCATTTTTATATATATGTATGTATGCATGTATATATATGTACGTGTGTGTGTATTATATGTAAAGCTATTTATATATATTGTTATATTTCGGAATGGTCATATTGCCAGTTTAGCCAATAAAATCTTGCACAACAAATATTTAAACGTATTTATATATATATATATATATATATATATATTATATATATATATATATATATATATATATATATATGCATATATTCATATACATATATTTATATATACATATGTGTGAGTGTGGTGTGTTACATTATATCAAATAAACTTAACCAATTATAACTTGAAGCAATCTAAACATAGTTTTGTAACCGTAGTAAACTAAGTTAAAGCAATGTAATAATAGTAATACTAACATATGAGACGAACGAAATACTCAAGATTTGCTTTTCACACACAAGCACACACACACACACACACACACACACACACACACACCACACACACACACAACACACACACACACACTATGTACACATTAATGCATTATACACTCAACCTAAGCAACAAAAATTCAATATATATTACGCAAGCTCGTTACACAAAATACAGTGCTGCAAAAACAGAAAACTAACACCTCACGCAAGAAATCCTAATACACCACATGTATATACATTCAGATAATATAGACATACAATAGATAATACGTAATGTATGTATATATATATATATATATATATACCTGTCGACCTATGTTGGAATGCAAGACCAATTAAGGTGGATTCTTTCTGCAACAAATGCACCAGTGCTACCACAAGTTTAACAATAACCATTCGCAACTGTCTGGCAAAGTTCCTGATTCCACGAGGTGCCAGACGGAGGAGCTACTCTGAGATGAAACCGAACTGTTAACATGGAGTTGTTGGAATCATTCCAAGAACTACACAGCATTGCTTAGCACTTACATAACACTTACATAGCACTTACATTACATCACCACACTTTTACACTACGTCTATCGTAATATACTTGGCTACACAACATTACACTTACCGTATTAACTCGTGTATAAGTCGCACTCGGGTATAAGTTACACCTCAGTTTTTTTTTCCAGTTAAAAATCATGTATAAAACAGAGCGACTTATACGCAAGTAAATACGGTACACACACACTCACATGATGTTACACTTTCTTGGAGTCCGATCTGATGAAGGATATTCAGAGGAGTCCGATCCGATGAAGGATATTTTAACGTAGTCGCTTGACCTGCAAGAAATAGCAGCCAAATTTCTTCAAGCCATACGCTGCTATCTTGTAAAGAGAATGACATTGAATAAATGTAGCCCTAAATATAAAAATGACGAAATGGTCATGACTCGACCGTCTTTTGATCATAACTCTGCTCAATTAGGATCGACCTGGAGTTGGAAGACAAATAAATCCTGCATTATTGTCTACTACCACAAAACTGCGCCGAAATGCTATACATCCACACCACTGCACACCATCTCCATAAAACACAAGTTCTATACTACAGTATATTATACTACATAATGTTAAGGCGGCGGCGACCTGGCAGAATGGTTAAGTACGTCGGGAAAAATGCTTAGGATATTTCGTCCACCTTCGCGTTATGAGTTCAAGCTCCAACGAGGTCGACTTTGCTTTTCATCCTCCCGAACTTGCTGGCCATGTGCCAAATTTTGAAACTATTATACTACACAAAGTATATTTACAATACTTTGTATTCGACTTTGGCACTCATGCAAGAGGGTTCCAGTTGATCCGATCAACGGAACAGCCTGCTCGTGAAATTAACGTGTAAGTGGCTGAGCACTCCACAGACACGTGTACCTTTAACGTAGTTCTCTGGTAGATTCAGCGTGACACAGAATGTGACAAGGCTGACCCCTTTCGAAATACAAGTACAACAGAAACAGGGAGAAAGAGTGAGAGAAAGTTGTGGTGAAAGAGTACAGCAAGGTTCGCCACCCCCCACCCCTGCCGAAGTCTCGTGGAGCTTTAGGTGTTTTCGTTCAATAGACACTCACAACGCCCGATCTGGGGATTCTAAGCCGCGATCCCATGATCGCGAGTCCGCTGCCCTAACCACTGGGCCATTGCGCCTCCACACTGTGTTTTACACATCATAATTAACACTACTACAATACACTATGCCATAAAACACTAATTTAATATTACAGTTCACTAAACAACACAACAAAACACATTATATCTACATTTAACAACACATTATACCAGTGGTTGGGCCCCCTTGGTTACGATTCAATTCTGGTGGATCCCCATATCCCTGTTTAAAAACTAGTTTTATAGATACTTCTTTCAAAATTCTAGTTTGTTATTCACACATTAAATTGTGTCGGTTGAACTATGTAAAATGTTTGCAAAAGAAACTGAGCTGTTTCTTGGATAAAATACATCAAAAGCAAAAGTAATTTTATGGACCCTTAAAATATTATTGTGGATCTCAAATTCACTATTTTGCTTGCATGGATCCCCCCTCCCCCAAATCTTATATAGACCCCAGTTGAAAACCTGTACACTATAAAGCACTCCGCCAGTTACAACGACGAGGGTTTCAGTTGATCCGATCAAAAGAACAGCCTATTCGTGGAATTAATGTGCACGTGTACCTTTAACGTAGTTCTCGGAGATTCTGCGTGACACGGAGTGTGACAAGGTTGGCCCTTTGAGCTACGGGTACTACTCACTTTTGCCAGCTGAGTGAACTGGAGCAACGTAAAATGGTATTACTTGAGAACAGTGGTCCCGGTGCGCGCACACGCGTAGTCGCGCATCCGCGCTAGCTAGTCATGACTAGTCGATCCTTTGCGTTTTTGTGTTATTTACTTTGTTTAAAAAATTATTTACTTTGTGTTTTTGTGCTTTATTTACTTTGTGTAAAAAAAATTATTTATTTCGTGTTTTATTTACTCTGCTAGGTAGTCGTTGTAGGATCGACTAGCTAGCGCGGATGCGCGACTACGCGAGTGCGCGCACCGGAACCACTGTTCTCAAGTAGTACCTGTAAAATAAAGTGTCTTTCTCAAGAATACAACGCGCCGGGAATCGAACTCACGACCTTACGTTAGTGGGCTGCATACTCCAGTAACATAACACACTACTGAGGTAATACATACCATACAACACAACACTAGACTTGCTACACAATACTACACTTCACATCACTTTTATTACACAACACATTACTATTGCTACTGTACTGCATACACTCCATAAAATAGCCCTCAAATCACACTCCGGTACTATTTAAGAAGAGTGGTCCCGGTGCGCGCACTCTCGTACTCGCGCATCCGCGCTAGCTAGTTGTGACTAGTCGATCCTACGACTACCTAGCAAAGTAAATAAAACAAAATAAACCGGAATACCATTTTAATTACAAGTCTGCCGTTTGGGTCTGACCGGGTGGTGGCGGCAATATCAACAACACTGACCGCCCGACCTAGAAGAAATAGCCAGCAGTTCTCCCTCAAATCATCCTTCCACATGTTTTAAATAATAAAAAAAGAATGTAATGCGACATCACATAAAGACAAGATGGACGTGGGTAGATTGTCCTTTGATAATAGGTCCCTTCGATCATGGTTGACCTGGGGTTAAACAACAACACTATATAATCCTAACTAGTGTAGTATATAGTACATTACATTTATACAACACTACACTACCTATATATACATACTATATATATATATATATGTATATATATATATGTATATATATATATATATATATATATATATATAATTAATTAATAAGGGTGTAAATATATTATATATATATATATATATATATATATACAACACACATATAAAGATATAGAGAATGTGTGATTTATATAGATACACATGTATGTATGTGTGTATGTATGTATACACACACACGCACCAATTGTGTAGTACCAACGAGGGAAGTTTCCCCCCAGGTGGCTGGCTCTAGTTGCCTGCTTGATTGCTAGAAACGACAGCTAAGTCTTTTCTAAAATCACACCGAACCAATTTAAAGGAGACACACTGGATAATGTCTCTGAAAAGATGGGATTGTCACAGTTGAAATACCATCCCAGTTGACAATAATACATCTAATGATCTATTAGGGTCAAATATATGCTACACTACCTTGTTTAATATCACACAAGAATATAAAACAATTATGATGTTGTACACGATTCAACATCACAGTACTAGACTTGCACTTTATTATACCATATTTATATTATCCAGCACTTTACTGTTTAAAATTATACAAAATACAGCACAACAATCTACTTATATTCTACACTGTACACACCATACAACACATCACTAGATAAACATATTAAGCTAGACTATAAAGTAGTGTTACTTTATTATATCAGACTATACAACACAATCCAACATTATACAAATACAACATAACAATCTACTTACTGTTTAGTATTATACACTATATACAAGCTACAACAATCTATATTGTACACTCTATACAACACAATACGGTACTACTTAGGAAGAGTGGTCCCGGTGCGCGCACTCGCGTAGTCGCGCATCAGCGCTAGCTAGTCGCGACTAGTCGGTCCTTTGTGTTTTATTTACTTTGTGTAAAAAAAATTATTTATTTTGTGTTTTATTTACTTTGCTGGGTAGTCGTTGTAGGATTGACTCGTCACGACTACGCGAGTGCGCGCACCGGGACCACTTTTCTTAAGTAGTACCCACAATACTATATCACATTAAGCTACATAACACCACACTATACTATATACTACACAACTGTACAGTTCACAAAATATAACACAACTTACACAGCATTATATAACATTAAACTATACAACACAAAACAAGTACACATCAGGTACTCTAATGGTCAGCATATCACAACAGGCATACACATATACTAACACCAAACACACACACACACACACACACACACAGAAGAAAAACAAATTTCGCAAAATCAAGTCTGGACTCTTCCTCACATTTCGCGTTGTCTTCCTTTCTTTCTTAGAAAACTATCAAAGACAATCGCTCAACGGATCTCATCATTATCATCATCATCAACAACAATAACACTAACAATCACAACCTAGCCCAACAATAGTAATACAGACAACTCCCCAACACCAACACCGCCATCAGCACCAAGCTTAACAACACACACACACACATTAGAACATTAACAACAAAAATAAAGTGTCGAATAAAAAAACAAAAACAAAAACCAACAGGTATCTTTGTCTTACCTTCCCAAGTAATTTCCCTCGTTTGTACGTGGTGTTTGTACTGAAGTTATGGATCATATCTGATGGTATATTATCACGGCTTTTAATAGGTCCATACTCAGGTTTACAACTACTACTACCGTTACAATTATTATTACTACCACTGCTCCCACTATTACTGCTGGACTTTCCCTTTAGCTCCTTCACGTGAGCAGTGACCGCTTTGGTGGCCCGGGCTATTACTCCGGGCGACATTCCAACAGTGTGTCACGTCCACTGTCCTGTTGTAGCAACTTGGCTGGTTGTTCGTTGTCTTGTTTTGATAAATAAGAGAGAACAGGCTACAGAGAGACACATACACACGTTTGTATAGGTATAAATGGTATATATATGTATGTATTATATACAACACGCGCTTGTGTACATGTACAGCGCACACTTGTAGGATCTGACTGGGACAGCTTCATAAAAATATAAATTTAAAAAACATAACTTCTCATTGGTGTTTGTAATTGCTATCGCTCTCCTGTGATACTGTGTGTGTATGGGAGTGAGTGCGTGGAAGAATGTGTCTGTATTATGGGAGTGTATATATAAGAGTGTTTGTGAGAGTGAGCGCATGTGTTGTAAGAGAGAGAGAGAGAGAGAGAGAGAGAGAGCTTGTACGAGTGAGAGAGATGTGTGAGACGGAGAGGAAGAGAGGGAGTGTGTGTGTGTGTGTGTGTTAGTGTGCTTGTATGTGAATGAGTGTGTGAGTAGAAATGTGGAGTGTAAGAGGGTTTTTAAGTGTTAGTCTATGTATTAGGAGTGTAAGCAAGAGTGAAATGTTTGTACGTGTGTGTGTGGGGGGTTGTCTTGGCTGCTTTGTGACATCGTATATGTGTGTAGGTGTACGTGTCCGTGAATGAGTGTGTGAGCATAAATGTGCGTATCAGTCCGTGTGTGTGTTTATGAGTTCATGTACGTGATTGTAAGAGAATTCGTATGTATGTATATTAGTGTGTGTGTGTGTGTGTGCGGGACTCTTTCTACTGCTTTATGAGAGAGTATATGGTCTGTGTCTGTGTGTCTGTTGACGATTGTGTAAGAGACATGCAGAATGTGTGTGTATCTGTGTATATATTTACATTTTGGGCTATCTTCGGTGTTCTTTATGTAAGGACGCGTATCTTTAATGGCAGTGTCGTTGTCTCCAGTGCTGTATGTATGTATGTATGTATGTATGTATGTATGTATGTATGTATGTATGTATGTATGTATGTATGTATGTATGTATGTATGTATGTATGTATGTATGTATGTATGTATGTATGTATGTATGTATGTATGTATGTATGTATGTATGTATGTATGTAATGTATGTATGTGTGTCTGTGTTGATAGTTGTGGGAGTTATGTCTCCTGTTGTATGTACCGAAGATCGTGTGTAGGAGGTTTTTCTTCCGACTGTATATAAATATACATGCATATTCATACAATGAATATGTATATTTCTATACAGTCGAAATATGCATGAATATGTATGTATATATGGAAGTGGGTGTACGGTGTGTACGAAGTGAGTTGCATTTAGACAGGTAATTAGACAGTCCGACGAGTAACTAGACAGACAGACAAACATAAATAGATAGCCAGACAGACAGACAAACAGACAGATAGACAGACAGCCATGCAGATTGACAGACAAACAGACAGACAGACAGACAGACAGACAGACGACACATAGACATACAGATAGATAGATAGATAGATAGATAGATAGATAGATAGATAGATAGATAGATAGATAGATAGATAGATAGATAGTGTTGGATTGTATATTATGAATGTGCGGATATCTTGGACGGATTTGCGAGCTCTGTGAAAGTGCTTGCATCTCAGTGTGTGAATGTGTACGCATTAACAGTGTGTATGTGTGTCCTGCTTCCAAAACTGTCTTTATTCAGACATTATTAAAGAGAAATGTCAATTGCTCTGTGTGTGTGTGGGTGTTCGTGCACGCACGTTTTATTCCTGACAACAACTCACGTTTCATGCTATAGCGGAGATATTTTACTTTGGGACAAATCTGAAGCCAAGTGCCTTGTTCAATCGTCGGGCAGTTTCAATGAATATCTTAAATCCAGTTGGCTGTAATATATGAGAAACTGTGAGAAAACGCTTTAACTGTAAGTGGTAGGCTCATATTTACACAAACCTAAACTATGTCCTCGAACTTTCAATAACTACAATGTCTGTATAAATATGTTGAAGTCTAGTTTCAGTCTTTTAAAGTGTCTATGGGATTTTTGCGACATCGTTAAGTATGTTGAGTCCTGGAATGTCTAGGAAGGTACGTGCTGCAAGTTTGTTTTAATCTGTTGGTATATATACTACTGAGAAAATGATGGAAATGAAGATGGAGGAAGAATGGTAAGTTTAGATATATGAGTTGTTAAAGAGGTTTGCTGTACTAATAGGAATAGCCCAAGGGATGAGCGTGTTACTTTAAAGAGGTGAAGAGTTTGTTGAGTCTGTAGAGTCGTATTGTCGTGAGTGTGGTGAAGTGAAAGTGCTGGGAAGGTTGAAAAAAAAAGAGAGAAAGAATATGCCCAGCTGCATCCACAGGGTGCGGGCGCTACTAATCTGGCGTTGGTGCGATGCTTCGATTGGACAAGAAGAGTTAATTCGCATAATACACCTGGTGAATATCTCCATTCTAAAATTTAAGCAATTTCGGGAGCTCTACTAATTAAGCAGGACATGCAAAGACCGCATTTTTCGATCTGTTTCCAACGCGACTTCAATCTTTAAGGAACCTTCCATTTAAGGCTGTAGTGAACAGTTTTAAAGTTGTTTGCCGTTTACGGTGCAACCAGCTGTCTAGAGCTCAATGTAGGAACAGAGCTCATTATAAACTCAACTAGAAACTTTTATGTTATGTTCACGATTATGACAGCTGCCAGTAAAGACTTGCAATCCCCTGCTTGGAGCTGCTTCTTACTCTGCAGCTCACTCTGATGTCATCAGCTCTTCATTAGACAAACTGTCTCTATAGGAACTTAGCAACTCATCCATATCGTATGTGTTGCCAAACATCATTCGTAGCTAACGAAGGTTTCATTCGACTTTGTTATCTATAACACTGAACGTTTTCCTAAAGTTTCTAATTGTATGCTTAGCCTTCTCATGAATAGTCTTTATTAGTTGTTTCGAAGTTCTTATTCTGTGAGCCATTGGCCGAAGCAAAGATGAGTTTTTGAGAAATATTCCATTCTCACATTACCAGAAACATCATTTAAATTCACAATGTGGCTTGGCACATTGTCTAAAATGAGCAATGCTTTGCCGGAAATATTACACTTTGGCATTTTCCCTTTCTACTGCAGAA